>NC_139513.1:291015685-291203880 GCF_947247035.1 Vipera ursinii
TCAACAGAAAGTGTGTGTAGAAGAAAACCACGAGAGGAGTTAAGATAGTCCAGACGATGGGAAAGCTTGTGTTTCCTAGAAGTCTGCTGGTCAAGGCACAGGGATTACATGTGAGATGTAATGTAAAATGTAAGCCTTGGTGGAGCAGTGGGCTAATGCCTCCTTAAGTCACACCAGCTGCCTGCAATTAGTGCAGGTTCGCATCCCAACAGGCTCAAGGTTGACTCAGCCTTCCATCCTTCCGAAGTAGGTAAAATGAGGACCCAGATTGTTGGGGGCAATAAGCTGACTTTGTAATAATGCCGCTTGGGGGGTGTGTGTGTGAAAGCCCTAATAAGCAGGCATATACATAGAATGAAGGCTACTGCTAAGCTTGTAAGCCGCCCTGAGTCTTCGGAGAAGGGCGGGATATAAATGGAATTAAAATAAAATAAAAATAAAATAAAAGGAGATAAAGACTCCACTCATTCCCTGAGTGAGTGAAGAGAATACGAAATGGCATCCCAATTTGTTCCTAATTCACACCCTGATATAGACATGCTCCCACTTTTACAGCAACAGCCTCGGTGAGGATGAGGTTTATCTCCAGGGGAGCAAAAGCCCTGGAGATGACCTCAATGTCACGGTTCCGATAAATGAGAGAGTTCAAACAAATTTCAAGCATTGTTTCATCTAATAAATCTTCATAATGAAAGGAAGCATCGGCACTCATGGAGGGATGCCAGAATCTGAAATCTCCCCCACCCCCCAAACCCATCATTTCATACACGTCATAAATCACATTATCCAATCAGTTTTACATATGAAGTTTCACTTCCCTTTCTGTGCACCGGCTTTTCTTATCTTCTCAAAACATCCGGTTGACATCCCCCCCACCCCCAGGGATTCAAAGCAAAGAGGTTAAAGAAACAGACTGTCTCTTATATCAGGGCTTTTCAACCTTTTCACCCATTGTACCACTTTTAGGATATGGCAACATCCGAGTACCACCAGCTGCCTAGCAAGGGGTCAAAAACTTGATGACCAAAAAAAAAAAAAAAAAAACAACTGATGAAGTCCAGGTAGTCCTCGACTTACAACAGTTCGCTTAGTGACTGTTCGAAGTTACAATGGCACTGAAAAAAGTGCCCCCCAAGCCACAGCCGAGCAAGACACCTGCCTGCCCACCCGGGGGCGCTCTTCCTCCTATCCGAGGTTTTCATTGTTGCAAGTATTTCTGTTGAGGATTGGCAGCAGGGGTGGGGTGGGGGTGTTTGGTTTTTATTTCCCCCCCTCTGCTGGGTGGTTGCAGCAGGTTTTGGTCACTTCACATGACGCTAGGACACTGTGACCGTCATAAATATGAATCAGTTGCCAAGCAACTGAATGTAAATCACAAAACCCTGGAGATGCTGCAACATTCCAGCTGATCGGTGCTTCTTCTGCGCTCAGAAGTGCCAGGATCAGTGCCAAGCTCCAGCTGGAGCCTGGCGCTGATCCTGGCGCTTCCACTGAGCCCTGACAGCCCCGAAGAAAGGCTGATCCTGGCGTTACCGCTGAGCCCTGACAGCCCTGCAGCTCCAGCCGTCTCTCGCTCAGGCTTGTGCGGTGCTGCCACCGGTTCAGCTCATTCCCCTCCTCTGCTACCCCTTTTCTAGGATGGTCGCGTCTCACCTGCCAGGTGCCAATGTACCACAGGGGGTACCCGTACCACAGGTTGAAAAGCCCTGTCTTATATTGTCAGTGCAAAAACATGTCAATGTTTGCAGCATTGACAATCAAATATGACTCTGAAGTTTTTGGTCTTCTTGGGGTTGATGGAAAAGGCACAGGAAGGAATGGACGTCCACCATGGTAGCCAGCGCAATGCAACAGTTAAGCAACAGGCAACCTGGCATGGACACCGGAGGTCCACAGCCGCACCTGTACATTGCCTCACCTGAGTAAGGGTTGTTAGCAAGGGCTCCGTCTCTGCTGGTCAGGTTCGCAGGAGCAGGGAATGTGATTCCATAGTAATCCTACAAACAGGAAAGCAACAGAATTATCTACAGGTAGTCCTCAACTTACGACTACAACAGAGTCCAAAGTTTCTGTTGTTAAGCAAGGCAACAGCAATAGCACTTATGTACCGCTTCACAGCACTTTGCAGTCCTCTCTGAATGGTTTATCGTCAGCCTCTTGTCCCCAACAATCTGGCTCCTCATTTTACTGATCTCGGAAGGATGGGAGGCGGAGTCAATTTTGAGCCCCGTTAAGATCGAACTTCTGGCAGTCGGCACAATTACCCTGTAATACTGCATTCTAACCACTGCGTCTCCATGGCTCTATATCAACCTGCAGCAGTGGCCAAAATTGTGGAAACCTTTTGGGGAAAAGTGTATTTTTGAGGTTTGATGGCTAATAGCACCACTTTTGGGGGGGAGTAGCACCATAAAATTGTATATCAATGGAAAGATAATTTAATCAAGAATGTAATGCAACAAAATTAGTTCAATTATCTGTACTGTATTCTATGAAAAAGCTATAGCCAAATAACCAGAAAAGGAAGCACAACTTGCTTAGGTTGGTATCAGCTAGCTTTCCTTCATCTGACTGTAGCCAATGAGCATGAGTGTTTAGAGAGCCAATCAGGTGTCATCTTGTTTTGGCAATGAGCCAATCAGATCACAGTAGGATTCAGTTAATGATGTCCTGTTTTGAAGCTGAGAGGAGGACATTTGTCAGTGGGTTATGTGATCGCTATCAAGCTGGCTGGATTTTTTTGTGTTCTTTCATTTACTGAGCTTGTAAAACGTAATAAAATTAAAGTAATGGTGCAAAGAGTTGACTGGTCGCCCAGAAAGTGAGGTAAAATAGAATTATTAAGTGAACGAGGCTACAGTTATAAAGAAATTGGGGAAAAAATTGGTAGAAACTTAACCAAAGGTGGCATTTCTACTGTACACGTTTCCCAAAAGGTTTCCACAATTTTGGCCACTACTCACTCACTCACTCACTCACTCACTCACTCACTCACTCACTCTATCTATCTACCTACCTACCTACCTACCTACCTACCTATCTATAGGGAACGGTTGCTGGAATTGGGTATGTGTAGTTTAACGAAGAGAAGGGTGAGGGGTGACATGATAGCAGTGATCCAATATCTCAGGGGCTGCCCCAAAGAAGAGGGAGTCAAGCTATTCTCCAAAGCACCTGAAAGCAGGACAAGAAGCAACGGATGGAAACTAGTCAAGGAGAGAAGCAACCTAGAACTAAGGAGAAACTTCCTGACAGTGAAAACAATTAACCAGTGGAACAACCTGCCTCCAGAAGCGGTGAATGCTCCAACACTGGAGGTTTTTAAGAAGAGACTAGACCGCCATTTGCCTGAAATGGTATAGGGTTTCCTGCCTGAGCAGGGGGTTGGACTAGATGACCTCCAAGGTCCCTTCCAACTTATTATTATTTAATCTACCTACCTACCTACCTATCGCAATAGCAACTTATATACCACTTCATAGGGCTTTTTACAGCCCTCTAAGCAGTTTACAGAGTCAGCCTCTTGCCCCCCCCCCCCCAAACAATCTGGGTCCATATTTTACTGACCTCGGAGGAGGGATGGAAATCTGAGTCAACCTTGAGCCAGTCAGGGTCAAACTCTTAAGTGAGTTATGTTAATTTTATGACCTTTTTGCCCGCAGTTTAGCAAATCACTGCAATTGTTAAATGAATTGTGTGGTCCTTAAGCAAATCTGGCTTCCCCCAATCCAGTGGGAAGGTTACAAATGCTGATCACATGACCCTGGGACAGCGCAAGCCTTGGTGGAGCAGTGGGCTGATGCCTCCTTAAGTAACACCAGCTGCCTGCAATTAGTGCAGGTTCGCATCCCACCAGGCTCAAGGTTGACTCAGCCTTCCATCCTTCCGAGGTAGGTCAAATGAGCACCCAGATTGTTGGGGGCAATTAAGCTGACTTTGTAATAATGCCGCTTGGGGGTGTGTGTGAAAGTCCTAATAAGCAGGCATATACATAGAATGAAGGCTACTGCTAAGTTTGTAAGCCGCCCTGAGTCTTCGGAGAAGAGCGGGCTATAAATAGAATGAAAATAAAAAAATAAATAAATAAATAAATATAAGCCAGTTGCCAAGTGCCCGAATTCTGTTGATGTGACCCTGGGGATGCTGCCACGGTGGTCAGTCACATTTCTCAGTGTTGTTGTAACTTTGAACGGTCACTAAGAAGAATGGTTGTAAGTTGAGCATTACCTGTATTTCTAAAACCAGATTACAGCCTAGGCTACAGGTAGTCTTTGACTTACGACCGGTCACTTAGCAACTGTTCAAAGTTCTGACGGACTTAAACGCAAGAGTCAAGGCAAATTTAAGGAAGTTTTTTTTTTGTGCTTTGAATCAACTTATATTAAACAGCAAAATTTTAAAAACACCATACTTATCTTGTTAAAATCTATCTTGGTTTCTTTTTCAAAAAAGAAAAGATTTACAATGGATTGTGGGTTCACTCGGGTGAGGCTGGAATACGAGGAAACCAAGCCCATTTTTTTTTAAGCTGGAGCCTCCTGCAGCCCCAGAAGCTCTTATAGCAGAGAAATAGGAAGAATAACAGAATAACAGAATTGGAAGGGACCTTGGAGGTCTTCTAGTCTAACCCCACTGCTCGAGCAGTTGACCCTATACCATTCCAGACAAGTGGGTGTCCAACCTCTTCTTGAGGACCTTCAGTATTGGAGCACCCACAACTTCTGGAGCCAAGCTATTCCACTGATCGATTGTCAGGAAATTTCTCCTTAGTTGTAGGTTGGTTCTAGGTTCAAAAATGTAGAATATCACAGTGTGCCATTAAATAAATATTTATCAACAATAATGACACCAAGGCTGACCAGGTTGAGGTGATCTTCGAGGGGAAATTGCTAAAGAGGTTCCCAGTTTTTTTATGAAGTGGGAGAATATTTTGGGGT
Organism: Vipera ursinii; assembly: GCF_947247035.1. Taxonomy (NCBI): domain Eukaryota; kingdom Metazoa; phylum Chordata; class Lepidosauria; order Squamata; family Viperidae; genus Vipera; species Vipera ursinii. The sequence goes on from NC_139513.1 coordinate 291,020,623, forward strand.
ATTTTAAATGTTTTATGGAACAGTCTTCACTAGGAGTGGACCTTGATCACCCATGATTGTACTGAACTGATTGAAACTTGGAACCGTTTCACGGGGCCTTTGAGAATTCAATACCTTTAAAGTTTTGCAGTATAAGCAGTCCTCGACTTACATTATTTCATTCAGTGGCCCAAAGTTACAATGGCACTGAAAAAAAGTGACAGGACCAGTTCTCCCACTTACGACCATTTCAGCACCTCCATGGTCATGTGATCAAAATTCAGATACTTGGGGGAACTGACTCTTATTTATGACGGTCGCAGTGTCCCGGGATCACGTAATCCCCTTTTGTGACCTCCTGACAAGCAAAAGTCAATGGGGGGAGCCAGACTCACTTTACAACCGCGTTACTAATTTAACCCCTGCAGTGATTCACTTAACAACTGTGGCCAGAAAGGTCATACAATGGGGCAAAACTCAATTAACAACTGTGAGTTTGGACTCAATTGGAATCGCAAGTCCAGGATTGCTGGTATATGATGCCCTCGACGTGATGTCCCGTTGCCTGGAGGCGGTCTGGGTCTGGATGGGGAGGAACAGGCTTCGGATCAACCCTGACAAGACTGGCTGTGCGTGCCGGCATCTCAGGAAATTCAGATTATTCCACCTCTTACTATGGGAGGTGAGTTATTACCCCCAGTAGATAGGGCCCGCAACTTGGGTGTCCTCCTAGATTCACAGCTTTCCTTAGAAGATCATATAGTAACTGTGACTAGGGGGGCCTTCGCCCAGGTTCGCCTGGTGCGCCAGTTGCGGCCCTATCTGGACGGGGATGCCTTGCGTACAGTCACTCATGCGCTCGTGACCTCTTGGTTAGACTACTGCAATGCTCTCTACATGGGGCTGCCCTTGAGGACCACTCGGAGGCTTCAGCTGGTGCAAAATGCGGCCGCATGAATTGTGTTGGGGGTCTCCCGATACTCCCATGTTACACCTCTGCTCTGTGAGCTGTATTGGCTTCCAGTTGCCCTCCGGGTGAGATTCAAGGTGCTGGTGATGACCTATAAAGCCCTACATGGCATGGGTCCGGATTACCTATGGCAACACCTGCTGCTGGCGTCAACCTCCCTCCGTCCAGTGCGCTCCCACAGAGAGGGCCTCCTCAGGGTGCCACCGGTCAGAGAATGTCGACTGGTGACCCCCAGGGGGAGGGCGTTCTCTGTGGGCGCGCCAGACCTGTGGAACCGCTTACCAGTTGAGCTCCGGATGGCCCTCAACCTTCGCTCCTTCCAACGTGATCTAAAAATTTATTTATTTGAACAAGCCGGCCTGGTCTGATGGGTTTGGGGTCTGGGGTTTTAACATGGATTTTAACCAATGTACTACATCGGGCATAATTATTTAATGATTTTTAACTTTTGTATTTCGTATTTTGATATTTATTGCCCTGTACACCGCCCTGAGTCCTTCGGGAGAAGGGCAGTATAAAAAATTAATAAATAATAATAAAATAATATTTATGTTGTTCATTATTACCAATTTTCTTAGTATAGTCTATGTCATATGAACAGCATCTGGAGTCCAGCCAGTTTTGAGTGGGGGCAACCTAAACAATGGGCTGAAGTTATAGCTTTGGATGTAGGAAGCAGTTAAGGGGACACAGCTGGTCGGGGCTAAGCTGTACTTCAGTAATATTTCAGAGAATCACCATCTCGTTTATGTTCCAAGGTATTACAAAATTCTTTCTTGGTATGCCACTTTCTCCTGTTTCGTTTTCACCTTCTTCGAAAGAGTACCCGACTAAAAATTAGGCATGAATTTGCACAAATCTTCCCTTGATCACATTCAGTTATTGCTGTATGAAATCATCTGAAGGAGATTGAGTCACTACTTCCTTGTCCATATTTGGAAAAGTCTTTTTTTTTCCCCTTCCACTTTCAGTGTCTTGTTTTATTTTCAGTATCTCAGCTACTCTTAATTCCAAGACTGGAATTTCCAAAAAGAGAGAGAGAGAGAGGGGGGGGGGGGAAATGGCTCCAGGACTGAGCAGACAGTAATGCCCAGGATTTAACGCTGCCAAATACTTAATAAACAATGACTCACTTGGCAGCGGGCGTTCACAATTTATTTTAAAAAGAAAGCATTGAAGGAAGCGTATTGGAAATGAATCAAGGAAGTCCAGTGTTAACAGAATAACAGAGTTAAAAGGGACCTTGGAGGTCTTCTAGTCCAACTGCCTGCTGAGGTAGGAATCCCTATATTACTACCATTATGTTAATACTCAGTGATTGTAAGAGGCCAACTTTTACTGAAAGTAAAGGATCTATAAAGTCAAGCTGCCGATCTTATGATTAGGCAATTTGGCTTGTATTTTTTCCCTCTGGTGGTGTTTATTATTTGCTTGGCTGCACGATCAGCCCGATGTTTATAGACTGGAATTGGCACTTGAGTCCTTTCCAAGGATACGGGATAGACAGGAGTTGTCTGGTGCTGTTAAAAGTATCCTCAATTTTCCTGTTTTAGCCCTTGCCAAGGCTTCTTGTTATCCGCTCGGCTTTCTCTCTTTCTTTCTTTCTTTCTTTCTTTCTTTCTTTCTTTCTTTCTTTCTTTCTTTCTTTCTTTCTTTACAATTGTACTGAGGTCTGGAAAAGGTCTCCTGGGCCAGAGCAAGCAGTGGTGGGGATTAATGGCATTGGAGCAAGATGGTTCCTCGGTCAGCCTGGTCCCCTGCCACGGAGAGTTTTAAAGTTTTAAGTTTTTACTTCCCTCCGCCCCGTGCGCTCCCACGGAGAGGGCCTCCTCAGGGTGCCACCGGTCAGAGAATGTCGGCTGGTGGCCCCCAGGGGGAGGGCCTTCTCTGTGGGCGCCCCGGAGCTATGGAATCGGTTGCCGGTTGAGCGCCGGATGGCGCCCGACCTTCGCTCCTTCTGGCGCGATCTGAAGACTTATTTGTTCGAACAAGCCGGCCTGGCCTGATGGGGGATGGGTTGGGATTTTATTGTTTACCTATTGTTTTAGCTTGGGCATTTCGTTTAATTCTTTTTAAACTTTTGTATCTTTGTACTTTTATATGTTTGCCCTGTTCACCGCCCTGAGTCCTTCGGGAGAAGGGCGGTATACAAATATTATTATTATTATTATTATTATTATTATTATTATTATTATTATTATTATTATTATTATTATTATTATTATTATTATTATTAGCCTTGGTGGAGCAGTGGGCTAATGCCTCCTTAAGTAATACCAGCTGCCTGCAATGAGTGCAGGTTCGAGTCCCACCAGGCTCAAGGTTGACTCAGCCTTCCATCCTTCCGAGGTAGGTAAAATGAGGACCCAGATTGTTGGGGGCAATTAAGCTGACTTTGTAATAATGCCGCTTGGGGTGTGTGTGAAAGCCCTAATAAGCAGGCATATACATAGAATGAAGGCTACTGCTAAGCTTGTAAGCCGCCCTGAGTCTTCGGAGAAGGGCGGGATATAAATGGAATTAAAATAAAATAAATAAATATAATAATAATAATAATAATAATAATAATAATAATAATAATAATAATAATAATAATAAAATAATAATAATAAAGGTGGTTACCAACACCTCGAAATGGACCTGGAAGCAAACTCGGCAACCCTGGCGGCTCACGCCACAACAGTATCGCACTCAGCCCCAATGCACCTGACCCGCCCCACTCGCTCCCGTTCGAAGAGACCTTCCGCAGACCTCAGTTTAAAAACTGTTCAAAGAGTTTTATCAAAATGTAACGTAGGTAGGGAAATAAAAAAGAATGGGAAACTGGAAGGAAGGGGGAAAAAAAAGGGAAGGGGAGAGAAAATGTGCTATTAAGGGGGAAGAGAAGGGGAAAGTAAAAGGAGGGGAAAGGGAGAAAAAAGAAGAGGGGGGGGGAACGTTGACTTCCGGCTCTTTCTTTAGCACAGCGGAAGGTAACAACCTGACAGTTTCAACTTTGTACTTTTACACATTCCTTTTGCTTCCTCTAGTTCAGACACGTCAAACACAAGGCCCGGGGGCCGGATCCGGCCCGCGAAGTGGTTTCATGCGGCCCGCGAAGCCATCCTGGAAACAGTGAGGGAACGGCCCCCGCTGCCTTGGCCCTGGCCCAGAGACCCTCCTTCTGCCAGAGACCCTCAGATCTGTCCCACTCCTGCCCAGGCCCCCATAGGCACCCTTCATGCCAACGATGTAGAGCTGGCCACGCCCACCCAGTAGGCCATACGCACTCTAGCCACACCCACCCAGTAGGCCACACCCACCCGGCCCCCTGAGGGCAACCGCAATGCTGATGCGGCCCTCCGTGAAATTGAGTTTGACACCCCTGCTCTAGTTTCTCATTGTTTTTTTTTTTTCATTTTCCTTTATGGTTTATATTTTGATGAACTTATCAGAATTTGAAAAGACGAAATGAAACTGTTAAAATTGGGCCGAGCGGGGTAACAAGAAGGCTTGGCAGTGGCTAAAATAGCAAAATAGGGCCAGCCAAGGAGGCCCCCAGAACAGTCGGCGTTGCCCCGTCCTGTACCAGGTCTCGCTTCCGAATACTCTTCAAGGAGAGCCCCATGCGGAGCAGACTGCGGTAATCCAGCTGGGAGAGGACCAATGCAGAGTGATGTGCTTTCACTTCCCCCGCTTAAGAGCGCGCACTGATGACATTCAACCCGCTTGACAGGTAGTCCTCGACTTACAGCCATTCATTTAGTGACCGTTGAAAAGGGACAACAGCAGTGGAAAAAAAGACTTACGGTAGGCGGTTTTCACATTTATGACCCTTGCGGAATTCCCATAGTCACGTGATCCAAATTGAGATGCTTGGCAACTGGCGGGCATATAAAAAGAGCCTTGGTGGAGCAGTGGGCTGATGCCTCCTTAAGTAACACCAGCTGCCTGCAATTAGTGCAGGTTCGAGTCCCACCAGGCTCAAGGTTGACTCAGCCTTCCATCCTTCTGAGGTAGGTAAAATGAGGACCCAGATTGTTGGGGGCAATAAGCTGACTTTGTAATAATGCCGCTTGGGGTGTGTGTGAAAGCCCTAATAAGCAGGTATATACATAGAATGAAGGCTACTGCTAAGCTTGTAAGCCGCCCTGAGTCTTCGGAGAAGGGCGGGATATAAATGGGATTAAAATAAATAAATAAATATATGACGGTTGCCGTCTCCCAAGGTCATGCGGTTCACCCTCCATGAACCTTCCAAAGTCCGGGGGGGGGGGGGAAGCCAGATTCATTAACGACCGCATGATTTGCACAATAACTTCAGCGATTCGCTTAACAACTGGGGACAAAAGAGCTCATGAAATGGGGCACAACTCTTGGACGTCGAGAACTGCCTCTACCGCGTGCTTTCCGCCGTTTGCGAGACTCCAAGTGTCGCACTTGCAGGCAATGAAACATCCAGCCTAGGAGAGCTGTTGGGGGTATTCGGGGTGGAAGGAAGGGGTGGGTGGGTAAGAAATATCATTTTCTGAGGTGGAAGAGAGAAAAAGAGGCCTGAACACAGCTACGAGCATCTCAGCCAGATGTGTCAAACTCGCGGCGTCACGTGACGTATCCTGTGGCTGTTTGCCGGCAATGGGGTGGGCTCTGCGGCTTCCGCATGATGTGTCCAGCCCGCGGGCCGGCAGTTTGACACCCTTGATCTAAGTCCTACCGACCCCACCAAAAAGTTACATCAGAGGTGAAAACTCCCCTGAAAGTAGAAACTGGAAACTGAAAATGAAACCAGGGGAATTCAGGAGAGAAATGATGAAAAGCAACATGGGCTACAAAATGCATAAAGGAGGACGCCAGAGCGGGTCTCTTCAGTGCTGTTGGACCACAGAGGGGGACCGTCACAAAACCCAGAGCTGTGACCTCTTCGGATCCTTCCATGTCAGCCAAAATGACTACGGTGCCCGTGGGGCTGCTCTGCCTGGTGCTCCTGCTGGCTCTTCCAGCCTCAGGACGAAATTGCGACCTTCTGAAACTGCAACAGCAAAGATTCAACCAGCAGAGTCTGGAGCTGCTGAAAGGAATGAAGGGGAAGCTTCCTCCAGAGTGTCTATCGAAGATGCCAGCCTTCAGTTTTCCGATAAAAATCCTCGAAATACAACAGCCCCAGGCTGCCACCAAAGCCGTCCTGGACATACTTCATGGCTTCTTGCTTCTCTTAAGGGACGACCATCTGTGGGTTGCGTGGAAGGCCACGTTGCGAAAAAGGTCAGTCAGTTTTTTTTCTTCTCCACGCGTAAGTCCTTGACTTACGACAGTGATTTACTTAACAACTGGAGCCAGAAAGGTCGCCAAATGGAGCAAAACTCATTTAGCAAACGTTTCGCTCAGCTATTTTGGGCTCAATCGGGGTCGTAAGTTGAGAACTACCTGGTAGTATAGTGGGATCCAGGGAGTGAGACAAAGTGGTTGAGTAATGAAGAGTAATGAAATATTTTTTCCTCTCAAACCCTACTGTTTCGTCCCCAAAGGTGCTTTTTTTTTTTAAAAAAAAAAAAGGCAACTGGACATTTTTAGTAAATAATTTATCAATGATTAACAATTATCATTAATAAATTTAAAAAAAGCAGGGAAAGTTGTAGCCATCCAAAAGCACTGGAGAAAGGATTCTGATTTAATTTATTGTTAAATTTTGTCCTGCTCTTCTCCAGGCGCTCCAGGTAGCAGACGGAAGACTTAAGTTTTCCAATTTTTCTCCCACCCCTCCCAACAACATCCCTGTAAGGTAGCTCCCCAAAGGTGCTTTTCCAAAAGGCAACTGGACTTTCTTGGATTTTCTTTCTTTCTTCGAAAACGTCTCGCTTCTCATCCGGAAAGCTTCTTCAGATCAGTACTTCAGAACTGAAGAAGCTTCTTGGCTGAGAAGAGGAACGTTTTCGAAAAAATCCCAATGGTGCGTTTTCAAAAAGCAAATAACTGGACAATTTTTTTCTCCTTGAAGACGTTTCGTTTCTTACCCAAGAAGCTTCTTCAGTTCTGGCTTTAGTTCTGGAGCTTCTTCAGTTGAGTCAGCGCCGAAGAAGCTTCTTGGATGAGGAGCGAAAGGTCTTCAAGGAAAAACAAAGTCCGGTTGCTTTTTGAAAAAGCACCATTGGGACAACCGTGACCTGGAAAAGCAGGGCTTTTCAACCTTTTCACCCATTGTACCACTTTTAGGATATGGCAACATCCGAGTACCACCAGTTGCCTACCCAGGGGTCAAAAACCTGATGACCAAAAAAAAAAAAAAGGGAAAAAAGTAATGAAGTACAGGTAGTCCTCGACTTAGAATAGTTCCCCTAGTGACTGTTCGAAGTTACAATGGCAGTGAAAAAAGTTGCCCCCTGTCTGCCCACCCAGTGGCGCTCTTCCTCCTGTCCGAGGTTTTCATTGATGTGAGCATTTCTGTTGAGGATTGGCAGCGGGGGTGGGGTGGAGTGGGCGTTTGGTTTTTATTCCACCCCCGCTGGGTGGTTGCAGCAGGTTTTGGTCACTTCACCTGATCCTGGGACACTGTGACTGTCATAAATATGAATCAGTTGCCAAGCATCTGAATGCAAATCGCAAAACCCTGGAGATGCTGCAACATTCCAGCTGATCGGCGCTTCTTCTGGGCTCAGAAATGGCAGGATCAGCACCGAGCTCCAGCTGGAGCCTGGCGCTGATCCTGGGGCTTCCGCTGAGCCCTGACAGCCCTGCAGCTCCAGCCGTCTCTCGCTCAGGCTTGTGCGGTGCTGCCACCGGTTCAGCTCATTCCCCTCCTCCGCTAACACTTTTGTAGGATGGCCGCGTACCACCTGCCAGGTGCCAATGTACCACAGGTGGTACCCGTACCACTGGTTGAAAAGCCCTGACCTGGAAGATTGAGAATCTCCAGAGACATTCTCTGACTGTTTTGTGATTCTAGGTTTCTCGAGAAGTTGCACGCACAAGCTGAAAGGATCCAGAGGTGCCTCGGAGAAAAAACCACACTGGGAAAAAGGAAGGAGGAATGGATGCACAAGTTGCAACTGAAGAAATATTTCCACAGCTTCGGGAATTTCCTCAAAGAGAAGGGACTTGATAAGTGCACGCAGGAGTTTACAAGACATGAAATGCAGGTGGATTTCATCTATGTGGACAGACTGACCAGGAGAATGAAGATCTAAAGTGCATTTTTACCTATTTATTTTATTTATGTTATTTATTTCAGCCCCGCCCTTATTATTATTTTTACAAACGATACAAATGTTGAATTAAATGTTGCATTCAATGAAAGATTAAATTAAGAGTAACTTTAAAGTAGAACCACAAGAAAGCATTAAGGTTCGTTTTTGAACCAAGCTCTACCCACTGGGCTTTCAATAGTTTTTAACGTGTTCAAACCTTGATTTATTTATTCTGAAAGGCTATGTTTTGTAATAAAAGTTTTTTTAAAAGAAAACGACAGCTAGTCGTTCATTTAGTGACCGACTGAACTTACAAAAAGTGACCTAGGATCGTTTGTCACGCTTATGACCATTGCAGCATCATGTGACTTACATTCAGATGCTTCACAACTGTCTCAAATTTATGACCGTCGCACTGTCCTGGGGTCATGTGACCCCCTTTTGTGACCTTCTGACAAGCAAAGTCAATGGGGAAGTCAGATTTACTTAACAACTGTGTTAGTCACTTAACAACTGCAATGATTCACTTAACAACTCTGGCAAGAAAGGTCCTAAAATGGGGCAAAACTCACTTAACAAATGTTTCACTTAACAACATGAATCTTGGGCTCAATCGTGATCGTACGTTGAGGACTACCTGGATATAGGACTCCAGGCAGGTTTTGTTCCAACAGTCTGTCTCTGAGACTCTTCACTTTGCCTTTGATAAAATGGCCTTAGGAGCAGAGAATGGGGTTCAATGCTTACTTATTAGGTGGACGTTTGGCCCTGCATTATATGTTTGTATCCTGCCTGTATTATTTTTACAAATAACTCAAGGCAGTGAACAAATCCAACACAACTTCTTGTTCCTATTTTCCCCACAACAAGAAGCCTATGAGGTGAGCTGGACTGAAAGAGAATGACTGGCCCAAAGTCACCCGTCTGGCTTTCATGCCTAAAGCGGGACTAGAACTCACCGTCTCCTGGTGAATGGCCCAAAGTCACCCAGCCGGCTTTCATGACTAAAGCGGGACTAGAACTCACCGTCTCCTGGTGAATGGCCCAAAGTCACCCAGCCAGCTTTCATGTCTTAAGGCAGGACTAGAACTCAGTCTCTTGGTGTTTGGCCGAAAGTCACCCAGCCAGCTTTCATGCCTGAGGCACAACTGGAACTCACTGACTCCTAGTGATTGGCTCATAGTCACCCAGCTAACTCTCATAGCTAAGGCAGGACTAGAGCTCACTGACTCCCATTTTCTAGCCTAGTGACTCAACCACTAGAGCAAACCTGCTCTCTTTAGTTTCTCAATAACATTATTTGTGGCACAGCAATCCAGGTAGACTGGTTGCTTAATGATTGTTCAAAGTTATGACCGACCTGAACAAGGGGACCTGCAACCTGGTTCTGAGGATCGGCCCCCTCCAGAAAATGTAGGGGTAAGAACAGAGTGGCAGTTTGCACCTTTTACAGGAAGCCCTTGACTTATGGCTGTTTGAAGCTGCCACGGTACTAACAAAGGTGATTTATCACCAGTACTCAATGACTATTAATACAATCCTGTCCTCCCATTCTAAGAGGTCAGTTAGGTCTCCCGAGGTCCACCCCTCCAATTCTGGTTCTTTTCACTTTCAACAAAAGAGCAGGCTTTTTTTTACCTATTCAATTTTACCTTATAAATGATATGGCAAACCAACACAAAATTGCACAGAACAGACACAGGAGACCTTTCAGAGACACAAAACCCACAAGAACCTCTCTTGATAGGCAAATGGAATACAGTGCTGGAGAGAACCTTGTCAAACTAAAAAGAATCTTAATGGTACCACACACACACACACACACACACACACACACACACACACACACACAAATGAAACCTGGAGGCTAAAACATATGAAGAACGGTTGCAGGATTTGGGGATGGCTAGTTTAACAAAAAGGACATGACAGCAGGCTTCAAATCTTTGAGGGGGTCACAAAGAAGAGGGGATCAAAGTATTCTCCAAAGCACCTGAAAGCAGGACAAGAAGCAACAGATGGAAACTAATCAAGGAGAGAAGCAACCTGGAATTAAGGAGAAACTTCCTGACAGTGAGAACAATTAACCAGTGGAACAGCTTGCCTCAAGAAGCTGTGGGTGCTCCAACAATGGAGGTTTCTAAGACAAGAATAGACAACTCTTTGTCTTAAATGGTATAGGGTCTCCTGCCTGAGCAGGGGGTTGGACTAGAAGACCTCCAAAGCCAACTCTTTGTTATTCCGTTATAAAGGAGGCAGAAAAACTGTTATGCAAAGGCTGGAACCCCAATAAGTGCACCTGGCTGAAACAACTGTGAGAATACTACCATGTGACACACCAGCTTTCCTTTATCTAGCCTTTTGGTGAGAAGGAAAAACTGATACATAAAGGTCAAGATGCAGTGTGAAAAGAAATCTTGTCTGGTTGTAACCACGACCACCTCCCTCTACTCGTCCCAGCTTCTGCCAACCTAGCAGTTCGAAAGCACGTAAAAATGCAAGTAGAAAAATAGGGACCACTCCGGTGGGAAGGTAACAGCGTTCCGTGCGCCTTTGGCGTCTAGTCATGCCGGCCACATGACCACGGAGACGTCCTCGGACAAGCGCTGGCTCTTCGGCTTTGAAACGGAGATGAGCACCGGCCCCTAGAGTCGGAAACGACTAGCACGTGTGTGCGGGGGAACCTTTACCTTTTATAAGAACTGCAAAGGCTGGAAAGCTACCCTGGTTTTTGCAATGAAAAAGACACAGGAATGCTCAATCTGCCCAATTTCCATGTACATTTATATATATACACACACACATACACACATGGAAAGTGGCATCTAAGATTGAGTGGCATCTAAGATCTGTAAAAATGAGAAAAACATCGTTGGAAAATGTTACTTACTACAGGTAGCCTGGATTGGAGCATCTGAAGATCATCATAACCATAAATCTGTTTAAAGACAAGAAAACCACACACACAATCACAAAATTAAGAAATCTTTGGGGTACCTCTCACCAGCAAAGATAGTTTCCTTCCTGTGTGTGTGTGTGTGTGTGTGTGTGTGTGTGTGTGTGTGTGTATAGAATGTATGTGTATACACACATATACATATATACACATATATGTACATTTACATAAATGTGTACGCACGCACACGTGTGTGTGTGTGTGTGTGTGTGTGTGTGTGTGTGTATGTTTTCTGAGGTTTTCGCGGGTGTTTGTATGTGGATCTTTGGTCATTCGGGTTTTTTTCCCACGTAGAATTGAAGGTGTAAGAGCAACGTTTCGACGAAATCTCATCCGTCATCCTCAGGCTGGTGGCTTCAGCTTCGTTCTTCTGAAGCCACCAGCCTAAATTAAAAATGGGGGAAAGAGAGGGAATATCTGATGCTGAAATAAGGGAAATTTTGGTCATCAAATTTAAGACATTTGGAAATTAGTTGAAAATAATTATTATTTGTAATAATACAAATATATTGTATTATTAACTAGATGATGCAAGATGGTGGGAAGTAAAACATACTCAAATAGATAAGATGTGTATCTTGAATATTAGAGTTTGTTATGAATTGAGAAGGGACGCGGTGGCTCAATGGATCAGGATGTTGAGCTTGTCGATCAGAAGGTTGGCAGTTTGGCGGGTCGAATCCCGAGTGCTATTGAATCATCGATTAACCCAGCCACCACGTTGCTTTTTAAAGACTTAAATGTAAAATTAGAAAATAAATAAAATATTACAAAAAAGAAGAAGAAAACTATCAAGCTCAAAGAACACCAAGGACCCGCCAGTACTCCATCATCTCCTCCCCTCCACAAACCTCACTCCCTTCTTCTATCACTGATGAAGTTACCTAGCTGGGTAATTAAACATCTGCATGGAAACAACCAAGCTCAGACCGCACCGAGGACCCAACCATGAACTACAACCTTATCAAGGAACCACCAAGAACACTTCCCCCAACAGACAGGATAACTCACTTGTATATAAACAGAGATCAAACCCAACTCTCTTCTAATACTGATGATGTTACCTAATTGGGTAATGAAACATCTGTAAGCAAACAACCAAGCTCAGAGATCACCAAAGAACCAATGCAAATAAAATGATTTCTGGGTTGCCCAAGAAGATTCAGGTCAGGGGCTACTTGTGAACTGAGGGCTTCCTCTTCTTAAATTTGTTCTATGAATTCTATAGGGACCCATAGTGTACAGCCAATAGACAGGAATATAACTGCTCTACGTGTCTCCAGATTCAATTCATGGCATTTCTTCCTTAGAAACCCACAGTATGTACACATCCCAAACCAAAAGAATTATCAACTCAACGGACTCTACACTGACTGCAGGATCCAATCTGAGTCAGTCACCAGTTACTTTTTTCAAGTTTTGGGGCTGGTGCTGAAGCCCATCATCAGGAAACGTCTCTCTCCAGAATGTGTGCACCGGGGCTGTTCTACACCTTGTATTTATTTACTACATTTTTATATGTGTGGAACAACTCAATGAATGTGTTCTGGGGAGAGGGAGAGAAAGGAGAGAGAGAGGGAGAGGAGAGAAAAAGAGAGAGGAGAGAGAGAGAGAGAGGAGAGGAGAGAGGAGATAAATAGATTGAGGAGAGAGAGAAGAGGGAGAGAGGAGAGGAGAGAAAGGGGGGAGAGGAGAGGGAGAGGGAGAGACAGAGAGAAGAGAAAGGAGATAAATAGAGGAGAGAGAGAAGAGGGAGAGAGAGGAGAGGAGAGAGAAAGGAAAGAGGGAGAGAGGAGAGAGAGGGGGAGAGGAGAGGGGGGAGAGAGAGAGGAGAGAAAGAGAGAGAGAGGAGAGGAGAGAAAGAAGAGAGAGAGAGAAAGGAGAGAGGACAGAGGAGAGAAAGGAGAGAGAGAGAGAGAGAGAGAGAGAGAGAGAGAGAAGAGAGAGGAGAGGAGAGGAGAGGAGAGGAGAGGAGAGGAGAGGAGAGGAGAGGAGAGGAGAGGAGAGGAGAGGAGAGGAGAGGAGAGGAGAGGATGGGCTCCAGTAGGAATCTGAAAGCTTGGAAGAATAAATCTTCGGTCCCTGTGACTGATTCAGACTGGATCCTACCACATTATCCTGGTACAGGTATATTCTTCTACACTGACTCTACGTCAAAAGCCACGCCAAAGTAACCTTCACATATAAGGCAGACCACGGGGCCTTGTACCTGAAGTTCAGAATGGATCTCACCGAGGCTTCATACGCAAGCCCCGTAGACCAAATTGTGCTAGGATTTTTACAACCGAGTGGCCAGGAAAGGACAGGGGCCACCCACCTCCACCCCAAAGCCCTCTCCATAGCTGGTGCTTCAGAGGTAACAGGCAAGACAAAAGAGAGAGGCAGGAACAAGGAAATTGGCTTACTGGGTAGGCAGGCAGAAGTCCTCCAGGTCCCACAAAATACTGGTTATGTAACAAGGGTGGTACACCTTGGGGCAGGTTGGGGGGTGCTTTGCCTGCAAATCAAAAGAAACACCTTTTTTAAAAAAAACAACACACACACACCCTTAGCAGATGGGAAAAGAAGAGGCACACGGCGTCAAACGGTCACATCCTGGTTTCGAAAAAGCTTAAGAGTTAAGTCACAGCAGGCAAAGATGGAATGAAGAAGAGGTTGAGGCAAGCAAGAAGAGACCAGTGGATCACTTTGTTCTCAGACCCCTGTCCAACTTGATCCTCCCTTCCCTGCTGCTTTGTGTTTTGCTCTTTCCTTTGATCGGACGTCTTCTCGGATCCAACCGCTGACAGTTTAAAAGCAACTGAGAAGCTGCATTCTTCACTTAACAACCGTTGGTAGGGGGAATCCCATTGGTTACATGTCGGGAGATCCTTTGTCGACCATCAAATAAAGCCCGCTACAGGTAGTCCTCAACTTGCATCCACAATTGAGCCCAAAATTTCCATCACTACGTAAGACAGTGGCAAAGTGAGCTTTGTCCCATTTTACGACCTTCCTTGCTATGGTTCTTAAGCAGATCGCCGCAGTTCTTAAAAGTTAATCATACGGTCGTTAAGTGAATCTGGCTTCCCCACTGACTTTGTCAGATGGTCGCAAAAAGGGATGGTGTGGCCCCCCAGGACACTGCAACCGTCATAGGTATGAGTCAGCATCTGAGTTCTGATCACGTGAACACGGTGATGCTGCAATGGTCGTTAAGTGTGAAAAAGGGCCATAGGTCACTTTTTTCAGCACTGTTGTAACTTCAAGCCAAATGAATGTTTGTAAGTCGAGGACTGCCTCTGCTTTCAAACTCATCATAGAAAGTTACTTCCACCATCCATTATGGAGGCTTCTGTTGCTAAATTTATAACTAATGACAATGGAATTGGATTACGCAGTGTGAAATTTGTTTATTTTATTCCATTTGTGCACATTCTGGATGGTTCACAAGAGAACGAACGTTGAGAATTAAAAAGATAAGAACAAAATGGCAATTAAAGGAGCAGCAAAGATGGTAAAACAGGCCCGTGACAGACACACACCTGGTCACAAAAAAGAGGCTACACCCTTCCTACTTAACAGAATAACAGAGCTGGAAGGAACCTTGCAGGTCTTCTAGTCCAACCCTCTGCTCAGACAGAAGATCCTATACCTATCCTATGCAGACGTGGCTGTCCGGTCTCTTCTTGAAAACCTCCAGTGTTGAAACATTTACAACTTTGGCAGGCAGGCTGTTCAAACTGATTACGGTAATTGTTCTGTCAGGAAATTACTCCTTAGTTCTAAGTTGCTTCTCTCCTTGATTAGTTTCCATCCATTTTTTTCTTGTTCTGCCTTCAGGTGCTTTAGAGAACAGCTTGACTCCCTCTTCTTTGTGGCAACCCCTCAAATTTTGGAAGACTACTATCATATCACCCCCAGTCCTTCTCTTCATGAAACTAAACATACCCAATTCCTGCAACCGTGCTTGGTATGTTTTTTTTTGGTTTTTTTTATTATTATTTTTTAATTCCATTTATATCCCGCCCTTCTCCGAAGACTCAGGGCGGCTTACAAGCTTAGCAGTAGCCTTCATTCTATGTATATGCCTGCTTATTAGTCTCCTGATCATCTTTGCTGCTCTTCTCTGCACTCTTTCCAGAGTCTCAGCAACTTTTTTATAGCATGGCGACCAAAGTGTGGCCTTACCAAGGCATTGTAAAGTGGTGTTATATTCTGTCCCTCTGTTAATGCAGCCTAGCACTGTGTTGGCTCCTATTTAAGTGATTGTCCACTAGGACCCCAAGATCCCTCTCAAAGTTAGTTAAAGGCCAGGAGGCAGGCACTCTTACAGAGAAGGCGTGCTTCCTTAATCCCAAGAGGTGGGCATTGTTCAATTGGAGGAGCTTGGGAACCAGGCCAAAGTTGCTGGTTCAAAGGACTAAGGGCGACATGATAGCAGCAGAGAAGAGTAACCAAGATGACTAGGAGACTGGAGGCTAAAACATATAAAGAACAGTTGCAGGAATTGGGTATGTCTAGTTTAATGAAGGGACGCGGTGGCTCAGTGGGTTAGGACGCTGAGCTTGTCGATCAGATGGTCAGCAGTTTGGCGGGTTGAATCCTGAGTGCCACGTAACAGAGTGAGCGCCTGTTACTCATCCCAGCTTCTGCCAACCTAGCAGTTCGAAAGCACGTAAAAATGCAAGTAGAAAAATAGGGACCAGTACGGTGGGAAGGTAACAGTGTTCCGTGCGCCTTTGGTGTCTAGTCATGCCGGCCACATGACCACGGAGACGTCCTCGGACAAGCGCTGGCTCTTTGGGTTTGAAACAGAGATGAGCACCGGCCCCTAGAGTTGGAAATGACTAGCACGCATGTGCGGGGGAACCTTTACCTTTTAGTTTAATGAAAGGAAGGACTAGGGGTGACACAATAGCAGTCTTCCAATATCTGAGGGACTGACAGAAAGAAGAGGGGGGAGGGTTCCACCTATTCTCCAAAGCACCTGAAAGCAGGACAAGAAACAACGGATGGAAACTAATCAAGGAGAGAAGCAACCTGGAACTAAAGAGAAAATTCCTGACAGTGAGAACAATCAATCAGTGGAACGACCTGCCTCCAGAAGCTGTGAATGCTCCAACACTGGATGTTTTTAAGAAGAGACTGGGCAGTCATTTGTCTGAAAAGGTATAAAGTCTCCTGCTTGAGAATGGTTGGACTAGAAGACCTCCAAAGGCCCTTCCAACTCTGTTATTCTAAAGCAGCTGGGCAGATAGAGGGTTCCTCAAGAACCTACCCTTGTAAGGATTTATAGATAAAACTCCTTGAATCACACTTGGAAGAGAAATTGCAAGAATTTGCATTCTCAACCCTTCTTGTGCCATTGCACGCTAAACCAGTTTGAAGCTTCTGGGTGGTTTTCCAGAGCAACCCCCATATAAAATGCATTGTAGTAGTCAAGCCACGAGGTGACAGGGATATATTGTCAGAAAGACTTCCCAATTAAGAGAGGGGCACAACTGGCACATCAGATAAAGCTGTGCAAAGGCTTTCCTGGCCACAGCTGCCACCTGCTCAGGTGACAGCTGCAAGTCCAGGAAGAACCCCACATTTGTGCACCATTCGTGAATGAAGAACCCTACAGGTAGTCCTCAAGCTACGACCACAACTGAGCCCAACATTTCTGTTGCTAAGTGAGAGAGTTGTTATGTGACTTTTGCCCTATTTCTTGCCACAGCTGTTAAGCCAACCACTGCAACTGTTAAGTTAGTAGCACAGTTGTTAAGTGAACCTGGCCTGCCCCACTGAGTTTGCTTGCCAGAAGGCCGCCAAAAGGGACACTGCAGCCGTCATAAATATGAGTTCAGTTGCCAAGCATCTGAATTTTGATCATGTGACCATGGGGATGCTGCAAGAGTTAACCTAAGGCGTGAAAAACAGTCCTAAGTCACATTTTCAGCGCTACGGTAACTTTGAATGTTCACTAAATGAGTGCTTTCTAAGTTGAGGACTACCTGTATTCCATCCAAGGTCAGAGATAGAATGTCCCCAGTCCTGAATGGCCCAAACATCCAAAACCATTTGGGAGGTTTCAGTTGGAGACAGTTCCTCCCTTTACAAAACTAGCAGTCTCCAAGCAGTGGGAGAGAAACTTGACAGCCCGACCTAACTGGCACTCGGGGGGGTCAAAATATATAATTAGGTATCATCGGCATACTGAAGATACCGAACCCCAAATAAGTGGATGACTTCACCCAATGGTTTCATGTTTCTGGAGATTCTCAAGCCTCCAGGTCATGGTTGTCCCAAAAGTGCTTTTTCCCCCCAAAAGGCAACTATTACTTTCTTGGGATAATAATAATAATAATAATAATAATAATAATAATAATAATAATAATAATAATAATAATAATAATAATAATAATAAAGTTGGAAGGGACCTTGGAGGTCATCTAGTCCAACCCCCTGCTCAGGCAGGAAACCTTATACCATTTCAGGCAAATGGCTGTCCAGTCTCTTCTTAAAAACCTCCAGTGTTGGAGCATTCACCACCTCTGGAGGCAGGTTGTTCCACTGGTTAATTGTTCTGACTGTTATTTAGAACATTGGACATCTCCTCGAAGAAGCTTCTTCAGTTCTTGGATGAACTGTAGAAGCTTCCTGGATGAGAGGCAAAATTAGCGTTTTACTTAAGGAAACCTTAAGAATGTGCAAAAATGGATAGACTGAGGTTAGAGATTAAAGAGAAAGAAGATTCAGTTTACTAGAGAACGTGGGGTAATTTTTACCAATGGTTAGGAAAAGGAACTAGTGACAAATGAATGTGGTGTGTTATTTTGAATATGTACTAGTGAGAATGAGTAACTGATACTGTTTTTGATTATCATTTATGACATTTTCTACAGTTATCTATTACTATAGTAACTATTGTTAATTGAACATATGTACCCGGACAACAGCTTGTTTGCTAAAGAATGAAAGTGTTATTGGGAGATGTTGATCCCAACCCTGTCCTAATCCCAACCCCAATCCTGATTCCCAACCCCACCCTAAAGCCTAATCCCTAACCCGATCCTATTTTATCCCTAACCCTATCAAAGTCAATAAAATTCTTTAGGGGGGAAAAATGTTTTCAAAGAACAAAAACCAAGGAAGTCCGGTTGCCTTTTGGAGATAGCACTTTTGGGCCAATGATTTCATGCACATATTGAATAAGAGGGGTGGGTGGGAGAGCAGATCCCTACAGCAGCCCACAGAGCCTAGGGAAGAATCTCTCCATCCCCACCCCCATCATTGATTGAATGCAGAGCCATCTCCAGGCCCAGCTCAGGATACCGTAATCACTCATATCAAAGGCAACTGAGAAGTCAAGGAAGGGAAAGATAGATCCACCCCTGACATCCCCAGCTCTGCCGAGGTCACTAACAAGCATGACCAAGGCTGTCCGAGCGAGCCCGAAACAGGATTGAAAACAGAATTAAAATGTGTCTTAGAGAAAACCAAAAGCAGAAAACCTCCTTGAAATTTAGACAATTGAGAATACAAAAGTGATCCTCGACTTGCGACCACCAGTGAGCCCAAAGTTTCTGCCGCTAGGTGAGACGGGGTGTTAAGTGAGTTTTGCCCCATTGTACAACCTTTCTTGCCACAGCTGTTGAGCGAATCAGTGGAGTTGTTAAAATTAGTGACACGGTTGTTAAGTGAATCTGGCTTCCCCATTGAACCTGGGTGTTCAAAAGGGGATCAGGTGGCCCCTGGGGCACTGCAACCAACCGTCGTAAATATGAGTCAGTTGACAAGCGCCTGAGTTTCGATCACGTGCCCACGGGGATGCTGCAATGGTTAAGTATGGGGAGGAACAGGCTTCAACTCAACCCGGACAAGACTGAATGGCTGTACATACCGGCATGTCAGGATATTCAGAGTATTCCATCTCTTAATATCGGGGGCGAGTTATTACCCCCCCCCCGTAGATAAGGCTCGCAATCTGGGTGTCCTCTTAGATTCACAGCTCTCCTTAGAAGATCATATAGGAGCTGTGACTAGAGGGGCCTTCGCTCAGGTTCGTCTGGTGCGCCAGCTGCGACCCTATCTGGACCTGGATGCCTTGCGTACAGTCACCCATGCCCTTGTGACCTCTCGTCTTGACTACTGCAACGCTCTTTACATGGGGCTGCCCTTGAGAACCACTCGGAAGCTTCAGCTGGTGCAGAGTGCAGCTGCACGAATGCTTTTGGGGGTTTCCCGATACTCCCATATTACACCTTTGCTCCATGAGCTGCACTGGCTTCCAGTTGCCTTCCGGGTGAAAGTCAAGGTGCTAGTGATGACATACAAAGCCCTACATGGCATGGGTCCGGACTACCTACGGGAGCACCTGCTGCCAGCGTCAACACCCCTCCGTCCTGTGCGCTCCCACAGAGAGGGCCTCCTCAGGGTACCACCGGTCAGAGAATGTCGGCTAGTGACTCCCAGGGGGAGAGCATTCTCGGTGGGTGCGCCAACCCTGTGGAACCGCTTACCAGCCGAAATCCGGATGGCCCCCGACCTTCGCTCCTTCCGGCGTGATCTAAAAACTTATCTGTTCCAACAAGCCGGCCTGGCCTGATGGATTTGGGGTTTACAATTTTTTCACTCTGTTACTTTATTGTATTCCCACTTTATTGCTCTGTACACCGCCCTGAGTCCTCACAGGGAGAAGGGCGGTATATAAAACAAACAAATAAATAAATAATAAATAAGTATGAAAAATGGTCCTAGGTCATTTTTTCCAGTGCCGTTGTAACTCTGAACTGTCACTAAACGAATGGTTGTAAGCTGAGGACTGCCTGCGCTGTATTAACTGAGCATGATCAAAATCAATTGAGAGGCAGAAGGATTTTGCTGAAAAGGAAGTCCACCCTGTGAAAATTGAAACAAAAAAAAAAATGCAATTATTTCTGCAAAAGGCTGCCGGAACTTCCTATGCAAGGTTAAAAAAGATTTTGCAAGCTACTTTCTCCGCTTCGGATGACAAAGTTTATGCTGAAAAACCTCAAACGACAACTTTCATCCATCTTTGGAACAAACATCCCAAATCTTTGGATCTGAATTCAGTACTTCCTGCCCAACGCAGGAAGCAACATCTCCTGAAAAAGAAATCCTGTACCGGAGGAGGTTCAATCACCAATAACTTCTCTATGAACCTCATCCTATTTCCGTGATTAATTTTTCGAATAAATGGAAATAAGTCTGGTAAGGGAAGGGGGAATCGTACGGATTCCGTTCTGCTTTCTCACAATCGGGAGGCTAGCCTTCCCGTTGGTGGTTGTGGCTACTTAACCCTTACGTGTAAGGAATTTCAAATATTTTCAGACGTTAAAAAGCCAGGCAATTTTTTTTTATTTCGTAGGCCTTGTGCAAAGCATGCTTTTAAAAAAGCCAGTCTTTTTTAGAAAAGGCAACCTTTTTTTTTTTTTTTTTTTGGTGCCCCAACGCTCAAGGTCTCCATTGGGCAGACCTGCAGGCTCAAATCCTCTCTTGCTACAGCCATGCAACCTGTTAAGATTGCGAACCTGAAGACACCAAAGGAGCTGGCCGGCTGGTGGGAATTGGCAGAGAGACGCTGGTCGCGTTCAGGCCGAGGCTGTTGGTGGTGCTGGCCATGCTGGTGGCCGAAGAGGTGGTAGACATGGTTGCAGCCACCGGAAAAGAGTTGGAGGGCTGGAGCGCAGTGGCATTCTCAACGCTGTTGTGCTGGAAAGGAAAAAAAAGAAAGCAGAGGCGTAAGGTTAAAGCCGGAACAAAGGAGATGGCAGCAAAAGAAACTGTGAGCTTCATCAACAAATGACACAAAGGTGGGTGGGGATCCTTGGTGCTCTCTGAGCTTGGTTGTTTTCTTGCAGACATTTCATGACCCAACTATTTTTTATTTTTATTTTATTTTAAGTCCATTTATATCCCGCCCTTCTCCGAAGACTCAGGGCGGCTTACAAGCTTAGCAGTAGCCTTCATTCTATGTATATGCCTGCTTGTTAGGGCTTTCACACACACCCCCAAGCGGCATTTTTACAAAGTCAGCTTAATTGCCCCCAACAATCTGGGTCCTCATTTTACCTACCTTGGAAGGATGGAAGGCTGAGTCAACCTTGAGCCTCGTGGGATGCGAACCTGCACTAATTGCAGGCAGCTGGTGTTACTTAAGGAGGCATTTGCCCACTGCTCCACCAAGGCTCTTTTTATATGCCCGCCAGTTGCCAAGCATCTGAATTTGGATCAGGCAGCTTGTGTTACTTAAGGAGGTAACATCATCAGAAGATCGCAAAAGGGGATCACACGACCCCGGGACACTGCAATGGTCATGCCAGGTGCCAAGCATCCAAATTTTATGTGATACTGCAAATGTCGTTAAGTATGAAAAAAAACAGTCACAGGTTGCTTTTTTTCAGGGTTGTGGTAACTTTGAACGGTCACTAAACGAACTGCTGTACGTCGAGGGCTACCTTACTCTCCCCAGATTTACTCTTCACTTGTTCATATCTCAAGCTTCGCAGATATTATAAGCAAATTAATGGGGAGGTAAAAGACCAAAGTCTCTCCCAAATCTTTGGAATCCTAAGCTGCTGTGCTAACCTAAACCTGACAGTATTTTGGTACTATTTTTGCAAGTTTTAAAATAACACAGTACAACTAAGTTTTAGTTACAAGAGGTTTTACCCTAGAGCAGGGGTGTCCACCCTCGGCAACTTTAGGACTTTAAGACAAAATTCCTCAGCCAGCATGGGCAGTAGAAGCCCACAGATCTTAAAAGTTGCCAAAGTTGAATATCTCTGCCTAAAAGACACCGCAAAGACACACATTTTCTGTGAAATTAAGCAGGATATAGGTAGTCCTCAACTTACGCCCACAGTTGAGCCCACAATTTCTGTTGCTAAGTGAAACATTTGTTAAGAGAATTTTGCCCCATTTTATCATCTTTCTTGTCACCGTTGTTAAAATGAATCACTAGCATTGTTCCAAGTCAGTCGTACGGTTGTTAAGCGAATCTGGCTTGCCCACTGACTTTGCATGTTACAAGGTTGCAAAAAAGGGGATCACATGACCCTAGGACAGCGCGACCGTCATAAATATGAGTCAGTTGTCAGGCATCCGAATGTAAATCACGTGGCCATGGGGATGCTGCAACGGTCATAAAGTGTGAGAAATGGCCGTAAGTCCCTTTTTTCACTGCCATTCTAATTTTGAACGGTCACCAAACTGTTGTACGTCAACGACTACCTTTTGACTTATCAAGAGGACTCACCGTATGTGACGAGGCAGAAGATAGGCTGCTTTGATGATCTGAGAGAGAACTGAAGAGAAACCAAAAACAACCGTTATTTGACATTTGGTCAATTCTTATCTAAGCCTCTCAAAAAACGTTCCAGTCTCTGTTCTCCCTCAAAGTCAAGAATCCTACAGAACCGTGGTGGCGAACCTATGGCACGCGTGCCACAGATGGCACGCAGAGCCTTCTCTGTGGGCACGCGCTCCATCGCCCCAGTCCTAGGCCTTCAGCCTGGTTTTATAAAACCTTTTTGCTTTAGGCCTCCGCCGCCGTGTGCAAAAAAAAAAAAAAGAAAAAAGGTTCAATGAATCAATCAATTTACAATTTCTCACGGGGAAAAAAAAGATCTCGCAAAGTTGGAATCAATTGATTGAACTTTTTAGTCCCAGCCAGTCTGCTGTTACCACCACAGCCACGCCCACCCAATGGGCCACACCCACCCAATGGGCCACGCCCACCCAGCACCCAACGATACACAAGTGGGTTTTGGGTTGCAGTTTGGGCACTCGGTCTCTAAAAGGTTCGCCGTCACTGCCCTAGGCTGAAGAAGCTGCTAAGATCATCTTCTTCCTTGTTCTTCTCACCAGTGCCAGGGCAACCCCCAAAAAGAAGGCAATTCTGATTCATTCTTCATCCTGAGCCTTAGCAGGATGGAACACTTTAACAATGAAATAAGGTAACTTATCTGCATCTTCAGGACACTCTCTGCTCCATAGCTAATATGGGCTGGAATGTGGCCTGCATTCTCAGGAGGAGGAGCAAGAGACAATGCAGTTTAGCTTGTGTGAGAGAAAAGAAGGTGAAGATGGCTCCTCCCTAAGTTCCCAGACTATTTGCTTTACGGGGCTGCAGCATGCTTTAGTTTGGCAAGATGCTGTCTACAGGTGAGGAACAATAACCACAATGTGTAGTTCTTGGTTTTTGAGACTTTCCTTTCCCTTCCTTTCCTTTCCTTTCCTTTCCTTTCCTTTCCTTTCCTTTCCTTTCCTTTCCTCCCTTCTTCAGATCTCCAGAAAGGAGAGACTGCATTCCAGAGCACCAAGAGACAATGCAGTTTATATGAGAGAAAGAGAGTGAAGACGGCTCTCGCTAATACTTCCCAGGGTACTGTATATGTGCTAGATCAGTGATGGCGAACCTTTTAGAGACCGAGGGCCCAAACTGCAACCCAAAAGCCACTTACGTATCGTCGGGTGCCGGGTGGGTGTGGCCAATTGGGTGGGTGTAGCCAATTGGGTGGGTGTGTCTGCGGTTGCCGGGTGGGTGTGGCCAATGGGTGGGTGCGCCCCATTGGGTGGGCGTGTCTGCAGTGGTAACGGCAGACTGGCTGGGACTAAAAAGTTCAATCAATCAATTCCAACTTTGCAAGATCTTTTTTTTTTTCTGCGAGAAGTTGAAATTCATTGATTGATTGAACCTTTTTTTTTTTTTTTTTTTTTTTGCAAACAGCGGCGGAGGCCTAAAGCTTAAAGCAGACATGTCAAACACAAGGCCCGGGAGCCGGAGCCAGCCCGCGAAGTGGTTTCATGCGGCCCATGAAGCCATCCTGGAAACAGTGAGGGAACGGCCCCCACTGCCTTGGCCCTGGCCCAGAGACCCTCCTTCCGCCACAGACCCTCAGATCTGTCCCACTCCTGCCCAGGCCCCCATAGGCACCCTTGATGCGAACGATAAGCTGGCCACGCCCACCCAGTAGGCCACACCCACCCTGGCCATACCCACCCAGCCCCGAGGGCAACCGCAATGCTGATGCGGCCCTCAATGAAATTGAGTTTGACACCCCCGGCTTAAAGGTTTTATAAAACCCAGCTGAAGGCTTAGGACTGGGGCGACGGTGCGTGTGCCCACAGAGAGGGCTCTGCGTGCCACCTGTGGGACGCGTGCCATAGGTTCGCCACCACGGTGCTAGATGCTTTCGTTTGGCAAGATCCTGTCTACAGCTGAGGAGCAATAAAGGAATCTGCTAGGCTAGGAATAATCACAATGTGTATTCCTTAAGTTTTTGAAGCCTGACAACTGCTCACAAAACCTTTCCCCCACCCCCCCAATCTTCTACCGTACCTGCTTAATTGAGAGAGGGAGCTGTTGGCCAAGTCACTGGATGGAAGTGCTGCCGTGTGAGAAGGTGCTGAAGGCAGAAGCAAAGAGGTGGGTGCTGTGGTGCTCGGCAACGAAGGACCTTTGGCAGGTAGTGATGGAGGAGAGGTTTCCAGCTTTGACGTGGGAACGGTCGAAGGAGCTGCAAAGTTGGGAAACGGTATTCAGAGAAGAGTTGAAACTGCCCCAGCAAGACCGTGGAGTGAATTTTGTTTGGGCAGCAGAGACAGGTGGTGTTGTGATTCAGGGTCAGCCTGTGGGTTCGGCAGTTGGGTCGGACGACGACTCAGAGGAGGAGGGGGGTGTTGAAGATCTTGCTGATGAGAGCCCTCAGGCAGGCCCCTCCCACTTGGTCACCATGGAGACCCAGCTGTGTGAGCCTGACAGTGTGGATGAAGATGACCCACAGCTGGCCCTGTTCAAGGACGCCCGACGCAGGAGGCAGTCAAGTAGGAGCAAGCAGAGGAAGGCTGTGGGGCTTCTCGGAAGGAGGCAAAGAGAGGCCACGCCCTGAACTCTTTATAAAGGGAATGTTTGGGGAGGACTGGTTTGCTCAGTGGCGTAGCGTGGGGGGTGCAGGGGGGGCCGGCCGCACCGGGCGCAACATCTGAGGGGGGCGCTCGCACTCTCAGCTCTCTGCCCCTGCCTGGCTCACTCACTCTCTCTCACTGCAGTGCTGGCTGTGCGAATCCGATCCGAGCCGCTGGGTCGCCGCCCACTGTGGAGGGGGGGTGCAAATTACTTGCCTTGCCCCAGGTGCTGACAACCCACGCTACGCCACTGGGTTTGCTGAAAGCAACCGCTCCGATAGTGTTTCAAAGCTCCTGTATCTTGGTACGTGTTTTGTTTGTTTTTGTAATAAATTTGGCAGACGTATTCCAGCCTCTTGCCGTTTATAAAGGGGTTGCCTTTTCTGCAAGGCCGGTAGCAGGCTGGTACAGAACAGGTGGGGACAGAAAAATTGAAATATATCCAATGATTTGTGCCAATAAGAACTTGTTTTTTTTTTAAAGAAGATGTGTTTCTGCTATGGTAGGATTCCTTCTCTCACCCTGAAAACGTCAGCTTCTAGCCTGCAGCGAGGCAGTCTTCACAATGAGCTTTATAATATTTTTAAAGTAATGCAACTAGGTGATGAGGAAAAAGTAAAAATAAATGGAGACACCGAACTGTAACCTATTGAGGAGGTGGGGTGGGGAGATTTGGGCAGCAAATCAGCCCACCTGTTTGCCAATACAAGGGGAAAAAACACAGGCATGGATGACATGCAGAAGCCATTAAAAACTTTTGAATACAGAGAGCTAAGATTTCATCTACTTACTGTCAAGAGCTGGCTGCATTCGAACACCGTTGTGTCCATTCTGAAAGTCACAGGAAAGGAATTAGTGGCATTTTTAACCCAAAACTAAAACAAAAAATACAAAGTACATCAAATGATCCTCATGTGTTCAATGTTAATTCCTTTCCAAAAGTTTAATTGCCATTTTAGCTAATGTAGAGGTCCTCGATTTACAACTGGTCACTTAGCAACGATTCAATGTTACGATGCACCGATTTTTCGGGGGTGGGGGGAAATTATGACCTGGGCTTGAAGTTCTGATGGTCAGGGTGACACCCCCCCCCATGGTCACATGACCACATTTCAGGCGCTCAGCAACCAGGCATTTCCTACATCTTACAATCATGTAACTGTGTTTTATGATGGTTGAGCTGGAAACCAGCCATTTATTTCTGGCTTTTTGGCAAAACTGTCCCCTAGTGAATATGGAGTCACTTAATGACTGCAGTATTTGCTTAACCATCATTGCAAAACAAGCTTTAAAAACCCTCTTGACAACCATCGCAATTTACGATCGTAATGGGAGGCTCCAATCTATGGTCATTAACTTGAGGATCTGCTTGACAACTGTCACAATTTACTAGCGTAAATGACAACCAGTTTGACAACAATTTATGACTGTAATGGGAAGGCCCCATTATGGTGGCAACTCAAGGACCTCCTGTAGCAAGGAAAGGCTTAAAAATTAATTGCCAGGGTATAAAATATGGAAATTCTCTCCTATTCTCAAACACCTTAACAACACAGAAAACAACTGTGGGCATGAAGGTAGCTGCCAATTTAGATTCAGGAAAGGGTTATTCATAGCTCTTTCTCCCCAAACCTGTGACCTAATTACACAATTAAGGGTCAAGAACCTAAATACCAACTGCTAAGAATTATGGTGGAAAAAGCCCTAAATTCCTGCCCTGCCTGTCAGGTTTCCTGGACAAATCTTCCTCTGCATGTGGAAAAACAAAATAAATCAAAATAGATTGATAGATTAAGTGCCATTAAGGCAGAATTGACTCTAAATGATTGCATGGATAGATTCTGCCTGAACAATTATTATTTTGGAGGGTACAAATCAATCAAGCACTAACATTGGGGCCTTCACTGTAGCCCTATCATTTGTCTATTGGGCAGGAGTATTTTTGACTGCTTGGCTGCTGATAATCAATCATAAAAGGAAAATGTGATCCTCCAGCATCTTTTATTATTATCAGAGCTCTCCTGGGTGGGCTTCTGGGCTGTTACACCCTTATGAGCCAGGAAGGGAAAGAGATTGCACTCTGTGGTTTAGACTTGAGTATTTGGTTGGCTAATTTGCCAAGGATGCCAAAGATGCATCATTTTTCTGCAGATTTATTTTGAAACTCATAGTAAGGTAAAGGTAAAGGTACCCCCGCACATGCGTGCTAGTCGTTTCTGACTCTAGGGGCCGGTGCTCATCTCCGTTTCAAAGCCGAAGAGCCAGCGCTTGTCTGAGGACGTCTCCGTGGTCATGTGGCTGGCATGACTAGACGCCAAAGGCGCACGGAACGCTGTTACCTTCCCACCGGAGTGGTCCCTATTTTTCTACTTGCATTTTTACGTGCTTTGAAACTGCTAGGTGGGCAGAAGCTGGGACGAGTAACAGGCGCTCACTCTGCTACGCGGCACTCGGGATTCAACCCGCCAAACTGCCAACCTTCTGATCAACAAGCTCAGCGTCCTAACCCACTGAGCCATCGTGTCCCTAAATTCATAGTACTCGTATGTAAAAGCAGCATGGTGGCCTAGTGGTGAAGACCCTCACCTCCCACTCAGAAGGTTGAGAGTTCAATTCTAGGTAGCAGCAGATGTCTCGCTCGTAGCGCTATATATACATACATACATACATACATACACACACACACATATACACACACATACACACACACACACACACACACACACAGAGGTATCTCTATCTATCTATCTATCTATCTATCTATCTATCTATCTATCTATCAATGTGTGTGTGTATATAAGTGTGTGTGTGTGTGTGTGTGTATGCGCTGCAAACTCCACATAGGCGTCAGAAAGGCCATCCAGCCAATAAACGCTCAGCTCCATCCAGTTGCCCTAACTCTACCTCGAATTAAGGGATTCCAGGGTCGTAAAAAGGGAGTTTTATACTATTCATATATAGTCGAACTAAAGAAACCAAGTTTGTGGTAATGAGCTTGCCATGGAAGGCAAGCCAGACTTTGCTCACTTGTTGTCAACTTTAGCAGTTTTTACAGGACAGTTATACACCCTATGAACTTTTGATAACGTAACTGTTTCAGATTTATTTATTTTACTGAGTGGTGGCATAGACAGATGAGTAGCGTCTGCTTATAGCTACTTTTTTCTATTAAAAATTATAATTCTACTAAGAAACACTTCTGGGTGTTAGAATGACACCTGAGGAATCTAATCAGCTGATCAAACGGCAATAGGCACTGAAGAACAGAGCTGTCATAAGGAAAACTGGCCATATGCACACAATCTGAACATTCATATTGAATATCAGCTAGTATACCAATGGAAATATTTAAAAGTGACACAACTTGAAAACAGTAAACAATCAATATTTCAACCAGCAGTGCAGGAAGGAAAAGACCGATTCTCAGACATAGAGGTTATGTGATTGAGGCAAGAATGGGGTATTTGAGTTTGGGATTAATCTTCTTACTTGATGATAGAAGGCATCATGGTTTTATGACTGTAATATTATAATTAGAATATTTGTAATTCGGGGTTGAACCGTGGGGTCCTTGGTGCTCTCAGAGCTTGGTTGTTTCCTTGCAGACATTTCATTACCCAACTAGGTAACATCATCAGTGCTACGGTGGGGGGGTGTTTGCTCTCTTCTTATATTGTATATTGTTTACCACAATACACCCAATCAAAGAACTCCCATATCAGACAAACAATCAAACAGTCAGCACCAGCTTAATCAAGGAGCCACCAAGAACACTCCCACCGACATTGGGAAGGCAAGCAACTTTTATATCAACAGAAAATAAACTGCTCTCCCTTCTAGCACTGATGAGGTTACCTAGTTGGGTAACGAAGTGTCTGAAATGAAACAACCAAGCTGAGAGAGCGCCAAGGCCCCCACATTATAATTGCTGATTGTACTTTTTATTCTTGAAACACTGGTCATTTTGTTGCATGACTGTGTTTTTTGTGTATATATATATATATGCTTGTGTAGGTTTACTTCTCTTCTGTTAGGGTCTCATGGTAACGCTAAATAAATACCTTGCATGTTGTCGCCTGTGAGCTGCTTAAGAGTTTGGCAAGTGAAAGGCCATAAAAAACCCCCACTGAAATAAGTAAATTTAAAGGAGCACAATTGGGTGTGAACTTCATCAGATGCCGATGAGCACCTTCATCTTAAGAACTTCACCAAAGACGATCAATGGCAATCAGGGATGTCTTGGAATGCAGTACTGCAGGCTGCTTCTGCTGCCAGCAGTTCGGCAGATCAATTCTGATCGGCTCAAGGATGACTTGGACCCATCTTTCTGAGGTGGCTAAAATGAGGACCTAGATTGTTGAGGGCAAAAGGCTGACTCTGTAAACTGCTCAGAGAGGGCTGAAAAGTACTATGAAGTGATATATAAGTGGGTTAGGACGCTGAGCTTGTCGATCAGAAGGTCGGCAGTTTGGCGGGTCAAATCCTGACTGCCGGGTAACAGAGTGAGCACCTGTTACTCGTCCCAGCTTCTGCCAACCTAGCAGTTCGAAAGCACGTAAAAATGCAAGTAGAAAAATAGGGACCACTCCGGTGGGAAGGGAACAGCGTTCCGTGCGCCTTTGGCGTCTAGTCATGCCGGCTACATGACCACGGAGACGTCCTCGGACAAGCCCTGGCTCTTCGGCTTTGAAGCGGAGATGAGCACCGGCCCCTAGAGTTGGAAATGACTAGCGCGCATGTGCGGGGGAACCTTTAACTTTACCTTTACCTACCTACCTACCTACCTACCTATGTTGACTCAGCCTTCCACCCTTCCAAGGTTGGTAAAATGAGGACCTAGATCCGTGGTGACGAAACTATTGGCACGTGTGGCACAGGAGGCACGCAGAGCCCTCTCTGTAAGCACGCACACGCGCACTGTCGCCCCAGTCCTAGGCCTTCAGCTGTGTTTTATAAAACCTTTTCACTTTAGGCCTCCGCCGCCATGTGCAAAGAAAAGAAAAAAGGTTCAATCAATCAATCAATTTCAACTTCTCTCAGAGAAAAAAAAAATCTCGCAAAGTTGGAATTGGTTGATTGAACTTTTTAGTCCCACCCAGTCTGCCGTTACCACCGCAGCCACGCCCACCCAATGGCCCAAGCCCACCCGGCACCCGAGGACCCATAAGTGGGTTTTGGGTTGCAGTTTGGGCACTCGGTCTCTAAAAGCCTCGCCACCACTGACCTAGACTGTTGGCGGCAAATATGCTGACTCTGTAAACCGCCGAGAGAGGGCTGTACAGCACTGTGAAGCGGCACGTAAGTCTAAGTGCCATTGCTATCTGCTACTGCTATACTCACCATGACAGCCACCGAGACAGGTTCTGACGGAGGCACCGAACTTTGGTATGTCATCCTGTTATGCGGAGAGGCCTGGTCGTAAGAGGAGGAGGAGGAAGAGGTGGTGGTGGAGGCCGTTACAAGGCTACTGCTCTGGACAGAGCAGGTCAGGCTGGATGTGATGACAGGGGTGGAGTAGGCGGACTCCTGCACTGTATTGGACATTGGCAAAGAGGTATTCAAAGGTTCACTGGAAAAGTAAAAGCCACGTATTGTCTTGGTCAAGGTTTATTCAGGATTCACTAGGCAGCTCAGCAGCTATGCTAAAAGGGATACGCAGCCGGGAATACAGGCAGTCCTCAACTTATGACAGTTCATTTATTGACCATTCAAAGTTACAGCGGCACTGAAACAAGCAACTCAGGGCCATTTTTCACGCTTACAACCGTTGCAGCATCCCCACGATTTACATTCGGATGATGCTTGGAAACTGACTCGTATTTATGACGGTTGCAGTGTCCCGGGGGGGGGGGGGTCACGTGATCCCCTTTTGTGACGTTCTGACAAGCAAAGTCGATGGGAAAGCCAGATTCACTTAACAACCGTGTTACTAATTTAACAGCTGCAGCGACTGACTTAACATAGATGGCAAAAAAAAAGCCGTAAAATGGGGCACAACTCAGTTAACAAACTTCTCACTTAGCAACAGAAATTTTGGGCTCAAATGTGGCCATAAGCTGAGGACCACCTGTACATTTACAGGGGAAAAAAATAATTGACAAACATTTGTACAACTTAACAAGATCAAGCGGCTTTACAGGAAATTCAGGTCCTGCCAAGCAAAGTCAAGACCTCAAGGAAACCCGGCAGTTTATTTATTGAATTTATACGCTGCCCTTTTCACGGATAAGGTGGCTCCGGATGGCATGTAAATTTAATAAATAAGTAAACGTTTAGTTGTTGAACATGTTCTTTCTCCGTGGCTGTGCCATATTCAACATCATATTCAGAACACGAAACGAAGTTACACAGAAGTGAGCGCAGGTATACAGGTAGTCCTTGACTCACAACAGTTCATTTAATGACCGTTCAGATTTACAATAGCACTGGACAAAGTGACTGATTTTCGCACTGATGGCTGTTGCGGCATCCCCACTGTCAGAATCCATTTATATCATATTCATAAATGGAATGTTTCAAACATTGTTCCATGGATTCTGCCATCTCCCGAAGAGAAGAGAATAGATGTGTATTGAACCGGCAATAGGCATTTCAAAGGAAAGGAGAAGCCTTTTGAACTGGGGAAACAAAAGGGGAGGGCTAGCATCTGGGTTTTGTCACGGAAGACAGCAATAAACATGAAGGGTCCTAAGTTCCTTTTTCCCATGAGATGGATGATATGAGAGAAAGGATGGGGGACTGACCAAATGGGGATAAGGGGGGTTAAACCAGGAACTCTTTATAAGGGTTTACTTCGTGGAATAATATAAGTTCTGTCTTGTTCCTACAACCAAGCATGTCATAGTAAAGATTCTTTTTTGGAAATAGATTTGACTCCAAGAATTTTGTCTTCCTAAGATGTGGTTTGGGGTGGGTCCTGACACCCACGGTCACGTGATTTACATCTGGATGCATGACAACTGACTCACATTTAGGATGGTCACAGTGTCTCGGGATCACGCGCGATCAAAATTTGGATGCTTGGTAAATGACTCATATTTATGACGGTTCCAGTGTCCCGGGGTCACGTGATCCCCTTTTGCGACCTTCTGACAAAGCAAAGTCAATGGGGAAGCCAGGTTCGCTTAACAACCGTGCGACAAGCTTAACAACGGTGGCAAGAAAGGTCGTAAAATGGGGCAAAACTCACTTAACAGCAGACATTTGGGGCTCAGTGGTGGTCGCGATTCGAGGACTATCTGTACTGAAGGTACTTTTCTACGGTGGTTCTTCCCACGTACGTTTTCCACTGGGATTGCAGTGAACATGTTTTATTTGCTGATTCTCAAGGCTTGGGAGAGTTACAAGTTGTGGAATTGAAAAGGCCTCATTAGAATCAGAGGAGGGGTTGGTTAACTCCAGATGTATTAGCCAAGATGGTTTACCCATCATCTACGTTAAGGGCAATACAGAGATTAGGGACAAAGGAGGGCTTCTACCATTCAACCTCTGTTTTATGAGCTTCCTAAAAACCTCCGGCTGATTGTGCTGACTGCATGGGAGAGAAAAAGAACCCAGATTAAATGAGTTTTTTTTAAAATTACATTTATATCCCACCCTTCTCCGAAGACTCAGGGCGGCTTACAAGCTTAGCAGTAGAACCAAGTTAAACTAAGTTTAACATAGAACCTTATCCTCTCCAGCAGCCTACAATAAGATAAGCAGCGATCAACAATATCCTAATCAAGGAGGTACCAAGGAAAAAAGCCCATCGTATTTATTCCGATAGAAAATGATATTTGTAGCTCAGGGTTGGACTGTGGACTCCTTGGTGCTCTCTGCGCTTGGTGGCTTTTTTGCAGACGTTTCATTACCAAACTAGGTAATGTCATCAGTGCTACTCCCGTCAGGAAACGTCCGCAAGGAAACCACCAAGCTCAGAGAGCACCAAGAATCTCAAGGATGTTGTTCTCCTCCTCCCTGCCGCCTCCTCCTCCTCTGCAATCAATCAATCAATCAGAACGGAGTTAGAAGGGACCTCAGAGGTCTTCTAGTCCAGCCCTCTGCTCAAGCAGGAGGCCATATTCCAGACAAAGGGCTGTATCATCTCTTCTTAAAAACCTCGTGTTGGAGCACCCACAACTTCTGGAGGCAAGCTGTTCCACTGACTAATTGTCCTCACTGTTAGGAAGTTTCAAAGAGCCTTGGTGGAGCAGTGGGCTAATGCCTCCTTAAGTAACACCAGCTGCCTGCAATTAGTGCAGGTTCGCATCCCACCAGGCTCAAGGTTGACTCAGCCTTCCATCCTTCCGAGGTAGGTAAAATGAGCACCCAGATTGTTGGGGGCAATTAAGCTGACTTTGTAATAATGCCGCTTGGGGGTGTGTGTGAAAGCCCTAATAAGCAGGCATATACATAGAATGAAGGCTACTGCTAAGCTTGTAAGCCGCCCTGAGTCTTCGGAGAAGGGTGGGATATAAATGGGATTAAAAAAAAAGTTTCTACTTAATTCCAGGTTGCTTCTTGCCGTGATTAGTTTCCATCCATTGTTTCTTGTCTTTGCCTTCTGGTGCTTTGAAAATAAACTGACCCCTTCTTCTTTGTGGCAGCCCTTCAAATACTGGAATACTGCTATCATGTCCCACCCAGTCGTTCCTTTTCTCCAGAATGGCCATACCCAATTCTTGCAACCGTTCTTCATATGTTTTTGTCTCCAAGCCTTTAGTCATCTTAGTTGCCCTTCTTGGCATTTTTTCCAAAGTCTCAACGTCTTTTTTTGTCATGCGGTGACCAAAACTGGATGCGGTATTCCAGGTGTGGCCTTACTAAGGCTTTATAAAGCGATACTAATACTTCACGTGATTTGGATTCCATGCCTCTGTTTATGCAACCAAGGATTGCATTAGCTTCAACATCTGAAAAATGCATTCCAAACGGTATTGATCCATGAAGTGAAAAAGCAGGACAAAAGCTAAACACGTAATCAGGCAATAACGGGATTAAGGTGGTTCTTCCCCTGCCCAAATTTAGGTTAACCACAACTCTAATTCACCTTTTGGAAAGCATTAAAGACCTGGCTGTTTTTCCCAGGCATGGAAGGGAGGGATTTGGTTTGTGGTGTTTTCAGCAGCCCCTTTTGTGTTTAAATTAGTTGTGAAATATGAGATGGACAGTTATACGAATCATTTGAAGGAAAAAAAAAGCAACTTGGACACTCTTTTAAGATTTCAGGAGATATTGTTGAGCGATTTTTTGCATGTTTTTCAGATGGTGAACCAGAGCAGTGCCAATAGAAGAAAATATTTGTAGCTCAAGGTTGAATGAAGTGTGAGGGTGCTTGGTGTCCTCTGAGCTTGGTGGTTTTCTTGCAGACATTTCACGACCCAGTTAGGAAACATC
This sequence comes from Vipera ursinii, assembly GCF_947247035.1. Lineage (NCBI taxonomy): Eukaryota > Metazoa > Chordata > Lepidosauria > Squamata > Viperidae > Vipera > Vipera ursinii. The sequence continues at coordinate 291,054,962 of NC_139513.1, forward strand.
ATCAGTGCTGGAAGGGAGGAAGAAGAGGAGGAAGAGGACTGAGGGATCCTTGATGGTCTCTGAGCTTGGTGGTTTTCTTGCAGACATTTCACGACCCAGTTAGGGAACATCATCAGTGCTGGAAGGGAGGAAGAAGAGGAGGAAGAAGAGGAGGAGGAGGAGGACTGAGGGATCCTTGATGGTCTCTGAGCTTGGTGGTTTTCTTGCAGACATTTCACGACCCAGTTAGGGAACATCATCAGTGCTGGAAGGGAGGAGGAGGAGGAGGAGGAGGAGGAGGAGGAAGAGGAGGAGGAGGAGGACTGAGGGATCCTTAATGGTCTCTGAGCTTGGTGGTTTTCTTGCAGACATTTCATGACCCAGTTAGGGAACATCATCAGTCCTGGAAGGGAGGAGGAGGAGGAGGAGGAGGAAGAGGAGGACTGAGGGATCCTTGATGATCTCTGCGCTTGGTGGTATTCTTGCAGACGTTTCATGACCCAACTAGGGGACATCATCAGAGCTAGAAGGGAGTGGGGTTTGCAAAGAGGAGAACTTGGGGTCCTTGGTGCCTTCCTTGCAGACATCTGATTACCCAACAAAGTAACATCATCAGTATTAGGGAACTGTTTTCCTCTGCCGCTTTCTTCTTCCCAATCTGTCAGCTTGTGTTAAGCCAGGCTTGAATCCAGCATCATCCAAGAGGAAATGGAACCGGATGTCCCCAAACCTTCTGAGGTTCTTAACCTTCTTGATTTCCTAGGTAGGTCATTTCAGGAACTAAGAGGGAAGCTTCAGCCTTGTGTTTCTGCTTCTCGAATCATCCGATTTCAAAGAAGCTCTGTGTCAAGAGCCCAGGAGAGCTCACCCTAACACCGCCGCTGCTCAAATGACCTCATCTGCGCCTGTCGCATCCTGCATTGTTGTGATGATGACACGGATGAGGCCACTGGCCTCTCCCTCGTCCCCCCACCCCTAGACAGAAATCCACTTACTTTACAGGCTTGGTGTACAGGATATTGTTGGGCGCTGGGCTGCTTTCATAGCTTGAAGCAAATCCAAACTCTGAGACTGCAGGTTCCAGCCCAAATTCAAGCGCTCCAAATTGCACGTTTAGCCCCGGAACGTCAGTCGATCCAGGCATTTCCACCGCAGAAGAAGGGATCTGGAAAAAAAAAATCACATAGCAGATTGTAATCAGGAAGGCCAGCTGGGAAAAGGAACATTTCCTGTTTAATGCATTTATCGTCTGTCATTGGAAAAGATCTGTCAGACCTGCCTCAACTTGGTATTCTATCTAAATCAGGGGTCCCCATCCTCAGGTCCGTGGACCAGCAGCTTTTCCCCCCTAATAAAAAACAGGGTAACTTCAAATCATTGTCCCTTTGGGCAACCTTAGGGACACTCAAGACAATCCAGTAAAATGGGATCGACTGTCAGGCTTGTCTCCACTTGAGTAGTTAGGAAAGAAAAACCCTCGACTCCCATTTTTGAAACGAAAGGTTTACTTTGACGGAACTCAAGCGGTTACCGCGTAAGCAAAGCTGGAACTGAATATTTCCGTGTAAAACATGCGTTTCCCCCTCTTCCCTGCCCTCCCCCTTGACCGGTCCGTCGGTGTCCAAACGACGTTCAAATTAGTTGCTTTGGGAACGTCTTTGAGGTTTGGCACCTCGTTGGGGGAATTCCACATTCCGTCCTCATGGCCCCGCCATCCTCAATCGGCTGGTCTGTGCCAGATTGACATCTCTGGTTCCTGTCACCATGTCATTCCGTCTCCCCTTCCTCCCCAGTCTCTCCCCTTCGCCTGCATTTTATGTCAGGATGCCAACGAAGTGACGAATGCTGAAGATGGCAGACCTGGCGCCGGCTCTCTTCATTTGTGTCCAGATCAACCGCTTCTCAGAAGAAATTCCCCTGCTATCTCTTGACCGCTGCAAAATTACTCACTTTTGAAACTGGGGGCGTTCTCCGTTTAGACGGCTTGTTCTGCTTCTGCTGCGTTTGATGGGCTGGCACCCCTTGACTTTCAGGAGAAATGCTGGAGAGGGGCGGGGTTTTGCTGCCAGCCGCAGAGCTGTCCACTGGCAAGGGCTCCCGGCTTTTCTGGGGAGCAAAATATTCCAGTCCGGGTGGTGGGACAGAGGCTGCCGGTGGAGGCGGTGGTTGCTGCTGCCGCTGGGTCAGCTGGCTCAGGACCGGCGACGGCTCAGGCTGGGATTTGAAGTCTGGGCAGGGTTAGCAAGAAAAGGAAAACATGGAAAACCATCAACAACCCTCACTTGAACAGCACCTAAAAGAGGACCAAGGGTGGGGAACCACGGCCCTTTTGTGACTTGTGGACTTCAACTCCCAGAATTCCTGAGCCAGCACGGCTCAGCCAAACGTGGCTGGCTCAAGGATTCTGGTAGCTGAAGTCCACAAATCATCAGAGTGACCATCATTCCCCACCCCTGCCTTAAGAGAAACAAAGGCAGTAAGGTGTTTGCAACCTTCTTGCGCATGGCACCTGCACCTGGCATAGAAGTGCTGCTTGACCAGAGTCTGCAGGATTGTCTGGGATGCTACACATCCTCTTGACCTGTTTTCCTTGTTACCTGCTTCGTGGTACCTGAAGCAGAACATCCAGATTCAGTCGCAGATTTGTTCCGTATGGCATCAACCTTGTGAACTCTAAAGCTTCCTCTTTCCACTATGTGTTCAAAATGGACAGTGATTAATATTTAGATATTTATATATGTATGGAGGAAGGTGTCATGCACCCTTCGGAGCCTGAATCTGCTGAGGAAGATGAGCTGGAACTGGAGCCAAGGAAGATTGGAGATCGAGGGGGAGGTATCGTTGGCTTCGGAAAAATATGGGGAGGAGCAGGCTGAGGTACAGCTTGAAGGCAGGGAGGAACAGGGGCAGGATGAACATGAGAGACAGGCGATGAGCAAGGATCACCCCGTCCTGATCCTAGAGCGGTGTTGGCGAACCTATGGCACGGGTGCCAGAGGGGGGGCACTCGGAGCCCTCTCTGTGGGCACGTGCACCTTGCTCTTTGGCTAAATTTTCACAGGAAAAAGCCATTTCTCAAGCCCCATCCTAGCCAAAACAAGCCTTAGGAGCAAGTGCGGTGTTTTCAGCTTTGAATTATATCAAATCTGACACCAGAAACAGATGACCTGAGTGCTGCACGTGTTGCTCTCAAACTTACAAAGTATAAGCCAAGGTTAGACAAATTATCAGCATGCATACAACAGCAAAAATCCCATTAATTGTTCAAAAGCATGCGAAATGCAAACTTTTATCTTTCAGTAAAAAGTTGTTTGTATCATTGAAAGCTTTGTTATTGTGTTTTTCTTTTAAGACAAAAGGTGTTAATGTACGAATTGTTTTTTCTACACTAACACCTCAGTATTCAGATTAAATTGCCGTGTTGGCACTTTGCGATAAATAAGTGGGTTTTGGGTTGCAGTTTGGGCACTCGGTCTCTAAAATGTTCGCCATCACTGTCCTAGAGCATGGAGAGTGGAGAGAAGGAGGGAACAACGCAGCCCGTACCTCTCCACAAGGGGACTGAGACTTAAGGAGACGCTGTGGGGAGGGGCATTTGTCAGGAACAAATACTGAATTATTGAAGGGGTGTGTGTGTGTGTGTGTGCGTGCGTGTGTGTGTGTGTGTGTGTGTGTGTGTGTGTGTGTGTGTTGTTACTTGTTCTGGGACTTGGGGAACATTTGGAGCAATAAAGGGGTGGTTTGAACTGCCAGCTGACTGTGTTGCTTCTGTGCCGTTCCCTGGGTCACCACAAAAGGTGTGTGTGTGTGTATGTAACATATTTATGTGTGTATTATGTATGCATAAGGGTAGATATATCCAGGTAGTCCTCGAATTACAACAGTTCATTTAGTGACCATTCAAAGTTACCATGGCACTGAAGAAAGTGACTTATGACCATTTTTTTTACATTTATGACACTGCAACCATCTTAAATATGAACCAGTTGCCAAGCATCCAAAGGTGAATCGCATGACTGCGATTCACCTTTGGATGCTTGGCAACTGGTTCCTATTTATGACGGGTGAATGGGTCTATTAAATCCGCCACAGGACAACCCGTTGCCGGACAAAGGTTACGCTAATAGCAAAGAAATGGTGGAATGGAATCATTAAAGAAAGGATGCAAAAGGAGGGACAGAATGAAATGCGAACGGCAAAAATTAAAATAGTTTTTGTTTTAAATAATTAAATAGAATTGTTAAAAAATTTTCCACAGTGAGTTGTCCCATGCCAAGTAGTCCAGACAGGAGGTGACCAGAGCATGGGTGACTGTGGGAAGGGCATGTTGATGCAGGAATGGACCATTACATAAGGGGGGGGGGACACACAAAATGTTTGCCATCATTTTTTTTTAATCCCATTTATATCCCGCCCTTCTCTGAAGACTCAGGGCGGCTTACAATCTAAGCACAAATCAATGCAGCAGAAGGCAGGACAAGAAGCGATGGATGGAAACCAATCAAGGAGAGAAGCAACCTGGAATTAAAGAGAAATTCATTCCTGACAGTGAGAACAATTAACCAGGGGAATAGCTTGCCTTCAGAAGTTGTTGGGTGCTCCATCACTGGAGGCTTTTAAGAAGAGATTGGGCAGGCACCTGTCAAATGGTATAGGGCAGGGGTAGGCAACCTTGGCTCTTTTATGACTTTTAAAACTTGGAAAATCTATCAAATAAAGTTGCCGGAACTCCGTTCAGGCGAGTTCTATGACAAAAAAAGCACTGCATATAAATATTAATCACTGTCCATCTTCAATACATAGCAGAAGGAGGAAGCTTGAGAGTTCAGAAGGTGGATACTGTATGGAACAAAACTGTGGATCTGGATGTTCTGCTTTGGATACCACGAAAACCTCCTCGCAGAAGACAACAAGGAAAACAGGTCATGAAGAGGGGTCTGTTATTTTTAATGGATTTATTCTATGATCAGTCTTTTAATTTTTTAAAATGTGGTAAGACACGTGGAGTCACCTATGTGTGAATTGGGCAGCCATCTAAATTCAATAATAATAATTAATAATAATAATCAGAGTGGAATAGAAAAAGCCCTAGAGTAGGGCCATGGTGTGATAGGGGACATATACGTATAATAATTATTATCACAACAACAGCAATTCATTATCAGGTGATGCACGGATTGAAGAGAAACAGCTAAAAAAAAATAACGAAATATCATGATTTGAAAATTGAAGCTGAGCGATTGTGGAGGAAAGAAATCAAAGGTTGTACCAACAGTGAGAGGAGCCTGTGGAGCAACATCCAAAGGGCTGCCTAGATACATGGAAATCCTGCACTTATTGGACCTGTATATTCAGACTTTGCAAAAACCACCCTACTTGAAACTGCCTATATACTCAGACGTTACTTAACAGCTCCTAGGTCCTTGGGTAGGATTTGAACTGTTAAGTTTTTACCAGTCTCAGAATGTGAACCGAATTGAAGATTAACCATTATAAATCACTGTGGGATCTGAAAACCCCAAAGGAATGCTTCGTCAAACAATGTTACATTATGTTCCAACAAAATGTTTGTTAAAAAAAAACATTTGGAGCATGAGTGTTCCACTAACTTGCTTTTATAAGACTGAACGCTTACCGAAATGGCTGAGGATCGAAGGCTGTGAAGTCGACGATTTGACATCCCAGGATGAGGTTGGCGTTGTGGACGCTGGAGAGGTTGTATTGAGAGGACCCTGTGAGGTGAACTGGCCCAAACCTGGAGATTTCAGAGGCTCCGAAATCTGGGAACCAGTGGAGTTGGCTAACTTTGAAGAGCTAAGTTCTCTGATTCCAGAACTGAGCACTGAAGACTAGAAAAAAAAAAGGAATGCAGCAAATGTGAGGCACTGAATAACATCCGTATTAAGATACTATAGATTAGAATATGGAATGCAGAATAACAGAGTTGGAAGGGACCTCGGAGGTCTTCTAGTCTAACCCACTCTTCAAACAGGAGAACCTTATACCATTTCAAACAAGCGGTTGACCAATCTCTTCTTAAAAACCTCCAACGCTGGAGCACCCACAACTTCTGGAGGCAAGTCGTTCCAGGGATTAATTGTTCTGTCAGAAAATTTCTCCTTACTTCTAGCATTATAGTAATGCATTTTATATTATGAATGAGACATGAATTAGATCTCACCAATAATAATAATAAAAATATTTATTAAGCCTAGATTAAACAGCTCAGGAATAGTTGGATTTCCACAAAAAGCGGTTAGTTATGTAATTGGAAAGAAACATTTGTAGCAATTATGCACAGGGTGTGATTTGTGCTCTTCACCAGAATCACATTAAGTAGCTCACTCCAGCTTCCAGCTGGAAGGAGTCAGTAAGCTGGGTTGTAGCACAGCCTCCCTAGAAGGCTGCAGGTACCAAGGTTAGCCATTACGGATGGAAAGGAATATTTGTAGCTCAGGCTTGAAATAAGAGATCCTTATTGCTTTCTGAACTTGGCTGTTTTCTTGCAGACATTTCATGACCCAACTAGGTAACGTCATCATTGCTAAAAGGGGGTGGGATTTCGAGGAGGAGGACAATGACTATGCAGTCCTTAGTACTCTCTGTGCTTGGTCGTTTTCTTGCAGACATTTCACGACCCAACTAGGTAACATCATCACTGCTAGAAGGGAGAGGGGTTTCTGGAGAGGAAGAGGAGGAGGAGGAGGACTGTGGGGTCCTTGGTGCTCCCTGAGCATGGTGGTTTTCTTGCAAATGCTTCATTAACCAACTAGGGCAGGGGTCCCCAACCTCCGGGTGTGGACTGCTATCGGGTCGCAGCCCATTGGGAACCAGGCCGCTGAAACAGTGGGCAGGTGTGCGAAACTTCATTTGTGCATGCACAGGATACACAGTGGGGGGCGGGGGAATTATTTGACTCCCTGCTGATTTTGTACATTTACCCAGTGACAAAGAAATGATCAGTCTATAACTTTTAATGGTAAGTTTATTTGAACAGTGAGAGACAGAATAATAACAAAAAAAATCCAGAAAAACTCATTTCAAAAAGGTTATAAATTGATTTGCATTTTAATGAGTGAAATAAGTATTTGATCCCCTATCAATCAGCAAGATTTCTGGCTCCCAAGTGTCTTTTATACAGGTACCAAGCTGAGATCCTAATCACAGCTTGTTACCTGTATAAAAGACACCTGTCCACAGAAGCAATCATTCAATCAGACTCCACACTCTCCACCATGGCCAAGACTAAAAAGCTGTCCAAGGATGTCAGGGACAAGATTGTAGATCTACACAAGGCTGCAATGGGCTACAAGACTATTGCCAAGCAGCTTGGTGAGATGGTGACAACAGTTGGTGTGATTATTCACAAATGGAAGAAACACAAAATAACTGTCACTCTCCCTCGGTCTGAGGCTCCATACAAGATCTCACCTCGTGGAGTTTCAATGATTATGAGAACGGTGAGGAATCAGCCCAGAACTACATGGGAGGGTCTTGTCAATGATCTCAAGGCATCTGGGACCATAGTCACCAAGAAAACAATTGGTAACACACTACACCATGAAGGACTGAAATCCTGCAGCGTCCGCAAGGTCCCCCTGCTCAAGAAAGCACATGTACAGGCCGGTCTGAAGTTTGCCAATGAACATCTGAATGATTCAGAGGAGAACTGGGTGAAAGTGTTGAGGTCAGATGAGACCAAAATCGACCTCTTTGGCATCAACTCAACTCGCCATGTTAGGAGGAGGAGGAATGCTGCCTGTGACCACAAGAACACCATCCACACCGCCAAACATAGAGGTGGAAACATTATACTCTGGGGGTGTTTTTCTGCTAAGGAGACAGGACAACTTCACCACATCAAAGGGACGATGGACGGGGCCATGTGCCGTCAAATCTTGGGTGAGAACCTCCTTCCCTCAGCCAGGGAATTGAAAATGGGCCGTGGATGGGTATTCCAGCATGGCAATGACCCAAAACACACAACCAAGGCAACAAAGAAGTGGTTCATGAAGAAGCACGTTAAGGTCTAGCCAGTCTCCAGACCTTAATCCCATAGAAAATCTGTGGAGCTGCCAAATGTCAGCCTCGAAACCTTAATGACTTGGGAAAGGATCTGCAAAGAGGAGTGGGACAAAATCCCTCCTGAGATATGTGCAAACCTGGTGACCAACTACAAGAAACGTCTGACCTCTGTGATTGCCAACAAGGGTTTTGCCACCAAGTACTAAGTCATGTTTTGCGAAGGGGGTCAAAGAGTTATTTCACTCATTAAAATGCAAATGAATTTATAACTTTTTTTGAAATGCATTTTTTCTGGATTTTTTTCGTTGTTATTCTATCTCTCGCTGTTAAAATAAAGCTACCATTAAAATTATAGACTCATCGTTTCTTTGTCAGTGAGCAAACGTACAAAATCAGCAGGGGATCAAATAACTTTCCCCCCCCCCCCTACTGTATGTTATGTCTGCAAAACCATTCCCGCCCCCGCTTGCTGCTGAAACCACCTGAAGCAGCCAGTTCCTGGAACCAAAAAGTTGGGGTATGACGTTCCCTAGTCCCCTGAACTAGGAAACATCCATCAGTGCTAAGAGGGAAGGGGGTTTGCAGAGTGGACGAGGAGGAGGGCTGTGTGGTGCTTGCTGCTCTCTTGAGCTTAATGGTTTCCTTGCAGACGTTTTATTATCAACGAAAAGGTAAAGGTAAAGGTTCCCCCGCACATGCGTGCTAGTCGTTTCCGACTCTAGGGGCTGGTGCTCATCTCCATTTCAAAGCCAAAGAGCCAGTGCTTGTCCAAGGACGTCTCCGTGGTCATGTGGCCGGCATGACTAGACGCCAAAGGCGCACGGAACGCCGTTACCTTCCCACCGGAGCAGTCCCTGTTTTTCTACTTGTGTTTTTACGTGCTTTCGAACTGCTAGGTTGGCAGAAGCTGGGACGAGTAACAGGCACTCACTCTGCTACGCGGCACTCGGGATTCGACCCGCCAAACTGCCGACCTTCTGATCGACAAGGTCAGCATCCTAACCCACTGAGCCACTGCATCCCTTTCCTTATTATCAACTACAGAGGCCCCAAAGTGCACTGATGACCTTACCTCATTTGGTAATGAAACGTCTGCGAGAGAACCACCCAGCTCAGAGCGCGCCAAGAACCTCAGAGAGCACCGAGGACCCACCCCCTCAATTATCCTTTCCAAAAAGCAACTAGAGTTCCCCAACGCCGACGCAGTTCAAAGCCATCCAAATTTTGTTTTTCCAGCTTGTGGAATTTGACTGTGTATTCTGAGCAACCCGAAGGATGGGCGTTACCAGGCTTTGTGCAGAGTAAGTGTTCACAGTGCTTGGATTGCTTGTTCCCAAGGCCGTCTGAGGATTGTGCTGGGAATTGGTGAAGATGAGCGCCTGGCCGAAGGTTTGCTGCTGAGAAGCATCAAAGGAGGTGGCCTCCAGGTCTTGATTCGGGGCACCAGGATTCTGAAGCAGCGTCACCAGGTCAATGCTAGGTATAAAAAAAAAGAAGAAAGAAAATTAGAGGATGGGAGAATCCTAAAGGAGGCCAAAAAAAAAGACTCCTGGGTACACCCAGGGCGAGACCAAGAGATTAATGGTGAAAGTACTGTACTAGGACTGAAGAATCTGGGTTCAAGCCCACCCCCAGGCACAAGAGCTCCCTAGGTCTGTGGTGGCGAACCTATGGCACGCGTGCCACAGGTGGCAAGCACAGCCCTCTCTGTGGGCACGTGTGCCATCCCCCAGTCCTGGGCCTTCATCTGAGTTTTATAAAACCTTTTTGCTTTAGGCCTCTGCCGCCGTGTGGTGGGAAAAAAAGATTTAATCAATCAATTTCAACTTCTTGCGGGGAAAAAAAAGATCTCGCAAAGTTGGAATTGATTGATTGAACTTTTTAGTCCCACCCAGTCTGCCGTTACCACCGCAGCCATGCCCACCCAATGGGCCACGCCCACCCAGCACCCAAGGATACATAAGTGGGTTTTGGGTTGCAGTTTGGGCACTTGGTCTCTAAAAGGTTCGCCATCACTGCCCTAGGTGATGTTGGACCAGCCAACCTCCCTCAGCTCAATCTACACCTTAGGTTTGTTGTCCTGGGAAAAAAAGGGGCCGGGTGGGGAGGGGGGAGAGGGATGCTGCCTTGAGCTCTTGGAGAAAAGAAATTTAACAAATAAATAATAAAGCTATAATCTCTACTGTATCACAGTAGTAGTGGCAATGGTTTCACTTATTACAAAATGACTGAGCGCCGGATGGCTTTATTTTTTAAAATGTATTTACTTTGTATCCCACTTTTATTATTTTTACAAACAGCTCAAGGTAGCAAATATATCCAACACACCTACCTCCTGCTATTTTCCCCACAACAACAAAACTGGGAGATGGTTTGGGCTGAGAGAAAGAGGGACTGGGGCTCAAGATCACCCAGCTGGCTTTCATGGCGAAGGTGGGATTGGAACTCAGGGTCTTTCCATTTCTAGCCTAATGCCTTAACCACGAGGCCTAACTGGCTCTGCATATACACACAGAGTAAAACAACACTTGACTCATAATGTGGTACAATCAGTTATAACGTCAAGATATAAGGAACCTTTAGAGTAAAAAAATCCATTAGAATGCAGTAATATTAACCTTTATACATGCAATGCGAAAGGGGTATTTATTTAGAACATAGTACACCAGAGTTGGAAGGGGCCTTGAAGGTCTTCTAGTCCAACCTCCTGCTAAAGCAGGAGACCCCTGTACATTCTGGACACATGGCTGTCCAATCTCTTCTTAAATTCCTCCAGTGATGTAGCAGTGATGGAGGAGCCTTGGTGGAGCAGTGGGCTAATGCCTCCTTAAGTAACACCAGCTGCCTGCAATCAGTGCAGGTTCGCATCCCACCAGGCTCAAGGTTGACTCAGCCTTCCATCCTTCCGAGGTAGGTAAAATGAGGACCCAGATTGTTGGGGGCAATTAAGCTGACTTTGTAATAATGCCGCTTGGGTGTGTGTGAAAAAGCCCTAATAAGCAGGCATATACATAGAATGAAGGCTACTGCTAAGTTTGTAAGCCGCCCTGAGTCTTCGGAGAAGGGCGGGATATAAATGGAATTAAAATAAAAATAAAAGTAAAAAATAAATTCACCACTTCTGGAGGCAAGTTGTTCCACTGATTAATTATTCTAACTGTCAGGAAATTTCTCCTTAGTTCCAGGTTGCTCCTTTTCTTGATTATTTTCCATCTGTTGCTTCTTGTCCTGCCTTCGGGCGCTTTGGAGAATAAGTTGACCCCTCTTCTTTATGGTATCCCCCTCAAATATTGGAAGACTGACATCATGTCACTCCTTCTTTTCTTTAAACCAGACATACCCAATTCCAGCAACCATTCTTTATATGTTTTAGCCTCCAGGACCCTCATCATCTTTGTAGCTCTTCTCTGCACTCTTTCCAGAGGCTCAACTTCTTTTTTTTTTATAATGGGGTGACCAAAACTGGATGCAATATTCCAAGTGTGGTCTTACCAAGGCATTGTAAAGTGGTATTAATAGTTTGCGTGATCTTTGATGTTGAATTTAATTACGGCAGCAAGACTTTTAGTAGGACTTTAAAAGTTTCCAACCTGGCAGAAATGGCAAAGATCTCAGCGTACTTGAAAGATCATTCGCAACAGAGATATATTGTGGAGTGGGAAAAATGGATTGATTACATTCAGAATAAATATGGGACTAAAAAGTTTCACTTAGCATTTGAATAAGTATTGATGTGATATTTATATTGCTTGTAGTTATCTTATAAGAGTTAAAGTGCGATAGATTTAATAGTTATTGTTGTTTGCATATGGTAGATTATGATTGTTTTTACTGTTATACCTTGTATTTAGCTCTGGGAAGTTGGGGAGGGAGGTAGGTATTGGGGAGGGTTGGGAAGAGGGGAGGGGGTTGGGAGGGGTTTTGTTTTGTTTTGTTAAAAATAAAATGTACTGTAAAACTTTTCAATAAAAAAAATAGTTTGCGTGATCTTGATTCTCTGTTAATGCAGCCTAGGACTGCACTGGCTTTTTTGGCGGCTGCAGCACACTGCTGGCTCGTATTTAAGTGACTGTCTACTACTAGGAATCCAAGATCCTTTTCACGGTTACTGCTATTGAGCCAAGGTTCAGCTAATCCGTACTTGTACATTTGGTTTTTCTTGCCTTAGCGTAAAACCTTGCTTTTCTCTACTCTGAAGTGACACCACTACATTTTAATCAACTTCTGTGCTCGCGGGGGCCTTAAAATGAAGGATTTGTGTTGCATTTTCAGTGAGCAGATCTCCAAGTGCAACTTTGATGGAAGCGGACTCAGAGCAATTCCATCCCCCTCTTTCAATTAGGAAAGCTTAAAAATAAGACAGGCTTGTCAGCTTGAGGTCTATAAAGAGCAAGGTTCTTGAACAGATGATTCAAAAGCACTGCTTGGGAGCACTAGAGAAGAATATAACAATTAGTCAAGCCTGACTGACTTTATCTCCATTTTTTGACAGAGTTACTAGCTTAATAGATTGGGGGAATGCCATGAACATAGTGTACCTTGACCTCGGCAGAGCATCTGACTAAGTGTCTCACAATAGCCTGCTTAATAAAATGGTAAATTAAAAGCTAGACGGTTTAACTGCTAGCTGGGTTTACCATTGGCTGAATGACTGCACCTAGTCTGCACCTAGACAGCCAGTCATAAATCACTCCACATCAGCTTGGAGAGCAGCAGGAATTGGAGGGATGGGGGCTCTGTCCTGGGCCCTACAGAAGCCAACCGTTTTACCATGAGTTGAATGAAATGGTTGTGAGGAAAACTATAAAATTTGCAGATGACGGAGACTTAAGGTAGTAGCCAACCATTTTTGAACACAGAGAGAACATTGACTGAATACGTCACAAAAGGGAATCATACGACCCGTGGACAATGCGACCGTCCTAAATAAGAACCAGGTGTCAAGCATCTGATGTAAATCAAGTGACCATGGGGATGCTTGCAGTGGTTGTAAGCGTGTAAAATGGTCGTCACTTTTTTTCAGTCTTGTTGTAATTTTGAACGGTCACTAAACAAACTGTTGTAAGTTGAGGAGTACCTCTATGCCAGGGGTAGGCCACCTTGGCTCTTTTATGACTCGTGGACTTCAACTCCCAGAATTCCTGAGCCAGCACGGCTCAGCTTGGAAACCTCTCCCTTTCCCCTCAGCATGGCTGGCTCAGGAATTCTGGGAGTTGAAGTCCGGGAGTCATAAAAGAGCCCAGGTTGCCTACCCCTGCACTATACCAAGCTGGAGGCTGCAGCAGATCCCTTCTAGGATTATAACTTCCCAAGTTTCACTGCTTCCTGTCTACATGTATATTTGTAAGTGATTATCATACTATTTATGGATAGGGCCAACAATTCCAACTGAGAAAATGGCAGCCACTCGAGATACAACACAGAAAAATACCTACCTTTGGCCCGAAGTGACGTGGTTCTCAGCTGGAACTGATGAAGCCGTGAAGACCTTTGTTTCTGAAAGCTAGGATATTAGAGGAAAGAGCAGAATATTCAATATATTTTGTATAAATTTCCCCCCACCCCCAGGAGACAGCAACAAAAAAATATGCTAGGTGCTTAGAGGATCTAAAGTGCAGAGCAAATTGTATCTCGTTTGCAGGCGATAATTTACATAGACATAAGCAAAGAGGGAACAACTAGAAACAGCAATGCATAAATATTTGGGGGAAGGGAAGTATCTGAAAAATATATTGAATGGCTTCATTTTGGTTCCTGGGAAATTTAAAGCTTTCTTGCCATAATTGCAGCCCTCTTCAATATATCAAAGCCTCAACACCACCCCCACCACCCCCACACAAATGAATGTATATCTCAAACCAGAATAAAATTCTTCAGGGCAGATTTGAACCTTTTCTGTACAGGTAGTCCTCAACATACGACCACAAGCGAGCTCAAAATTTCTGTTGCTAAGTACGACATTTGTTGTGAGTTTTGCCCCATTTTATGACCTTACTCGCCTCAGTTATATGAGTGAACCACTTCAGTTGTTGCTTAACAACTGTAACACAGTTGTTAAAGTGAACCCAGCTTCCCCAATGACTCAGAAGATCACAAAAAGGGGATCAAGTGACCCCAGGACACTGCCACCGGCGTAAAAACAATTCGGTTGCCGAGTGTCTGAATTTTTGATCACGTAACCACGGGGGTGCTGCAACGGTCGTTAAGCATGAAAAATGGTCATAAGTCACTTTTTTCAACGCTGTTCTAACATTGAACGGGTCACTAAGCGAACTGTTGTTAAGTCGAGGAGAAGCAGAAGCTGCCAGATAAGGATCCGTTACTCTCATCCCAGGCAAGCTGTGTGTATAAAGCTACTTGAACTCAAGCGAAAACTTCACTTTGCATAAATCCCCATCTGCCTGCTTTGTTTGGCAGCCACTCAGCAGGATCGAAGCTGAACGCTGACATATTTTCAGCGAGGAGAGGATTCCAAGGACCGAGTCTGGGATCTTTCCCATGCAAAGAGAGAAGTTTGAGAGCCACTTTGATGTAGTGGTTAAGGAGAATAGCCTGGAAACCAGGAGATTGGCCTTCTAGTCCCAAATTAGGCATGAAAGCCGGCTGGGTGACTTTAGGCTAATCACCAGGTGATAGTGAACTCTAGTTCCACCCTGGGCATGAAAGCTGGCTGGGTGACTTTGGGCCAATCAACAGGAGACAGTGAGTTCTAGTTCCACCTCAGGCATGAAAGCCAGCTGGGTGACTTTAGGCCAATCACCAGGAGACAGTGAGTTCTAGTCCCGCCTTTGGCATGAAACTGGCTGGGTGACTTTGCAACAATCACCAGACATCTGTGAATTCTTGTCCTGCCTTAGGCATAATAGTAGCTGGCTGACTTTGGGTGCCAGTCCCTCTCTCTCAGCATAAGCCAACTCGGCAGGAATGGGTGGGGGAGGCTTTTGTTGTGTGGAAAATAGGAGGACGAAAGAGTATTGGGTGTTTCACTATTATGAGTTATTTATGAAAATAATCAAGGTGAAATAAAAATCCAATAAATAAATAAAGAAGAAGAACCCATCCAGGGTTTCCTGCTTCACAGGAGGCATTTAGTGCATCATTAAGTCAGCCTACCAAGTCAAACTTTGATTATCTAAGGGTGTGTGTGTGTACATAATCAGGACATTATGCGAAACATCCTAGAGATGAATCTTAATTCAAGAAAGCTGATACCAGTTCACATTTGACTTTAAGAATAGTTGGTGTCCACCTCACACAATCAGGTATGTGCTTGGAAAGAAATCTCCACCATAGGTTTCTGGTCTGGAACTACATGACACTGCACGAACATCCTGTGGCCTTTACAAATTGGTCACTCACATCTGAGTTGCTCACACAAGAAACTCACAAAACTTCGTGACTATGGAGATTCTCAGTCATCCAAAAGTTGACCCAAAGGTGTTTTTTTTCCAAAGGCAACTGGACTTTGTCTTTCCTTGAAGATGTTTTGCTTCTTATCCAAGAAGCTTCTTCAATTCGGACTGCATGGTGAAGGATGAAAGGATTTATATTCCTTGCAATCATCTGCTTGTTAGCGCTCTCTTTGAGTTATTGAAGCCACTTGGAGGGTTATCAGTGCCCTCCGGGTCACCTGAATAGTGAATTCCCATTGACCTGAATTCCACCTCCATTTGCACTATTCAAGTAACCCGGTGGGCACAGATAAACCTCCAAGTGGCCTCAACAACTCTCAAGAGTGTGTGCTAATGGCCAGATGACTGCAAGGCACACAAATCCTTCCATCTGCCACCGTTCATTCAAAACCGAAGAAGCTTCTGGGATGAGAAGTGGAACGTCTTCAAGGGGAAACAAAGTCAAGTTGCCTTTGGGAAAGAAAGAAAAAAATGCTTTGAGTCACAAAGCTTCAGCAGCACGGCACAACGTGCCACACCCCATTTTTTTATCAGAACCTCTTTCAAACAGAGGTTTTGTGCTTCCCCTCCTAGTCTCTTACTGGAGACCATTTGACAGCGACGGGGGAAAATCCAGCAAGCATCTGTTCAAGAATGCTTATTTCAAGAGGCCACAAACGCCCCAATAAAATTGGTAGGTCAAGATGCGATGCAAACTTTGCAAGCAACTCCAAAAGTAAGAGAGAACGAAAAGCGTCTCTATTCTAAAATAAGCCAGCCTATAACTGTCTTTGGCTTGTGGGTGGGGCTGCTGCTCTGGCTTGTCCGGAAAGGTAAACGGTGGCAGTTATGAGGTCACTTGATCCACACAACAGCTGAAAGGCTTTTGCTTACGCAGAAGCCTGCAAGATTTCTGAGAAGCAATTTAATCTGCTTGTGAGACGCTGGCCAGAATCTAAATGAGGCACAACAACAAAAACAAAAAACACACCACACCAAGAATTCCTTCCTGGAAACTGACAATTCCTTGAAACCAGCACCTGGTTAGGTTGGAGTTTTCACTGGAATCAAATGAACAGGCAGCTCCAGACAAACCATGGACAACCATCCCTTAAAATGTATTGCTTGTTATTTCTTGGTTATCTGACATAGTGTTTAGAAGCTTCTCAATTAGACCAATGCAAACCCGTGGCGCTTTCAGCCACCTTCTACACAAGGAACACAGTGCGGGTAGCCTTTGACTCACAAGCACAGTTGAGCTCCAACTTTCCGTCACTAAGCCAGACCGCTGTTAAGTGACTTTGGGCCCATTTTACGATTTTTTTCTTGCCATCGTTGTTAAGCGAGTTAACTGCAGTTGTTAAGTTAGTCACATGGTTGTTAATTGAACCTGGCTTCATTAGCTTTGCTTGTCGCAAAAGGGGATCACAGGACCCGGGACGCTGCAGCCCTCATAAATAGGAGTCAGTTGTTAAGCATCCGAATGTAAATCATGTGGTCATAGAGACGACGACAACAACAACAGTTGGAAGGGATCTCGGAGGTCATCTAGTCCAAACCCCTGCTCAGGCAAGATGTTGTGACTCAGGGCCAGCCTGTGGGTCCGACAGCCGGCTCCGACGTATCGGAGGACTCAGATGAGGGGGAGGAGGGAGACGAACCGGCTGATGATGGTTTGGAGGCTTTGCAGAGTCCTCAGCCGGGGACCTCTTCTCAGCTGCGTGAGCCCGAGAGTGCGGAGGATGATGACCCACAGCTGGCCCTGTTCAAGGACGCCCGACGCAGGAGGCAGTCGAGCAGGAACAAACAAAGAAAGGTTGTGGGACTCCTCGGGAGGAGGCACAGGGAGACCACGCCCTGAGCTCTCTATAAAAGGAGTGTTTGGGGAGGGGCTGGTTGCTGAAAGCAACTTTTCCGCTTGAGAAGACAAGCTCTAGTGTTTTTGTTAACTGCGTAATTAAATCTTGGCAGAAGCCTTTTAGCCTTGGACGCTCTCCAGTCTCTTCTTTCTGATAAGGGGTTTGTTAGAAGAGGGCTGGTTCAGAACACAAGAAACCCTGTACCATTTCAGGCAAATGGCTGTCCAGTCTCTTCTTAAAAACTTCCAGGATTGGAGCATTCACAGCTTCTGGAGGCAGGTTGTTCCACTGGTTAATTGTTCTAACTGTCAGGAAGTTTCTCCTTAGTTCCAGGCTGCTTCTCTCCTTGATTGGTTTCCATCCATTGCTTCTTGTCCTGCCTTCAGGTGCTTTGGAAAATAGCTTGGCTGCCTCTTCTTTGGAGC
Organism: Vipera ursinii; assembly: GCF_947247035.1. Classification (NCBI taxonomy): domain Eukaryota; kingdom Metazoa; phylum Chordata; class Lepidosauria; order Squamata; family Viperidae; genus Vipera; species Vipera ursinii. The sequence continues at coordinate 291,072,641 of NC_139513.1, forward strand.
AGCCCCTGAGATATTGGAAGGCTGCTATCATGTCACCCCTCGTCCTTCTCTTCATGAAACTAGACACACCCATCTCCAGCAACCATTTTTGATTTGTTTTAGCCTCCAGCCCTCTAATCATCTTTGTTGCTCTTTGTACTCTTTCTAGAGCAGGCATGTCAAACTCGCGACGTCACATGATGTCGCAGGACGTATCACAACTTTTTTCCATTGCCGGCAATGGGGAGGGCGCGGTTTTAATATGATGCATCCAGCCCGCGGGCCGGCAGTTTGACATGCCTGCTCTAGTGTCTCAACATCTTTTTTACATCATGGTGACCAAAACTGGATGTAGTATTCCAAGTAGGCCTTACCAAGGCATTGTAAAGTGGCATTAATTCTTCACGTAACCTTGATTCTATCCCTCTGTTAATGCACCCTAGCACTGTGTTGGCTTTTTTGGCAGCTGCAGCACACTAGGACTCCTAGATCCCTCTCACAGTTACTACTACTGAGCAAGTACTACTATACTGTACCCGTGTATTTGATTTTTCTTGCCTACTTTTTTCACTACTGAATTTCATTTTGTTAGATAGCGCCCAGTGTTCAAGCCTGTCTGATCCTTCTGTATCTTAAGCCCTTCTGGAGTGTTGGCTATTCCTGCCAGCTTGGCTTCGTCTGTAAATTTGATGAGTTCCCCCTCTATCCGCTCGTCCAAATTGTTGAAGATGTTGAAGAGATGCTCTGTCATAAATATGAACCAGCTGCCAAGCGTCCACATTTTGATCGTGTGACCGTGGGAATGCTTGCAACGGTTGTTAAGTGTGAAAAATGTTCATAAGCCACTTTTTTCACTGCTGTTGTAACTTTGAACAGTCACTAAATGAACTGTTGTAAATTGAGGACTACCCACAGCTGTCTTTTCCATACAAGCATGTGAAAAGTGCAGATTTTCAGAAATTTGTGACAGCCTAAGTTGTAGGAGATCTCTCTAGCTTCTGCGTAAGTTCTCGGAAAAAATATATTTGAACAACAACAGCCCAGGATTAAAGTTAGCCAAATAACGTTCAAGAAATTGAAAGTGTTTAAAAGTCAGGCAATGTATTCCGCCACACTCTTTTCAAAGAGAATTGCCATTGCTTAAGCACAAAACTAACAAAACCTAGACTTACATCTTCGTTCCAGTCTTCGGCCGTCCATTCTTCTACCGAATTCTTCCATGTTCCTGTAGAACAAAAGGCTGATCAGAAAACCGGCTCATTTCTTAAGGAAACCAGTACCTCGTTCAAATTACAATTCCCAAGCAGCCGAAAATGGACAATGGTTAGGGATGTTAGGGGTTGTAGTTGAGGGCCATAAATTTTCCACGTTTTGGATTACAGATGTAATTACATCTGGCAGATGAAAATCATGTAGGATTAAAGGTATTGGGCCACCAATGAATATTACTGCAAGTTATCAGACATTGCCCAAAGAAGGTAAAAATGATTCTGCCCTCACTGAAATCAAAAATCCAAACTTTGCTTTTGGACAAAGTCTTATCTGCAGAGCAAGGCCAGACCTGCCTGCAAACCTGTCCTGCCCACCGCAGAGATGTAGCTGGGAAATCTGAGATTAAGAAGGAACATCTGTTTCTCAGGTCATTTGAAAAGTTTTATGCTCTGCTTCAGGAGGTACTCATTATAGCAAATTATCAAACTATTAAAAATAATAAAAACTTACGAAAGAACAGAAAGAGAACGCATTGAACCACACCGTTCAAAAGAGACAGTTTTGTCTAGTGGTTAAGACATCAGGCTAGATACTGGGAGGACTTGAGTTCTAGTCCCACCTTAGGCAGGAAAGCCAGCTTGGTGAGTTTGGGCCAATCACCAGGAGACGGTGAGTTCTAGTCCAGTCTCAGGCATGAAAGCCAGCTGGGTGACTTTGGGCCAGTCCTTCTCTCAGCCCAATTTAGCTTGCAGGGTTGATATTGTGAGGAAAAGAAGAGGAGGAAAGCGTACAGATAGTCCTCGACTTACAACAGTTTGTTTAGTGACCGAAGTTACAACGGCACTAAAAAGAGTGACTGAGGACCTTTTTTTTCACTTGTGGCTGTTGCAGCATCCCCATGGTCATGTGATTTACACTCGGATGATTGACAACTGACTCATATTTATGACCGTTGCAGTGTCCCGGGGGGTGTCACAGGATCCCCTTTTGTGACCTTCTGACACGCAAAATCAATGGGGAAGCCAGATTCACTTAACCACCATGTGACTAACTTAACAGCTGCTCTGTGATTCACTTCACAAAAGGTGGTACGAAAAGTCATAAAATGAGGCAAAACTCACTTAGGAAATTTCTCACTTAGCAGCATAAATTTTGGGCTCAACTGTGGTCGTCCGTTGAGGACCACCTGTATTAGGTACTTTCACCATCTTGAATTGTTTATTTAAATTAATAATAATAATAATAATAATAATAATAATAATAATAATAATAATAATAATAATAATAATAATAATAATAATAGGACAGAAACTAGTATATCGTCTAAACTTTGGTTCAGGCCATCTTTACAAAAGCTGCTCTCTAGCCCGCACTGCCAACATCTTAAAACAGCCCTCCCAGCCTGCTGGGAGGACCCAGATTGTTGGGGGCAATAAGCTGACTTTGTAATAATGCCGCTTGGGGGGGGTGTGAAAGCCCTAATAAGCAGGCATATACATAGAATGAAGGCTATTGCTAAGCACATTGATTTGTGCTTTAAATTGTAAGCCGCCTTGAGTCTTCGGAGAAGGGCAGGATATAAATGGGATTAAAATAATAATAATAATAATAATAATAATAATAATAATAATAATAATAATAATAATAATAATAATAATAATGATGATGATGATGATAAATCACGTTTAAACTATCCAAATTAACAGAAACATGGCAGAAACAGAAAGGCCAAGAGGACACCCTAGTTCTGGGTTACTGGGGGAAAAGACCGCAGCAGTCAAAATGATTTTTTTTTCCAGCCCAAATCAAAACACAATTGTTTTTATAAATCATTTCACAGCTGGCTATTGATTTTGTTTGTGTTTGTGCGCCTGTGTTCGCTAGGTTTTCCGAAAATGTTTTTTAGTTTGTTAATTTTATTACTTGGGAGTCATGATACATTTGCAAACTGTTTCAGGCAGTGAGGATTGTAGTCGTGCAAAGACCGAAACAGGTTTCAATAAAGGTGTTTTAAAGTTACTTAGGCAGATTTTATACAGCATGGAAAATTGGGATGCTGAGGATATTAAGATGTTTTACTAAAAGAGGAATTTTCCCATCCAAGTGAAATATGAACTATGGATTCCCAAAAACAAAAGGTTGGGGGGTTTTTTTCCTTCAGTGCTCCCAAACCACTGACAATTTTTCCAGCACTCATATAAGAATTCAAAAATAATAACAAAAAAAAATTATCTGGACTTTACATGTAAATGACATTTATGTATTGGTGAGTTTCTTGGGAGCTATTCTGGGAAAGAGACCCCAAGCCACCTTAAACTTAAAAAAAAGAAAAGCAACCTGGCATGCCTCAAGCCAGGAAATCTTGACTATAAAGCTGTCATAAAAACATCTCTCGGCATCTGTCCCGCAAATATGTTAAGACTGTATTTGTTTTGCATTCCTGAGTATCTCCTCCGTTCTAAATTTAGACTAAATAATTTAACAGAGGAAAGAGATTTTGAAAAATGGGTAAGAGAGCTGGGGTAGCATGTGGAAAATTTCAAACAAGCCAGTCTTCCAAGGTCGCCACAAAGAAGAGGGAGTCAAGCTATTCTCCAAAGCACCTGAAGGCAGGATAAGAAGCAAAGGATGGAAACTAATAAAAGACAGAACCAACCTAGAAATAAGGAGAAATTTCCTGACAGTGAGAACAATTAATCAATGGAACAACTCTGCCTCCAGACGTTGTGGGTGCTCCAACACTGGAAGCTTTTAAGAGCTTTCCTTTGTCTGAAATGGTATAGGGTTTCCTGCCTGAGAATTGGGTTGGACTAGTAGACCTCCAAGGCCCCACCCAGATCTATCGTTCTGTCTCTTCCTTGTGGCACAGATCAGAGTAAAAAGAAGTGTTCACAAGCAGCTTCGACAGAAAAGATCAAAGAAGTGGCGAGTTTGGTATAAAGTGGGTGCAATGACCTTTCCCCTTTGTGGGGAGAAGTCAGGAGAAGTGTTGGGTAGAAAACCAAGGCTTTTGTAGTTCTTAGTTCCACATTATTCTCATTCTTTCTCTCTTTCTCACACACACACACACACACACAAGCAAAAGTGCCAATGGAAAACTGTTTTGAGTACTCTCTGAGCTGGCTTCTTTTCTTGCAGATGTTTCGTGACCCAGACTAGGTTAACATCAGATGTTACCTAGTATGGTCATAAAACATCTGTAAGAAAACAAGCAAGCTCAGAGAGCAGCAGGGACCCCTCATTTCAACCGTGAGCCCCAAATATTCCCCTTTACTGAAAACTGCTTTGCAGGTAAGATTACAGACAGCGTGGACACCCTAACCATCAACTATTCTTAGAGGAAAAAACACACATTTTTTTCTGCATCAGGAAACACAACAGTTGATCCATCACCTGCTATTGGCAATTTGGGACAGGCTTGTAATCTGCAACCTTCTCCGTTCCCTCACCTGTTCCATCAGCTGCATCATTTTCTCCCAGTTCCCAAGACTCCTGTTTTGCTCCAAAGCCATCGGTGGCAGAGGAATCAGTGTAATCTGCAGGGTTAAATGTCCTACAGGTCAAGAAGAGGTGGAGAAAGTCAGAACTCTTTTAAGAGAAAGCAAGGCTTCAGTAATTGTCTGGTCAGCCTAGCCCAGCATTTTCCCTTTCCAACCTAGAAAGGCCACAGAGGTCACTCTGAGTGGCCTTTGGTGCTCTCAGAGCTAGAATGTTTCCTCGCAGACACTGTACTACCCAACTAGGTAACATCAGCAGTGCTACAAGGGAGTTGGGTTTGGGACAAGGGGGAGGAGGACGACGACTCTGGGGTCCTTGGTGCTCTCCGAGCCGTTGTTTTCTTGCCAATGTTTTACTACCCAACTAGGTAACATCATCAGTGCTAGAAGGGGGTTGGGGTTTACTCTCAATTTATATTGCCCTGTCAATCCTGGTGGGAGTGGTCTTGTTGGTTGGGCTGTTTACTGTTAGCCTGTTTGGCAGTTCCTTGATTGTTGGACTGATGTTAATCTTGGTGTTAATCTATGCTCAACTGGGTGTTGATTGCTGGTGGGGAGTTGTTTTGGTCTTTTTGATCCCTTTTTGGTTTGTTGATTGTCTCTTTTGCACAGTAGGTAGATGTTGTTTATTTCTATTGATGGCCAATTTGCCAGGCTTCCAAGAATTGTCTAGCGTTTTTGGACTTGGCTTGGTCTAGGATGGTCAGTTTCCCAGATGAAATTATGGTTGAGTGTCCATATGTTGTGAAATTAAAGAGTTTCCATCCTGTCTTCTGACTGCTAGTTGGTATTCATGAACGCACTCTGCTAGCCTTCTGCCTGTTTGTCCTACCTACATAGTGGTTGCAGTCTTTAAACTGTATGTTGTAGATGAGTCCTGTTTTCAGATCAGTCTTTCAACCCCCGTCAGAATCCATTTATATCACATTCATAAATATATGTTTAAAACATTATTCCCCACCCCCCCTGGATTCTGCCATCTCCCGAGGAAGGAGGAGCGGATGTGGATTCAGCCTGCCTTAGGTTATTTCAAAGACCAAGGGAAACCTTTTGAACTGGGGGAACAAAGGGGAGGGTTAGGGAAGGAGGCATCTGGCCTGTGTCTCCATTTGAATCTGTAAAGGAAGAAGGCAATAACCGTAAAGATCCGAAGTTCCCTTTTTCCCACGAAAGGGATGACACGAAGTAAATGATGGGGGGCTGACCAAATGGGGTTGAGGGAAGGGGGGGTTGAACCGGGAACTCTTTATAAAGTTTCAATCTGTAAAACAATACCAGGTCCTGTCTTGTATTTCCACAACCAAACATGTCCTAGTAAAAATTCCTTTTGGACTAGAACTGACTCCAAGAGTTTTTGTTTTCCTAAGACGTGAATTGGGGTGGGTCCTGACACCCCCACTATTTCTGGGGATTGAAGTTAGGATCTCATGGACTTCCGGTGGCTCCGCGGCGACGGAGGGAGCCTTCCCGGGCTGCCCGCGGCTCAGCTGGTGCTTTTTCGCCCGAAACAGCGCCGATCAGCTGTTCGGGCGAATCTGAAGCCCCCTCCTCGGGAGAAGAGGAGGGGGTGAGCCCCCAGGTGGGGGTTGAGTTCTCCGGGGCCGCCTGAGCTTGGAGCTTGGGCGGCCGAAGGATTGAACTCCCCCGTAGCCTGGGCTGCTCCCAGCTGACCAGCGTCTCTGCTCCGGACTTTATGGAGCAGAGCCAGGCGTCTGCGACCATCCCTGCTTGAAGGAGAGACTATGAAAGGGAAAGAGCAGGCAGAGCAGTACAAGAGGGAAAGATGAAGAGATGAAGAAGATTTTATTTTACTCTCAAGCTTGATGGACTTTGTTTAAAACTTAAAGTGAAAGTGCGTCACAATTGTAAGTAAAAGATGGCGGCTAAACCTCCCCCTAGAACTTTTCGGAGTGCTGGAAATTCTCCGGTGCAACAACAATCATTGCTGCAGGCGTTGCATTCTCCTGATGTATTGACATCGAAGGATCTTGAAAAACATACCCAGTTAATTTTGGAGTCAATGGGTGTTAAATTTCTACAGATGGAGGAGAAATTGGAGAAATTGGAGCAGAGAATGGAAGAAAGGATGGAACAGAAACTTAGAGAAATGAAGGTAGACATTTTGTCCTCAGTGCAAAAAGTTGCTAAATGTGTGGAGGTGCTGGATGATCAAGTGCAAGACTTGATTCAAAAGAATGCTTTATTAGAAGCAAAAGTATTGGAAATTGAAGATTTAAAAGACAAAATTGACAGTGAACAGAGCTTGGCCCAATTTTACCAGATGCAGTTTGCTGTGAGAATTAGAGGCCTAAAAGAGGATATTAAGGAAGATTTAAAGCAGCTGGTTTCTGAGGCTTTTGAGGGAGTATTGAACCATCCAGCATCTGAATTAAAACAAGGTATGGACAAAGTGTTCCGTGTGAATTCGTGGATTGCTAAACAGAGAAAGTTGCCTAGAGATGTGGTGGTTTATTTTGTAAAAAGGGAAATTAGAGATGAAGTTATACAAGCTGCCTACGATACCAAAGTTGTGATTGCTGGTCAACAAGTTTTGGTTTTAAAAGAAATTCCTCCAAAGATTTTAAAGAGAAGGAAGGATTTTATATTTCTTGTGCAAGAGCTCAAGCAAAGAGATATAAGGTTCAGATGGGAGATCCCAGTTGGGTTGAGCTTCATGTATGATGGCAAAAGATACTGTTTGAGTAATGTGAAGCAAGCGCATGATTTTTATAATAATGTCTTGGAAGTAACCCCATCAACACTTCTGGAAGCTGCAGAGGGATCTGGAGAAGGAGAACATCAAGAGGATGAAGATGCACAGATAGACGAGAAGGGTACAGGAGGAGTTCAAGCTGCAACTCTTTTGGATGATCTTAGAGAACAGAGGGTGACGCGTGCTGCCTTAAAACGCTCAAAAAAGAAAAAAAAATAAGACCAGTAGAAATCTATGGAACTTCCACAAAATATTTATAGTTAAGTGGTAGTTGTGTTTTTTAAAAAAAAAAAAGTTTTGGGATGCTATGTATGGTAATAGATTTTTTTTTTTTAAAATTTGGAATTAATGGACAACTTACTACAGAGGAAGAGGAAGAAAGTTTTGTGGGTTAATGTGGGTTAATTTGTGTAAGAACTATTTATTAATGTGCAAATGAGAATATGTTAAGGTAATAGTGAATTGTGGAAGAACATAGATGGGAATGATGCTAGTTTTCTTTTATTTTAGTTTTTTATATATATTTAGTATTATTAAGGATTGGTTTACTATATACAAGCTAGAGAGTGATGGATTTTAGAGTTTATAATTGTTAGTATATGATTGTTTATGATTGCCTTTTAGATATATACCTTGTATTTTGCTCTGGGAAGTCGGGGGGGGGAGGGGGGAGGAGGGGAAGTGGAGGGGGGGAGGTAGGGGAGGGAGGAGGGGGAGGGGGAGGGGGGGAGATAGGGGGGAGGTAGGGAGGGGAGGAGGGAGGGGGAAGGGGGGTTTTTTTAAAGGAAAATTGTATTTTATAAAACTTTTCAATAAAAAAAAAAAGAAGTTAGGATCTCATGTGCTTTCTGGAGGAATCAAGATCATGCAAGGGCCACCAAGATTGGCGATATCCAGGAACCTTCCATGTTTAACATCCATTGAAGTAGAGGAAGTAGGATAAATAGGGAGAAAAGAAAAAAAAACTGTTTTAATTTAATTGCCTGTATGAATCTGAAAAACATTTCCTTTTGAACTGTTCTGGTCCTTTCCTAAATACTTGAAACAGGACATTTCACAAAGTGGAATGTTTTGTGGGTCGTCACACTCAAAACTGTCTAAAACAAAAACATCCATAAAGTAGACCAAGCCGTAGATCAGTGGGGCAAATATTGATACTTTTATATGAAACGTCCAGGTTGAAAAGGGAATTGGAAAACTTTGTGTGGGTGTGGAGAAAGAGGAAGACGACAGTAGAGTTAGCACAAAATAGTTCTCCTTAGTTTTATTAGTCAGCACTGAAAACAATCCCTTTAAATGTCAAAGTTGCTGGAGTATTTTTGTCCATTCAGGCAGATCCGCTAACAAAATGTTCTTGCTGCTCTTCTTAGCATTGGTTCTATACGATGGCTTATTCACTGCCACTTTACTTATTATAGCAAGGTTCATTTAGCTGCCCACTTTGCAATTGTGACTCTGGGCAATAAACACAAGATCAAAACCATCAAAGATCACTAAAGCAAAAATAGCAAAAGAACACAGAGCAAACCTTAATCCCTTTTAAAACTGATGTTACTTAGTTGGGTGAATGAAACGTCTGGAAGAAAACCACCAAGCTCGGAGAACACCAAGGACCCCACAGTAAACAACAGCCTAATCAAGGAACCACCAAGTCCGCTACCACCAACACCTGTATATAAGCAGAGACCAAACCCAACTCCCTTCTAGCACTGATGATGTTACCTGGTTGGGTAATGAAACATCTGCAAGAAAGCCAACAAGATCAGACAGCACCAGGGACTTCACAAGAGAACCACTGTTTCAGAACTCTATTCACTTAGATCTTATAGACAAGCTATCAATGCATGATTTAAGAGCCCTGGTGGCGCAGTGATTAGAATGCAGTATTGCAAGCTAACTCTGCCCACAGCCAGGAGTTCGAACCTGACCAGTTCAGCCTTCTCTCTTTCTGGGGGCGGTAAGATGAGGACCCAGATTATTGGGGGCAATGTGCTGGCTCTAAACTGCTTAGAGAGGGATGTAAAGCACTGTGAAGCAGTATATAGTCTAGGGCAGGGGTAGGCAACCTCGGCTCTTTTATGACTCATGGACTTCAACTCCCAGAATTCCTGGGAGTCGAAGTCCATGAGTCATAAAAGAGCCGAGGTTGCCTACCCCTAGTCTAGGGCTAGGTGCTATTGCTATTGCAATGAGGTTTTATTGATCAGTCAGCTTATCAAAGGGGTCTGAGAGGGAATGGATGTCTAAGGTCATCCAGATGTTTCCATGCCTAAGAAAGAATTAAAATCTGACTTCCCAGATTTCTGATTTAGATTGCTTTTTATCAAGCTCCTTTGCTAAGAGGAATAAAGGAGACAGAAGGTCCTGCTCAACAAAATCTGCAGAATTTCCAACCGTGTACAGCGGTTAAGCAGTATTGTTTGGTCCACATTTAGTTAAAATACAAGCTGTTATTAAAAACCTACCCCATGCCTTGGGCTGAAAATCTCCCAGTTCCTCTTCCTCTGGCTCGTCCAAATCCTACAGAAAAAGGAAGAACTTAGTTTCAAAGGGCAAAGTGGATAAACGGAATTTCGAGAGGAAAACAAGGAAAGGGGGGGGAAGCACTTTTTTTTTCTCCTTCTAAGAATAAAAGGCATCTTGGACAAGGAAGCAGAACCAGAGTTAGGATTGAGATAACTTGGTAGAACTAATATTTATAAGGAAGATAGAGGAAGAATTGTTGTCCTGCGAGAATCTGGTTTTTCCAAGATGTTGGGAATGCAGGATCAAATTTGTCAAGGGTCAGTTTAAAAAAAAGCCACAAGACCAATAAAAAAAGAAGAGATTATTTGAGGCTGAAGTTGGAACTGTTGGATTCCTTGGTGCTCTCTGTGCCGAGTTGTTTTCTTGTAACCCAGTTTCATGACCCAACTGGGTAACAACGTCAATGCTAGAAGGAAGTGGGTTTTGTTCTTTGTTGTTAAGTAAATCACTTCAGTTGTTAAGTTAGTAACCTGGTTCTTAAGTGAAGCTGGCTTCCCCACTGACTTTGCTTCTCAGAAGGTTGCAAAAGGCAATCACATAACTTTGGGACACAGCAACACTCATAAGTGTGAACCAATCCGCCCTCGTCGGTTCTGAATATCTCAAGGCTCAGTACTGGGCCACAGCCTACGGCAGGGGTAGGCAACCTCGACTCTTTTATGACTCATGGACTTCAACTTCCAGAATTCCTGAGTCAGCTATGCTGACTCAGGAATTCTGAAAGTTGAAGTCCATGAGTCATAAAAGAGCTGAGGTTGCCTACCCCTGGCCTAGGGGGTTGGGGACCCATGCCTTCAAATATTCTTCTGTTCTAAATCCCTCCATTCACCATCATTCGGTCAGAGCTGAGGAAGTTTCTTGGATGGCAAGCGAAACGTTTTCAAAGGGGGGGGAGTCCAAATTGCCTTTTGAAAAGCACCTTTTAGGACAACCATGACCTGGATGATTGAGAATCTCCACTGACAATGTTGACAAAGACGCCTACTTGGGCCTGCCAAGTTCTCTGCCAGGAGGTCAAGTCCAGCAGCCCAGGGCCTCTGCCAGAATTGGCACTCCCAGCTGTGCTTCTGGACCCCAGGGTCGACAGGCAGCTGGCAAGGGACCACCAGGCCAGTTTCTCTGCTGAGAAACGGGCCTTTTGTGGCTCACTCAGCGAAAAAGCACAGAGATGATATCCTCCCGCTTCTTCCTCGGATTAAGTCTTCATTGCAGAAAATAAAGGCATCGTGAAACTGAGTTTGTCACAGTAGATTAGTCTTATGGTGCCAGTCCATATTGTAATCCTGCATTGCTTAGAAGTTAAAAATATGGAAGGACTTTTGCTTTTAGTATCAAGAGATCAGCATTCTGGGCAGCAAGGGCTGCTTTCAATGCCTGGCCATCCCAAGGATTTTATTTTACATTCACTATGGGAGAAGAATAAGGGAAACGGTGGCTCAGTGGGTTAGGATTCTGAGCTTGTCAATCAGAAGATTGGCAGTTTGGCAGGTCGAATCCCGAGTGCCGCATAACAGAGTGAGCGCCTGTTACTCGTCCCAGCTTCTGCCAACCTAGCAGTTCGAAAGCACATAAAAATGCAGGTAGAAAAACAGGGACCACTACGGTGGGAAGGTAACAGCGTTCCGTGCGCCTTTGGTGTCTAGTCATGCCGGCCACATGACCACGGAGACGTCCTTGGACAAGCGCTGGCTCTTCGGCTTTGAAACAGAGATGAGCACCGGCCCCTAGAGTCGGAAACGACTAGCACACATGTGCGGGGGAACCTTTACCTTTACCTTTATATGGGAGAAGAAAATAAAAGTTTATTTATTCAGGGGCAGTTTCCCAGGCACTTTTATTGACAAACCTCCATCATCTTCTACATAGTCCATCTGATTTGAGGTTTAAGTACAGGTAGTTCTTTGTCTTAGTGACAGTTTGAAGTTACAACGGCTCTAAAGAAAAAGTAACTTATGACCGTTTTTCACACTGACGACCGTTGAAGCATCCCCACCATCACATGATCAAAATTCAGACCCTTGGCATCTGACTCATATTTATGACGGTTGCAGGGTCCCCTTTTGCGACCTTCTGTCAAACAAAGTCAATGGAGGAAGCCAGAGTCAGTTAACAACTGTGTTACTAAGTTATCAACTGCAGTGATTCACTTAACAACCCTGGCAAAGAAGGTCTTAAAATTGGGCAAAACTCTCTTAGCAACAGAAATTTTGGGCTCAATTGTGGCTATAAATTGAGGATTAACCTGTACAGTTTTAGTCTGCACTCCTCTGTGGTTATCTGAGAAAGGGGAAATTCTGTCAGTTGAAGCCACTTTGATGCATGTCAGGCAATGCTTTTGATTATTTTTAAGACGTCCCTCTTGGCCACAACATACCTTAAACACAACATACATTCCCAAACACGCAAGCGAAAAAACTCCCGCAGACCTTCTGTCCAAGAAAGCTGCAGAAAATGCATGGCGGAAGCTTTTTGCCCAAACTGTTCCTTTTGAGGTGGATTTCTTTTTTTAAAAAAATTATAAAATTATAAAAGGTGGCTTTTAACGAGCAGTTAAGGCATATAAATACTGGTACTTTACCTCTCCCTTTGCCACGTTTCCCACGATCGGAAGGCCGTTCGCCAGGTGGCGTTTCTACTCCATTTTCTTCGGCTCTAACTAGATAGGAGAGAAATACAGAAATATAATCTCAGAACATACATTTCATTTTTAGATAGTTTAGTCAGATATTTTCAACCGTACACAAACATGAGCAAGATACCAGGAGGGGAAGGAGCAAGGCAGTGAGAATTGGAGGCAAATGTGACTACTCCCATTGTCTTTGTCCTAAAATCAATTTGGTTAAGCCTGGGGTAATCAAGACTTGTTTAATAGCACGTCATTTTTCCACCAACTTGCAACTTGTAGTCTCTTTCCATTCATCTAGTTACACATTTTCATGCTTTCATTTACCTAAATGATTTAGGGCTGGGACTTTTCTGTATCTGATAGAAGAGAGTATTTGCAGATCAGGGTTGAACTGTGGGGTCTTTGGTGGTCTCTGAGATTGGTAGTTTTCTTGCAGACGTTCGTGAACCAATTAGGGAACATTATCAATGCATGGAAGGAGTGGGGTTTGCAGAGAGGAGGAGGATGAGGACAACAATGAGGACTGTGGAGTCCTCGGTGCTGAGATTGGTGTTTTTCTTGCAGATGTTTCATAACCCAAACTGGATAATATCATCAGTGCTAGAAGGGAGTGGGATGTGGGGGGGGGGAAGAGGAGGAGGAGGAGGAGGAGGACAATGACTGTGGGGCCCTTGGTGCTCTCTGAGCTTGGTGGTTTTCTTGCAGACATTTCATGACCCAACTAGGGAACGTTATCAGTGCATGGAAGGAGTGGGATTTGCAGAGTGGAGGAGGAGGAGGAGGAGGAGGACTGTGGGATCCTTGGGAGTCTCTGACCTTGGTGGTTTTCTTCCAGACATTTCATAACCCAGCTAGATCACATCATAAGTTCAGACCGAGTGTGGGGTTTGCTCCGTAGCTTGCCCTGCCAGTACTGGTGGGGGTAGTTCCTCAGTTAGGGGAGGGGTCTCCAACCTTTCTGGCTAGGCGGACTGACAAGAGGCAGCAGCAGCAGCAGAACAGGAGGGAAGAGGGGATAGTTTCACACACATATTCTCCTTTCACATCTGCAGCATTGCACACACGCCCAGCACTTCCATAGACAAATTCTGAACAGGCTGCCACCCAGCACTGGGCCGCGGACCAGGAGTTGGGGACCTCTGAGTTAGGGTACTACTTTTTGCTTATTTGTCTAGTATTAATCCCTGCTTATCTTGGAGTAGGTTTCCGGAGAGGGTGTGTTCTGGGACCAAAAAAAAAAAAAAAACAACAACCCCAGGCCGCAAAAGCCACCCTCACTAGCACCGATTTATTTATTTATTTATTTATTTATTTATTTATTTATTTATTTATTTATTTATTTATTTATTTATTTATTTATTTATTTATGTATTTATTTATTTATTTATTTATTTATTTACATTTCTATACCGCCCTATTCCTGAAGGACTCAGGGCGGTTTACAGGGCAGCATAAAATACAATATAAAAATAATACAGAATTAAAATACATTAAATTAATTAAGCCCAATTAAAACATTTAAAAAAGCTAAAACCCCTTCAGTCCAGGCCTGATAGATCGAAAAACCAGGTTTTCAGGTTTTCATGATGTTACCTAGTTGAGTAATGAAACACCTGCAAGAAAATAACCAAGCTCAGAAGCACCAAGAACCCCACAGTTTCCCCCGGAGTTTTTTGATTGTTTGTTTGTTTATATTGCAGAATTGTTTTACTCGGTGTGACAGGGCCCTTATACAGTTTTGAAAGGTGTCCCAAGCCTTCTTCGAAGAACTGGAATGAAGGCCGTTCAGGCCCCACAGTGTAAAATACAATAACAGAGTTGGAAGGGGCCTTGGAGGTCTTCTAGTCCAACCCCCTGCTCAGGCGGGAAACCCTGTGCCAATTCAGACAAGTGACTGACCAGTCTCTTTTTTTAAAAAAAACTCCCCGTGTTGGAGCATTCAGTTAAAGAGTTTGTAGGGTGCCTTTCACACATTCTTCATCACGGTCTCAAAATCACCCCAGTGTTCTCACAGAGAGGAATCGAGGACAGCAAAAGCCAGTCAGGATCAAGCTTCTTCCCAGGGTAGTTTTGTGTGTGTGTGTGTGTGTGTGTGTGTGTGTGTGTGTGTGTGTGTGTGTTTCCCATCAGCCTCTACTGCAAACATACAGCAAGGCAGCTCAAGCCTAAAGTGCTCCTAGTAAACTGCGAGCAGCTACAGGCCGGGATGCGCCTAGCAATCCAAAGTCTGGGCTTACACTCTCGCCCGCGGCTGCCCCCTCCTCTTCCTCGTCTGCTGGAAGTTCCCCATCCACGGCTCACTTCTCTGTCCCCTCGCTTTTCTCTGTTCTCTTTGTTTTCTGAGCTCTCTTTTCCAAGGCTTTTCTTCTTGCCTCCTACCGTCTCCCACGAAGTCTAGTTAGGCGGAGAGGGAAAACAGAGAACAACAATTCAAAAGGGATTTAAAGATGGCCTTACAGAGCAGCCCAACCACAATCTACAAAACCTCACAGGGAACCTTTTGGGACCCTTCCAACGCACCAGGGACATCCAAGACCCACAGAATGTAGAAATCGACCACGCTGGAGCAGTGTCCTTACCAAGCGATGTACAGGTAGTCCTCGACTTACGACCACAACCGAGCCTAACATTTCTGATGGTGAGCGAGATAGTTGTGAAGTGAGCGTTGCCCCATTTTAGGACCTTTCTAGCCTCGGCTGTTAAGTTAGTAGCACGGTGGTTAAGTGAATCTGGGTTTCCCATTGACTTTGCTTGCCGGAAGCTCGCAAAATGGGATCGTGTGATCCCAGCACACGGCAACCGTCATAAATATGAGCCATTTGTCAAGCGCCTGAATTTTGATCCTGCGACCACAGGGAGGCTGCAATGGTCGTGAAGTGTGAAACGTCACTTTTTTCGGGGCTGCCGTAACATCGAAAGGTCACCAAATGAAGTGCTGCAAGGACTTCCTGTATTGTTTTATGTCTTTTTAACTGGCAGGTGATCTTCAAAGCATCAGGCCACTACTACGTGAGCTGCACAGGTTGCTGGTGCAGTTCAAGATGCTACGTGACTTGGGACCGGATCACTTGAAATATCCTCTTGTTTTTCAAGAGTTTTTAATCTTCCCAACTAGATCCAACAGATTGGATGCTACGGGTTCCCGTCAGCCGAAGAGTGCTGATGGGCGGGAACGCGAAGATGGGCCTTCTCTGACATAGTCCCTGCTCCCTGGAATATCCTCCCCCTGTTGGCTTTTTCCAAGGCTTTAAAATACCTGGTTCTGTACCCGGGCCTGGTACTCAGAACATGTGAAGGGCCCCGTTACTTGGCCTTATTATTAGTGGATTAATCATCGTGCTGCTGATTGTATTGGTTTATTTTGCAGATGTTTTTATTCTTTTCATGTTTTAAATTGTTTTTAAGCCGCCCAGAGTCATTTGGTTGAATTGGATGGCTGTAGAAAATGGATGGATGGACGGATGGACAGATACTACTTCCGATATTATGTGCATTTTTAGTCCCAGGAAGGGATGAACAAAAACAGGATATTGGGAAAAGGGTTTGTTTGTTCATTCATTCATTGATTCATACATTTAATTTCTACAGTGCCCATTTCTGTCAATGACTCCGAGTGGCTTACAGTTAAAAAAAAATGCTTTACAATGAATAATAATCGGAATAGAGCGGGAAGGGACCATGGAGGTCTTCTGGCTTTCCAGTCTCTTCTTAAAAACCGAGTGATGAACCACCCACAACGTCTGAAGGCAAGCTGTTCCACTGGCTAACTGTCCTCACTGTTAAGAAATTTGTCCTTAATTCCAGGTTGCTTCTCTCCTTGATTAGTTTCTATCCATTGTTTCTTATCTTGCTTTCTGGTGCTTTGGGAAATAAATTGACCCCCTCCCTCCTCCTTGTGGCAGCCTCTCAAATAGTGGAATACTGCTATCATGTCTCCCTTAGTTCTTCTTTTCTCTAGCCTGGCCATTCCCAATCTAAAAATAGTAGTGTTCCCCTCTTCACACTTTAGTCCTAATGGAATTCTTTTTTTTCTTCCCTCCAGCCAGCGATTCGGAACCCTCTCTAGCCTTGCTGGGCTCTCCAAGATACCGTACTTAGTTTTAAAAAAATAATAAAATAAAATAAAATAAAATAAAATAATAAAATAAAATAAAATAAAACAAAACAAAATAAATAAAATAAAATAATAAAATAAAATAATAAAATAAAATAATAAAATAATAAAATAAAATAATAAAATAATAAAATAAAATAATAAAATAATAAAATAAAATAAAATAAATAAATAAGCAAGCAAGCCAAAACACTAAAGACATTTGCATGTTTTTTGCACTACACGTGAAACTAGGGAGACAATGCACTTATTCCTCCTTTGTAAGACCACAGATGAGGGGGATAGTACAGGTTTTTACGTTTAATTTAATTTAATTTAATTTATTGAATTTATATACCGCCCTTTCCCGAAGGACTCAGGGCGGTTTACAGGGTATAATTTTTAAAACATTAATACAAAAATTAAGACCAATTTAAAAAAGATTAAACTAAGTCCCTGCAACATGTAAAACCCCAGTTAAAACCCAATTAAAACTCAGCCTGAGCCGGAAAGCTCAAAGAGCCAGGTCTTCAGGTCTCGGCGGAATGATCGAAGGTCGGGGGCAGTCCTAAGCTCCACAGGCAGCTGGTTCCAGAGGGCAGGCGCCCCCACAGAGAAGGCCCTCCCCCTGGGTGTCATCCGCTGGCATTCTTTGACCGGCGGCACCCTGAGAAGACCCTCCCTGTGTGAGCGCACAGGACGAAGGGAGCTTGATGCCGGCAGCAGGTGTTCCCTCAAATATCCTGGACCCAAGCCATATAGGGCTTTATAGGTCATCACCAGCACCTTGAATCTCACCCGGAGGGCAACTGGAAGCCAATGCAGCTCGCGGAGCAGAGGTGTTACATGGGAGTAACGGGAAACTCCCATCATAACTCGCGCGGCTGCATTTTATACCAGTTGAAGCCTCCGAGTGGTCCTCAAGGGCAGCCCCATGTAGAGAGCGTTGCAGTAGTCTAAACGGGAGGTCACGAGCGCATGAGTGACTGTGCGTAGGGCATCTCGGTCCAGATAGGGTCGCAACTGGCGCACCAGGCGAACCTGGGCAAAAGCCCCCCTGGTCACGGCTCCTATATGATCATCAAAACTGAGCCATGAATCCAGGTTGGGTCTTCCATGCAAAAATATTAAGGTACTGCCTGTGCTCGTATGTACAGGAGGAGGAGGAGGAAGATAATCCAGCCCACGAAATATAGCTCGTCTGTCAGTGCTTAAAAGTGCCAAGTGGCTAGACAAGAGCTACATAAGTGGGGAACAAAAAAGGGTTACTGGCTTGTGCAATCCGAAATTGCATTTTATCCAACTGTCCACTCACAATGCAGTGCGCACAATGCATTCCCTGAGCCAAGTGACTGGCTAATCCTGGAAGGGAAGCAGAGTTGGAAACTCAGACAAGAAGCAATGGTTGGAAACTGATCAAAGAGAGAAGCAACCTGGAATTAAGTAGAAACTTCCTGACAGTGAGGACAATTAACCAGTGGAACAGCTTCCCTCCAGAAATTGTGGGCGTTCCATCACTGGAGATTTTTAAGAAAAGACTATAGACATTTACCTGTCTGAGACAGTATAGGTTCTCCTGCTTGAACAGGGGGCTGGACTAGAAGACCTCCAAGGTCCCTTCCAGCTCCATTCTAATTCTAATTCTAATTCTAATTCTAATTCTAATTCTATTCTAATTTCCAGGAACATCCAATGGTGCTTGAATCATAGGCCCCAAAATAGGCAAAGGGAGATAAATACCCCACCATAATTTTTTCTAGGAAGTGTCCATTCAGGAGGAATTCTACCCCATATGCACTACCATTGTGACTCCAGCTTATAACCGGTAAACCCCAATAACCAATGTGATCACTAATAAACCCACAATGTTCTCAAACTGGGATGTTTCTAAGCCTTCGAAGGAGGAGAATTCTCTCTGAATGCTACTAAGTAGAGAATCAAGATGAAAACAGGTGCAGAGGTATAAATTCCAGCCTCCCATCAGGGTCATTGTAGGTTTGGGACAAGACAGGAAGTGGAACTGCTGCCTTTCGCATTCCTGGAGAACATTCCAGCCTAGGAGGTTCTTATCTGAAATAAAGTCACATCTTCCTGACCCACCAGAATTGGGAGAAATGCTATAGGTCTCCTCTCCCAAGGAAGTCCATCTGATGGGACCTAGAAGAAGGGCCTTCTCCGTGGTGGCTCCATCTGTTATTTGAAGAACCCTCACTTCCTAGTCATCTCTAACCAACCCACCAGAGTGGGGAGGGAGGGGATGTTACAGCTGCCTTCTCTTAAGGAGATCCATCTAGTGGGACCAAGAAGAAGGGCCTTCTCCGTGGTGGCTCCTACCCTGTGGAACATAATCCCTGTGGAGATAAGATTGGTCCCCCACCTTGACATTCTTTTAAATGGCCCTCAAGACTTGGTTTTGCCCGTGCGTCTGAGGAACCCAGGGTGACATGGAGCCCATCAAGTGGTTTGTTTGATTGTAGTCACCAGAGAGGGAGGGGGGATTTACTACGGTTTTTTATTTGGGGTTGTGTTCTATAGGCCAGGGCTTTTCAACCTTTCCACCCATTGTACCACTTTTAGGATATGGCAACATCCGAGTACCACCAGTCACCTAGCAAGGTGTCAAAAACTTGATGCCCCCCCCCAAAAAGGGAAAAAGTGATGAAGTACAGGTAGTCCTCGACTTACAACAATTCGCTTAGTGACTGTTCGAAGTTACAATGGCACTGAAAAAGTGGCCCCCAAGTCACAGCTGAGCAAGACACCTGCCTGCCCGCCCGGCGGCGCTCTTCCTCCCGTCCGAGGTTTTCATTGTTGTAAGCATTTCTGTTGAGGATTGGCAGCGGGGGTGGGGTGGGGTGGTATTTGGTTTTTATTCCCCCCGTCTGCTGGGTGGTTGCAGCAGGTTTTGGTCACTTCACATGACCCTGGGACCGTCATAAATATGAATCAGTTGCCAAGCATCTGAATGTAAATCACAAGACAGTCTGCAATAGTCCAGCTGATTGGCACTTCTTCTGGGCTCAGCAGAAGTGCCAGGATTTATTTTTATTTTATTTATTTTAATTCCATTATATCCCGCCCTTCTCCGAAGACTCAGGGCGGCTTACAAGCTTAGCAGTAGCCTTCATTCTATGTATATGCCTGCTTATTAGGGCTTTCACACACACCCCAAGCGGCATTATTACAAAGTCAGCTTAATTGCCCCCCACAATCTGGGTCCTCAGCTCCAGCTGGAGCCTGGCGCTGATCCTGGCACTTCCGCTGAGCCCTGACAGCCCTGCAGCTCCAGCCGTCTCTCGCTCGGGCTGTGTGGTGCTGCCACCGGTTCAGCTCATTCCCCTCCCCCGCTACCACTTTTCTAGGATGGTCGTGTACCACCTGCCAGGTGCCAATGTACCACAAGTGGTACCCGTACCACTGGTTGAAAAGCCCTGCTATAGGCCATCTAGACTCATAGTTGGGCAGTCATATAAATTTTCTAAATACACCAGAAAACAAGGAAAAAGACCCGTTATCCTGTTGCCAGCGTTGTCTCGGCTGTCTTAAGTAAGAAAGCAAAGTGAGCATTAAGGAGGCTGTTCTTAACTGAACAAAGAGCAAGGGTTTTACCTTTCATCACCTTAATGAGAAAGGAAACTGTCCTTCCTTATTTCGTGCACACTAGACCATAAACGGGAGGAGGAAGCCACACGGATGGCACAGTTCCATGGAGGAGGGAAACAGGACAAAGTAGAAGGCACGGAGCAGATAATTAAATAATGTAAAAATAAATGCTTTTTTTTTTAAAGCAAGCTCTTTGTCCTTAGTCGGGGTCAGGTATGCTTGAATGTGCGTGGGTTACACTTGCTGAAATTTCAGAACCCAGAAAGATGAGAAAGTCAATGTGGAGTTGGGTGTTTCAGTTTCCTGCACGGTTCATGGTGTTGTTTTAAAATTTTGCTTTCTTGAAGAATAAGCAAAAGTTTAAAAAGCACATCAAACCCGGACCAGGAGGACACAACTAAACTTAATATTTGCAGAAAAGTGATGGGGGGAAAAATTAAATATTATTCAACATTTCTGAGCTCTTTAGCTGTGCCATATTTGTCCTAAAAAGGTTAATATTTTTTTAGCCTTCACATTTCTCACTAAAAGCAGGAAGTCTTCCTCACAAGTAATCTTGTAGAAAAGGCAACTTTTTAAAGAACCTAAAAAGGCTCTAAATTGAGCACTTACCGTATCTGAGCTTCCTTCCAGCAAGAGGTTGATTGCTCTGTTCGCGTCACCGTTACAATCGTGCAGAGCTACGATGCAGTCATCCTGGTTCTTCCCTGTCACTTCCATCAACTAAAAAATAAAAATAAAAACCCACATGCACACACACATATTAAAAAGCAGCTCGGAATAACCCAAGGTGAGTTTATACAGGAAACAGAAATAAAGTACGTCAATGAATGTGTCTCTGTAGGTGGGGATCTAATTAATATAAAAATGATAACTGCTCAGATAGGTTACAGTCTACAGCAAGTTACAGATTAGCTCAGAATCACTGCTACTAGCTTTAGAATTTATTCATAGATTTAATTCAGTTTGGCTACTACTAATAATAATAAACCTTTATTGTCAAAGTACAACATGTGTACATTGAGATTAGCTGAGCCTCCCCCCCCGTGCACACAGTGACAACAAACCCTCCATCCTACCACACCATGTGAACCAACTACACCACACACCGGCCTCCCAAGTCAATTCTGCATAAGATTATGTCCCATTTAAAAGCCTGATTCTAACCAATACTTCAATCCCCAAATAATGTAAAAAAATACAAATCAAAACCAAGATTTCTATCTGGGATAGAAAACTAAAATAATGAACACATCCAAGGAGCTCCATCTATCTCACTCCAAGTTCTGGGAGAACAGTCTAGTCCAGGGGTCAGCAACCTAAAACAGTGAAAGAGCCACTCGGAACCGGTTCCCTCACAAAAGGAAAAACTGGGAGCTGCAAAAAATGTGTGCGCATGCACGTACATGCGCGCATGTGCAGAACAGGGTTTGACTGAAGAGTGGAGCCAAGGCGAGATATGCACCTACCCTGCATATTTGAATTGATTGGTTGAACTTTTTTAGTCCTACTTTTTTTTGGGATTGCACATGGCAGAGAACTGGGAGCCACAGGAGACGTCTGAAAGAGCCGCATGTGACTCCGGAGCCGCGGGTTGCAGACCTGTGGTCTAGTCCCCCAATACAGCTTTGATTTCTTCAAAACAATGTAGCCAAAGGCTTGGGCTGAACTTCGAGCGTAAAAGACTGTGGGGTTTCTGGTGCTCTCTGCACTTGGTAGTTTTCTTGCAGATGTTTCGTTACCAAACTAGACACCTTCAGTGCTAGGTGGGAGTGGGGTTTGCAGAGAGGAGGAGGAGGTGAGATGGAGGAGGAAGAGGAGAAGGAGGAAGACTGTGGGGTCCTTGGTACTCTCTGAAATTGGTAGTTTTCTTGCAGATGTTTCGTTACCAAACTAGACACCTTCAGTGCTAGGTGGGAGTGGGGTTTGCAAAGAGGAGGAGGAGGTGAGATGGAGGAGGAAGAGGAGAAGGAGGAAGACTGTGGGGTCCTTGGTACTCTCTGAAATTGGTAGTTTTCTTGCAGATGTTTCATGACCAAAGTAGGTAATATCAATCATCATGATGTGACCTAGTTTGGTCATGAAACATCTACAAGAAAACAGCCAAGCTCAAGAGAGCACCAAAGACACCACAGTTTAACCCCGAGCTACAAATTATCTTCCACTGGTACATAAAGGACTTTACAATCTGTACAATTCCAGGTCAAACTACTACCCTAACTGGGAGCCATCCAGGGGAAGGCTGAAAGACAGGTGGCTATATCAATGTTATTTATTTATTTACGTCAATTCAATCTGAGGATTCAATTGATTCAGTTTGCCCATTCTACACCACCACCACCACCACCCCCCTCTTTTCCCCCAACACACATAAACAAAACCTGCCTATCCAGGAGGGATTGGTTTCACCTCCAAGCCATGTTTCAATGTCTCTGCTTGCTTCACAAGGCGTGAGGCTTGGAGCCAGGAGAGGTTTTAGGGAAGGGATTAAGGTTTCCTGCATGCGCAGAGCGCAGACAGGAGCTCATCGCTATTTCATGCTTGCGCTGGTGAAGTGGGGGAAAGAGATAAAAACATCTGTGCAGGTCGAAGCAAAGCCTCTGCCTCACGGGGAGTCAGTGCCAGGAAGACGAATCTCAAGTGAGGGAAAATGAAATCCCTCTCAACAGAAAAGATCCCCACAGAGCATAATTTAACAGTGAGAACAATTCACCAGTGGAACAACCTGCCTCCAGAAGCGGTGAACGCTCCAACCCTGGAAGTTTTTAAGAAGAGACTGGACAGCCATTTGTATGAAATGGTATAGGGTTTCCTGCCTGAGCTGGGGGTTGGACTAGATGGCCTCCAAGGTCCCTTCCAACTTATATGGGTAGTCCTCGACTTACAACTGTTCTTTTAGTGACCATCCGAAGTTACAACGGCACAGGGGGGCTTAGAACCATCTGTCACACTTACAACCCTTGCCAGCATTCCCCCAGGGTCACGTGATCAAAATTAGGATGCTTAGAAACTGGCTCATATTTATGACGGTCGCTGCCTCCCCGGATCATGTGATCCCTCCCCTTTTGCGACCTTCTGACAAGCAAAGTCGATGGAGGAGGCCAGATTCACTTAACGACCGTGCGACTAACTTCAGTGATTCGCTTAACAACTGTGCCAAGAAAGGACATAAAAGTGGGGCAAAAGTCCCAATAACCATTTTGCTTGATTAGCAAGGGTAAGGTTGGGCTCAATTCTGGCCGTAAGTTGAGGACTCCCCTATATCTTGCTCTGACTTTTTCTTGAAAAGATACAGTGAGTCCTTGGCTGACGACAACAATTAGGGCTAGAATTTCTGTGGCTAAGCTGGGCCGCTGTTAAGTGAGTCACACCCAGTTTGGTAATGGTTCCAGCCGCATCACTGCAGTTGTTCAGTGAATCATGAGGTCATTAAGCAAATCTACCTTCCCCTATTGACGCTTGGGAAGGTGGCCGATGGCTTTAGAATATACAGGTAGTCCTCAACGTACGACCATAATCGAGCCCAAAATTTTCATCACTAAGCGAGACATTGGTTAAGTGAGTTGTAATAAATAATAACAACAACAATAACAATAACAATAATAATAATAATAAATAACAACAATAATAAAGTTGGAAGGGACCTTTTGAAGCTCATCTATCCCAACCCCCTGCTCAGGCAGGAAACCCTATACCAGGGATCAGCAACCTGAAACAGTGAAAGAGCCACTCGGAACCGGTTCCCTCACAAAAGGAAAAACTGGGAGCTGCAAAAAATGTGCGCATGCACGTACATGTACGCATGCGCAGAACAGGGTTTGACTGAAGAGTGGAGCCAAGGCGAGATATGCACCTACCCTGCATATTTGAATTAATTGGTTGAAATTTTTTAGTCCCACTTTTTTTGGGGGCACTGCACATGGCAGAGGACTGAAAGAGCTGCATGCGGCTCCGGAGCCGCGGGTTGCAGACCTGTGCCCTACCATTTAAGACAAATGGCTATCCAGTCTCTTCTTAAAAACTTCTGGTGTTGGAGCATTCACCGCTTCTGGAGGCAGGTTGTTCCACTGGTTAATTGTTCTAACTGTCAGGAAGTTTCCCCTTAGTTCTAGGTATCTTCTCTCCTTGACTAGTTTCCATCCGTTGCTTCTTCTCCTGCCTTCAGGTGCTTTGGAGAATAGCTTGACTCCCTCTTCTTTGGGGCCGCCCCTGAGATATTGGAATGCTGCTATCATGTCCCCCCCTTGTCCTTCTCTTCGTTAAACTAGACATACCCAATTCCAGCAACCGTTCCTTGTATATTTTAGCCTCCAGTCCCCTGATCATCTTTGTTGCTCTTCTCTGCACTCTTTCTAGTCTCAACATTTTTTTTAAAATGGTTTTGCCCCATTTTACCACCTTTCCTCTCACAGCTGTTAAGTGAGTCACTGCAGCTGTTCAGTTAGTAACATGGTTGTTAAATGAATCTGGTTCCCCTGTTGAGTTTGTCAGAAGGTTGCAAAAAGGGATCGCCTGACCCCGGGACATCCCAGCAACCGTCATAAATATGAGTCAGTTGCCAAGTGTCTGAATTTTGATCACATGACCATGGGTGATGCTGCAACAGTCATAAGTGTGAAAAATGGTCATTAGTCATTTTTTGCCCACTCAACTACGTGCCATGGCAATAATCTTCTCCTTCTCTCTCTCTCTCTCTCCCTCCCTCCCTCCAGAAAAGCTGGGGTGGAAACTTACTTGTTTCACTTTATCCTCAAAGTCTCTGTCGTTCTTATCATATATCATTTGGGCCAGGCGAATCTGCTCTGCTGTGGCCTGAAAAATGCAAAAGCACCCATGAAATATAAGACACAAATCTGCATTCAAAATTAGTATACTGTACAGAGTCCTTGACTTACGACCGAAATGGAGCACAAAGTCTATGTTGCTAAGTGAAGAGCTTTTGCCCCCATTTTATCAGGCAAAACTAGTTAAGTTTTTTTTGTTTTTGCAACACTTGTTTAAGTGAATCACTGCAGTTGTTGAGTTAGTCACCCGGCTGTTAAGTGAATCTGGATTCCCCACTGCTTGTCCGATTGCAAAATGGGATCACATGACCCCCCCCAGGCCATTGAAACCGTCATAAATATGAGTCAGTTGCTAAGCATCTGAATTTCGATCACATATCCGTGGGGATGCTGCAATGGTCGTTAGGTGTGAAAAATTTTCATAAGACACTTTTTTCAGTGCCATTGTAACTTTGGACGCTCACTAAATGAACTGTTAAGTCGAAGACTACCTATATTCCCCCCATGGCTCACTCTCCAGCAACTTACTCTTCTATTTTTAATTCGGGGGGTGGGTGGGGGAGGAGACCTTTTCTGTGTTTTTTTTCCTGTCCAGCAACCCCATTCCAGATTATAAGCAAGTGTTTAAAAAAAATAAACAACCCCTAACAACAGCCCAGCAGAAAACAGTTCTCAGGATACAGGATTTAACACAGCACAGTAAAAGGGACCGATAACATTTTACCAAATGAAATATATTTCAAAGTTACCGGATTAGGAGCCACAATCAACACTCCAAACCACAGTTCAAAGGCCTTAAGAGCTTTTGTGCTTGAGGGTGGGGAGAGGAGGGTTTGTCTAAATCTGTGAGTTCTTATAATGGCTTTAAGCACATCACATTAAGGATGGTCCATTGAATAACACTTGGCTGGGCTTCACACTAAATCTTCTCTCCTTTAGGCAGAGGCAATTATAATTATGTTAGAAAGCAAAATAAGAGGTTATTGGAGGTGTAGAATCTCAGATTAGCATGGCTGGCCCTTAGATAACCTCCTGTGTTGGCTTTCAGGTCCAACTGGTTAAAATAAATAACAAATAAAATAACATAAATAAAATAAAATAAAATAAAATAAAATAATAAAATAAAGTAAAATAAAATAAAAAAGATAAAATAATAAAATAAAATAATACAATAAAATAATAAAATAAAATAAAATAATAAAATAAAATAATAAAATAAAATAAAATAAAATAATAAAATAAAATAAAATAAAATAATAAAATAATAAAATAAAATAAAATAAAATAAATAAAATAAAATAAAATAAAATAAAATAAAATAAAATAAATCATCATAAAAAGAATGGGAAGCTGCTCTGCTGTAAAACAATCCAATCTTCAGAATCATTATCCAGATGCCTCTGGATCTTATGAGCTTTTATTTAGAAAATAATGGTGGCTGGCTGTAAGTTATTGCTTTTTTGCGATGGTATAGAAATCGTAGCAAGACTACACGTTATGCCAGCTGGGGATAATAGCTTAGAATTCTATGGGGTGGACAAGAAGCTTGCAAACATACTGGTAGTAAAACAAAGCTGAAATTTCTTTGTCCTGGTTTGTTACTTTTTGATTAGCCCAAAACACGGGGGGTGGGGGTGGAGGGGGGGGGTAAAAAGCACAAACTGAGGAAGCATTTAGGGAAAAACAACAAGCCATTTCTAAGCTTGAAATCTGAAGAAGGACAATCCATCAGCGGCATCTGAAGAAGGGTTTCAGTTACTGCTCTAATTGGAGGCCTCATTTTTGCTGTGCTAAGCAGCTCTTGAGGTCATCCAGTTGCCAGAAAAATTAAAATAGCAAGAGAAAGGACAGGATGCTGGGTTCCATGACGTTTCATTATAGCTTTTCCTCACTGCCACAAGTTGAGAGAGTACTGACTGTCCTCGACTTACGAGCACAACAGAGCCCCAAATTTTTGTTGGCGAGTGAGGGACTTGTTAAGGTGAATTTTGCCCCCATTTGACAACCTTTCCTGCCACAATTGTTAAGGGAATCAATGCAGCTGTTAACTTAGTGACACGGTTGTTAAGTAAATCTAGCTTTTCCCATTCACTTTGCGTGTCAGAAGGTTGCAAAAAAGGGATCATGTAACTGACGACACTGCAACCGTCTGAATTTTGATCACACGATCATGGGGATGCTGCAGCAGTCCCAAGCGTGAAAAATGGTCATAACTCACATTTTTCAGTACAGCTGTAACTTTGAATGGTTGCTACTTGAACTGTTGTAAGTCGAGGACTACCTGTCTTTTACCAATGTTCACAAATTCCTGTCCACAGCATCTTCCTGCATAGAGTGTTCTGTGGGTAGAATTCGCTCTCTGGGCCATATTTAAGTGTATCAGGATGAAATCTCCCATACACACAGTGCATCACAAACATTACTCGCTTGCGTGTGCTCCTCTGGAGTAACTTGGCCTTTTCTGCTTACACATCACGACAGCCAACTTGTCAGGCAGTAAATCAGGCCGACTTTGGCTAGGAGGCTGATTAAAAGATTGTATAATCAGGGGTAGGCAACTTCGGCTCTTTTATGACTCATGGACTTCAACTGTGCCCTCTCCGTGATGTCCCGTTGCCTGGAGGCGGTCCAGGTCTGGATGGGGAGAAACAGGCTTCGTCTCAATCCCGCCAAGACTGAGTGGCTGTGCATATCGGCATCTCGGGTTAACCAAGTTATTCCATCCTTAATGATGGGGGGTGAGGTGTTACCCCCCGTCGATAGGGCTCGCAACTTGGGCGTCCTCCTGGATTCACGGCTCAATTTTGAAGACCATATAGGAGCCGTGACCAGGGGGGCTTTTGCCCAGGTTCGCCTGGTGCGCCAGTTGCGACCCTATCTGGACCGAGATGCCCTATGCACAGTCACTCATGCGCTCGTGACCTCCCGTTTAGACTACTGCAACGCTCTCCACATGGGGCTGCCCTTGAGGACCACTCGGAGGCTTCAGCTGGTGCAGAATGCGGCCGCGCGAGTTGTGATGGGGGTTTCCCGATACTCCCATGTAACACCTCTACTCTGCGAGCTGCATTGGTTCCCGGTTGCCCTCCGGGTGAAATTCAAGGTGCTGGTGATGACCTATAAAGCCCTAAATGGCATGGGTCCGGGATATCTGAGGGAACACCTGCTGCCGGCATCAAGTTCCCTTCGTCCAGTGCGCTCCCACAGGGAGGGTCTTCTCAGGGTGCCGCCAGTAAAAGATTGCCGGCGGGTAACACCCAGGGATAGGGCCTTCTCAGTGGGTGCGCCTGCCCTTTGGAACCAGCTGCCAGTGGAGCTGAGGACTGCCCCCAACCTCCGTTCATTCCGCCAAGACCTGAAGACCTGGCTCTTCGAGCTCTCTGGCCCAAGCTGAGAATTCTAATTTTAGCTTTAATCTTAATTTTAACTGGGGTTTTATTTATGCAGGGACGAATATAATTTTTTTAAATCTGTTTTTAACTTTTGTATCTTTGTTTTTTAATCACCCTGTAAACCGCCCTGAGTCCTTCGGGAAAGGGCGGTATATAAATGTAATAAAATAAATAAATAAACTCCCAGAAGCTATGCTGACTCAGGAATTCTGGGAGTTGAAGTCCATGAGTCATAAAAGAGCTGAGGTTGCCTACCCCATAGTCCTCAACTTACCACAGTTCATTTAGGAACACTTCAGTTACAACAGCACTGAGAAAAGCAACTTAGGACCATTTTTCACACTTACGACCCTTGCAGCATCCCCTTGGTCACATGATCAAAATGCGGACGCTTGGCGACTACTTCACATTTGCAGTGCCCCAGGGTCGCGAGATCCCCTTTTGCGACTTCCTAATCGGCAGTCAATGGGGAAGCCAGATTCCCTTAACAACGACGTTACTCACTTAACATCTCCGATGATTCACTTCACAACAGTGGCAAGGCAGGCCGTAAAATGGGGCAAAACCCCGCCTAGATTTGAAGCTGGTGGTGATCTGTTCACGAGGGCTACACTCTGCCCTGATTCTCAAAGACTTTTAGGAGCCGTCAAAGTCTCTTTCCAGAACTGGAAAGTCAGAACTTTCTAGTCTGAGTGACCTTTCTAGCCACAGTTGTTCAAGTGAATCACGGCAGTTGTTAAGTTAGTCACATGGCTAACTCAAGTGAATCTGGCTTCCCCATTGACTTTGCTTGTCAGAAGGTCACAAAAAGGGATCACGTGTCCCCCGGGATGTTGCAGCCATCATAAATATTATTATTATTATTATTATTATTATTATTATTATTATTATTATTATTATTAATTTTATTTGTATACCGCCCTTCTCCCGAAGGACTCAGGGCGGTGAACAGGGCAGTATATGTTAAAAGACAAAATACAAAAATTAAAAAAGATTAAACAAAATGCCCACAACTCTTACAAGAAGTTAAAACACATTTAAAAAGTAGGTTAAAACACATTAATAAAACCCAACCCCATCCCATCAGGCCAGGCCAGCTTGTTCGAAGAGGTAAGTTTTTAGATCGCGCCGGAAGGAGCGGAGGTCAGGCGCCATCCGGAGCTCAACCGGAAGATGGTTCCATAAATATGAGTTTTCAAGCGTCTGAACTTTGATCATGTGACCACGGGGATGCTGCAACGGTGGAAAGTGTGAGAAATGGTCACAATGGCCATTTTTTCTCAGTGCTGTTTTAGCTTCGAACAGTCACTATATGAACTGTAACTGTTGCAAGTCAAGGACTTACCTGTATAGACACACTGAAAAACACAACAAGAAATAGTCTTCAAACTTTGCTGCTGGCTTTGGGGGCACCCACACCTCAAATCTATGGAAAATGTAATTGTGCACTTCACAAGGGTGACAATTCTTGCTTGTCCATTAACATTTATAGGTTAAGGACGTGGAGTCAGTGTTGCCAAATACCTACCTGGACTACTGGTTTCTGGGGTTGTGTCAGTTGCGTGGCTGAAATCTGTGTTTTTTCTCGAGTGCCCCGAGTACGTTCACTGCCCACCGAAGTCATCATATACAGTATATACAAATCAATGTATGTACAAAATAGAAAATCTGAAAGGAGAAAGAAACAAACGCTCAGGCGCGACTTTCAAGACAAAAATGCAGATGACAGTGCAGGATGAAGAGAAAAGGGATTGAGCCGCATTTGCAGGTGAAATAAAACCATGAGCAGCCCACCCACCCACCCACCCCCTTGTTTTTTTCCCTAAATGAAGGGACAAAACTAGAAATTCACCAGTTCCCAGTCAGCTTCTGGGTACAACTGAAAGAGCCATCTACCACCCGTAAAGCACTTCTTGGAAAGAGACAGGCTATCCTCGACTTACAATCACAATTGAGCTCAAAATTTCCATTGCTACGCAAGACCGTTGTTAAGTCAGTTAAGCCCCATTTTACGACCTTGCTTGCCACAGTTGTTAAGTGAATCACTGCAGTTGTCAAGTCAGTGACAGGGGCTGTTAAGTGAATCTGGCTGATTTTGCTTGGCAGAAGGTCGCAAAAGGGGGAATCATGTGACCGCAGGACACTGCAACCCGTCATAAATATGAGTCAGTTGCCGGGGGGGCTGGATTTTGATCGCATGACCTTAGGGATGGTCCTAAGTGTGAAAAACGGTTATTAAGTCACTTTTTTGCCCAAGTGCCGTTGTTAACTTCAATCACTAAGCGAATGGTTGTAATTTGAGGACTATCTGTATTTCTCGTGCCACCAATCTCTGACTATTTCTACCCATCCTTTAAGGTCCGGGAATGTTCCAAGTCTCTCTTATTAAACCATGTCATCAGATAGGTCTGAGGAGATATGCCTCATTTGTCACGAAGTCTCTGCTCTGTGAAGCAGCCTGCCCTCACCTGAATTGTGAAGCCCCCAACCCTGTTGGTGTTTTGTAAAGCTTTGAAAATGTGCCATTTCCCTTGGGTCCTGGGCCTGGGCCTAAGTAAGCCCATCTTTAGGGTTATTGGGTTGAAGATTGGCCTTGATACGCTGTGTTTTATTTCCGTTGGGGGGGGAATACTTCTTGATTGTTGTTTTAAGCCAATGTTGGTTGCTGAAAATCACACTGTGTGAGAGTGAGAGAGGAAAGGAGGGAGAGAGGAAGAGAAGGGGAGGGGAGGGGAGGGAGGGAGGGAGGGAGGAAGGAAGGAAAGGAAGGAAGGAGCTCGAATGATTAAAATGATTCTAAAATAACATTTAAAGTTTCTGGAGAGTGTGGAATGTGGGAAGGAGAATTTTGCACAGGATGTGGTTTTCTAAAAAGCAGGGAAGGCGGGTATTGAGAAGCCACCAAATTCTGCATAACTAATGTTTGTCTTCCTGCACAATTAAAATAATTACATAAAAAATCAAAAGACAACAAAAATAATCGCAGAAAAGATAAAAAGCGGTGGATTCATTAGACAGCTGATTTTTTTTAACATCACCTGTGTGCGCTTAATTTACATCTTAAAGGGGGAAAAAGATGTCAAAAGAATCCACAGAGCTTACTCAGCAGAAAGGAAAGAGATGGCAGAGCTGTCATTTCTGAATATTGGTAAATATGAAATATGAAAGTGCTAGCTATCACCTATAAACCAATACACACACACACACACACACACACACACACACCCCTATACGGTGTAGCGGATATTAGAGACTATCTTTCCATGCATGAGTCTGCTCATCTGATCCAAACATCAAGAGAAGCCTTGCTAAACACACAAACACACACACACACACACACACACACACACACACGAAGTACACATGCTCCCCACTTAACGGCCATTTATTCAATGACACCTTAAGAGATGACCGCAAAAATATGTCACATCTGAAGATATGACAGGCAAAAATAGAGAAGATAGATTCACCCTATAACTGGTGTAATTCACTGAACAACCGTGGCAAGAAAGCTCTTAAAATGGGGCAGAACTCACTTAACAACTGTCTCGCTTAGCAACGGGAATTTTGGGCCAAATTGTATTTGTAAGTCAAAAACTACCTGTAAAATAAAAACTCCATTGGTTGTCCAAGTCACATTGGAAGAAAAATCACCCTCTCTGAGCCTATTTATTAAAGTGCTATCTATTCAGGTCTTGCTAAATTGCTGAATAATTTTATTAATAATGTAAAGGCTTGATGGATAGGATAGGATAGGATAGGATAGGATAGGATAGGATAGGATAGGATAGGATAGGATAGGATAGGATAGGATAGGATAGGATAGGATAGGATAGGGTAGGGTAGGATAGGAAAGGAATAGGAATAGGAATAGGAGCTGGAAGGGACCTTGGAGGTCTTCTAGTCCAGCCCCCTGCTCAAGCAGGAGAACCTATACCATCTCAGACAAGTAACTGTCTAATCTCTTCTTTAAAATTTCCAGTTCTGGAGCGCCCACGATTTCTGGAGGCCAGCTGTTCCCCTGGTTAATTGTCCTCATTGTTAGGAAGTTTCTCCTTAATTCCAGGTTGATTCTCTCTTTGATCAGTTTCCCACCATTGTTTCTCGTCCTTCCCTCTGGTGCTTTGGAGAATAACGTGACCCCCTCTTCTTCGCTGGTCTGTTAGTTTTAGTCACTTAGTCGAAGAATGAAATAAGATTGGTTTGGCATTTGTTTTGTTTTTAACAAATCCGTGCCGGCTACTGGTTATTATAACTTTGTTTGCTTCTAGTTTGTTCGCAGATCTGGTTTTTTTATTATGTTTTCTAAGATCTTCCCAGGTATTGATGTTAAACGGATTGGTCTGTAGTTTCCTGGGACCATTTTTTCCCCTTTCTTGAAGATGGGAACCACATCAGCCCTTTTCCAATCCTCAGGTGCTCCAGGATTTTTAAAAGATACGGTGCAATGGTTCTGGGATAACATCTGGCAGCTCCTTCAGAACTCTGGGATCTAATCTGTCAGATCCCGGTGATTTATATTCATCAAGGTCAGATAGGTGTTCTCTTACCATTCTCTTGCTTATTTTAATTTTTGTTTCTAATTTGTCTTTTGCAGTGGGTTTTTTGGTATGTTGGGCTATGGTTCTTTTTATGTGAAGACTGGTGCAAAGTATGAATTAAGCAGCTCTGCTTTCTCCCTGTTGTCTGTTATTTCCTTGTCATCTTCTCTCTTTTGGACCTACAGTTTCCTTGTCTTTTTTCTTGTTGTTAATATGTTGGAAGAAGCTTCTTTTATTATCCATGATTTCTCCTGCAAGCCTTTGTTCGTTCTGAGTCTTTGCTTTCCTGACTTCACCTTTGCATGTTCTGGCTGTCTGCTGACAATTGGCCTTAGTTATGTGGCTGATCTGTTTGATCTCTTGCTCGTCGCAGAGTTTGTCTCCCAGTTGACATCTGGATAGTTGAAGTCTCCCATTACTACTGTGGTATGCTTCCTACATACATTTTTTAACTGGTTGGCAAAGAGTTCATCTATTTCCCTTTTTTCCCCTCTTTTATATTGACCCATTTGCATTCTGGAGATATTTTATCTTGGATCATGCGCATTTCTGTAAATATGTAGTGTTCTCTTACATATAGTGCAACTCCCCCTCCTCTTTTTGTAGATCTGTTTCTTTTGAACAATTTGTATCCAACTATCAGTCCATTCCATTCATGGGTTTCGTCCCACCAGGTTTCTGTAATGCCAACTACGTCATACCCTACCTAGTGTATTATTGCTCCTGGTTCACCCTGTTTGTTCCCCAAGCTTTGAGCATTTGTATATAAACATTTAAGACTTTTTTGCCTGTCCATGGTTATGTTTCCTGCATCTCCTGATTGTTGTTTGGGTTTTTCTTTTTCCTTGTGTCTGCCTACCTCGTTTGATTTGTTTTCTTGGGATTTATGATTGGTTTGGGGTTCTAGAGATTCTAAAGACGGGTCACCCTAGAAATTCACCAGTTCCCAATCAGCTTCTGGGTCCAACTCTAAGTGCCACCTACCACCCGTAAAGCACTTCGTGGAAAGATACAGGCTATCCTCGACTTACAATCACAACTGAGCTCAAAATTTCCATTGCTAAGCAAGACTGTTAAAGTCAGTTAAGTCCCATTTTAATGACCTTGCTTGCCACAGTTGTTAAGGGAATCACTGCGGCTGTTGAGTTAGTAGCCTGGTTGTTAAGTGAATCTGACTTCCCCATTGACTTTGCTTGTCAGAAGGTCGCCAACGGGGATCACATGACTCTGGGATACTGCAACCGTCATAAATATGAGTCGGTTGCCAAGGGTCTGAACTTTGATCACATAAGCATGGGGATGCTGCAATGGTTGTAAATGTGAAAAACGGTCGCAAGTCACATTTTTCAGTGCCGGTGTTAACTTTGAATGGTCACTAAATGAACTGTTGTAAGATGAGGACTACTGTACAGTGAAAAACTGGATGCATCTGTAAAATTCATTATCAGTGATTTAGTAAACCCTTGTCGACTTCTTTGCTGAAATTAATGCAAAGGGCTAATGGGCTTAGTCAATTCCCACTGGACTAACCACAATCTTTGGCCTAATTCTATCAATATTATCATTCAGAAAAATGAAATGTACTGTCGGGAACACATCAAACATTCTTCTACTGAGCATTATAGGAGACGTTTGACGGCAATGAGTAAGCCATCTTTCCAGAAATTCTATCTGCTATTTCCTTTCCTTAGTCAATTACTGGTATGAGCCAGAAATAAATGGCTCTTTTAGTTTTATGCAAGTAATAGGAAATTTAGAGTAATTGGGGCAATATAAGCTTATTCTAGGTGAATGGAAAATTGTGGTGGAATCTGGTCCCAATTGCCAGGAGGCATTGCAGAGGAGCAAGAGACAATGCAGTTTTGTGCGAGAGAAAAAGAGTGAAGACGGCTTCTCCCTAATAGTTCCCAGACTACAGGTAGTCCTCGACTTACGATCACAATTGAGCCCCAAATTTTTGTTTCTTATGCGAGTTTTGCCCCATTTTATGACTTTCCTTGCCACATTTGTTAAGTGAATCATTGCACTTAAGATAGTAATACAGTTTAAGTGAATCTGGCTTCCTCATTGACTTTGCTTGTCAGAAGGTCGCAAAAGGGGATCATATGATCCTAGGACACTACAACTGTTATAAATATGAAGCAGCTGCCAAGCGGCCAAATTTTGGTTGTAAGTATGAAAAATGGTCCTAATTCACTTTTCTCAAAGCCGTTGTAACTTCAAACAATCACTAAACAGTTGTAAACTGAGGACTACCTGTATATGCCTTATTGGGGGGGGGGGTGTTAGCATGCTTTAGTTTGTCAAGAGTCTGCCTACAGGTGAGGAACAATAAAGAAATCTGCATGAAAGGAGCACAATGTGTCTTTCTTGGATTTTGAATAGAAGAATAGAAATAAGAACTTTCTTTGGTCCTGAGTTTGCATGCAGTAATAGGTTAAAGGTCACACACTGAGATTTTCACACACTTCTCCCAGGATCACAATATGGCAATTCCTTTGAAGACAGGCTGTTACAAGAAATAGTTCTTTTTTTCCTGAAGAAAAGCAGAATTCTCTTTATGCTAAAAAACATTACAGAGCTGAGTTTGGGGGGGGGGCATGAAGGAACAATTCTTGACATGTCTTTATCCACAGCAGTAATAGCAATTTTATGGCAAACTAGCTAATTGTGTGTGTGTTAAATGAATATTCAGAGCAATGCATAAGGTAGAATGCTTTTTCCACTGAAATATAAACAATGTAAAAACCCTGGATAGCTTAATTGGTAGAGATCCTTGGCATCTTGTAAAATTTTGGTTTTTTTTAATAGGATAAAAATCAATTTCACCAACCAAGCATGCCAACACAATCCCTCTCTCTCAAAAAAGCCAGTCATCTTTCTGAGTCATTTGTTTTTAATTTCTCAGCATCTCCAATTTGCCAGGAATGGAAAAGACACAGAGCTAGGTCATTGATTTTCAGAATGAATTAAGATACCAAATCTCCTTTGGATATACTGCACCAAAGTTAAGTACGGATGTTCTGCATAGAGAAAAACTAATTTGGGGTGTTCTACATCCAAACGGAAATATATGTTTCAATTTTCTGGGAGGAAATGAGGGTGTCTTATTTACCGTTGGGGATGCTGCAATGGTTGTAATTGTGAAAATGGTCATAAGCCACTTTTTTCACTGCCGTGACTTTGAGCGGTCACTAAACGAATGGTTGTAAAAAAGAGGGGATCAACTTATCTTCCAAAGCATCAAAAGCATCAGAAGGCAGAAGAAGAAACGATGAATGGAAACCAGTCAAACCTGGCACTAAAGAGAAACTTCCTGACAGTTGGAACAATTAACCAGTGGAATGGAAGTTGCCTTCAGAAGTTGTAGGTGCTCCATCACTGGAGGTTTTCGAGAAGAGACTGGACAGCCATTCGTTTCAAATGGTATAGGGCCTGGTAGAGAACCTATGGCACGTGTGCCACAGGTGGCAGGCAGAGCCCTCTCTGTGGACACGCGCACCGTCGAACTTGTCAGCTGGGTTTTATAAAACCTTTTCGCTTTAGGCTTCCACTGCCATGTGCACACACAAAAAAAGGTTCAATCAATCAATGAATTTTAACTTCTTGCGGGGAAAAAAAGATCTCGTAAAGTTGGAACTGATAGATTGAACTTTTTAGTCCCACCCAGTCTGCCATTACCACCCCAGACACACCCACCTAATTGGCCACACCCACCCAACTGGCTACACTCACCCAATATGCCACATCCACCCGGCACCCGACGATACATAAGTGGGTTTTGGGTTGCAGTTTGGGCACTCGGTCTCTAAAAGCTTCGCCATCACTGGTATAGGGTTTCCTGCTTGAACTTGAGGTTCCTGCAGGGGGCTGGACTAGAAGACCTCCAACGTCCCTTCCACCTCTATTCTGATGGACCTGTATATTGTATTCTCTAGAATTGGCCTTCTGCCAACCTAGCAGTTCGAAAGCACATAAAAATGCAAGTAGAAAAATAGGGACCACTACGGTGGGAAGGTAACAGCGTTCCGTGCGCCTTTGGTGTCTAGTCATGCCGGCCACATGACCACGGAGACATCCTCGGACAAGCGCTGGCTCTTCGGCTTTGAAACGGAGATGAGCACCGCCCCCTAGAGTCGGAAACGACTAGCACGCATGTGCGGGGGAACCTTTACCTTTACCATTTCCATCAACACTCTAAAAGCTAACAGCAGGTTGAACCGAAAGGCTTTGAAATGTTAAGTGAGTATCTTCTTTGTTGTATGTACCACAAAGTCAGAGCATCTTTTTTCTGAGTTCGGTTGTGGGAAGTACAGGTAGTCCTCGACTTACGGACAGTTCATTTAATGACTGTTCGAAGTTACAATGGCATTTACGACCACTGCAGTATCCCCGTGGTCACGTGATCAAAATTCAGATGCTTAGGAACTGGCTCGTATTTTTGACGCCTCCGGTGTCCCAAGAGTCCCGTGATCCCCTTTTGCGACCTTCTGACCAGTGAAGTCAATGGGGGGAAGCCAGATTCCCTTAACAACCGTGTTACTAATTTAAAAATTGCAGAGATGCCCTTGACAACTGTGGCGAGAAGAGTCTTAAAATGGGACAAAATTCACTTAACTGTCTTGCTCAGCAACAGAAAGGTTGGGTTCAATTGCGGTAATAAGTCGAGGACTACCTGTACCTTTTCTAGGATATCCTGCCTCCGCCAGTAAGAAAAAACAAAACCAAACCCCAAGTCTATACCTGGCCCCAGAAAGCAAATAATGCTGGTGTCTGTTTAACAAGAAGTCTAGGTGCGGCACTTTTGCATCCCACACAAAATCTACCTCTCCTACTCCAGGGATGCTGCAGAGCTACAAGCCTCTTTAACATTCCATTCACTTTTGTTCCGTTTCATCTTCACAACAACTCTGCAGAAAGAGCCACACCATTAAGCAACAACTTGTTCAGAATGCTCAGTCAAGTCTCGCCTCTAAGCAGTCATCGGAGCCTGGTCTAACATTACGTAGATCGTAATAATAATCCCAGGAGGCTGAAGAGAGAAGAAAAAGGGCTGATGATGTGGCTGATTGCTGAAGAACACGTGCACAGTTCAGAATGCAAACTGCTTCGGCGTAATCCAAGGCTGGAGCTCTTTGGGTCCAGGAAATTTTAGGGGCCAGAAAACATATACAGGTAGTTTCTTGACTTAACAACCGTTCATTTTGTGACCGTTCGCAGTTACAATGTCACTGATAAAAGTGACTCAGGACCGTTTTTTTTCACACGGCTGCCGCAGCATCCCCATGGCTACGTGATCAAAATTCAGACACCTGGCAACTGACTTATTTATGACGGTCGCAGCGTCCCTGGCTCAGGTGATCCCCTTTTGCAACCTTCTGACAAGGAAAGTCAATGGGGGAAGCCAGATTCATTGAACCATAGTGTTACTAACTTAACAGCTGCAGTGATTCGCCTAACAACTGTGGCAAAGAAAGGTCATGAAATGGGGCAAAACTCACTTAACCGATGTCTCACTTAGCAACAGAAAAATTGGGCCCAACCGTGGTCGTAAGTCGACGACTACCTGTATTTTCACCTTGTTTTAATATCATTTCTAAACTTCCTAGGGAAGAGCACAAAGAGATAGTCAAGAAAGAGTATCAAAAGAACACTTTGTTTGCTGCCCTAATTAGTATCACCCATTAAAAATAGTCATAGGGATCATTTCAACACCTGTCAGTATTCCACACAGATATTCATCTCATGATTTCCTCAAGCTTTTAAAGCTAACAGGCAAACTAGTAATTAAGCATTTAGCAGTGGAAAAGCACTAAGTGTAATGGAGTCAGGAGTCTGTGCAGGCAGGAAAACTATTTCATTAGTGTGCCTGTCTGGAACAGCCTTTCCCAACCTGGTGGTTTCAGATCCCTGGATTACAGCTCTCATCAGCCTCAACTAACCTGTGGGAAGAGGGAATATCTTCCATCCTATTTGGGAAGATCCAGACAGGCGGGGAAGGCTGAAGGGAGAATGTCGTCGTTAAGTCAGTGGAGTTATATGTTTTACTTAACAACCATGCCACTTAGTGAATGAATCCCAATTGTGATTGGTGAGGACTGTAATCTAACCTGGAGCTTCTGAGAGCCTAAACCAGGGGTAGGCAACCTTGGCTCTTTTATGACTTGTGGACTTCAACTCCCAGAATTCCTGAGCCAGCATAGCTTCTGGGAGTTGAGGTCCACGAGTCATAAAAGAGCCAAGGTTGCCTATCCCCTGGCCTAAACAGAGGTTCAAGATACAGAATAGAATACAGAATAACAACAGTCAGAAGGGACCTTGGAGGTCTTCTAGTCCAACCCCCTTGACCAAGATGTCTCTTGATCTTCTGTCAAGGACCGGAGCTTCTTTCAATCACCCCAAACACACACCTGAAGCACTGTCTCCATAGTTACCTTCTAACACCAATTGTCTTATTTCGCCCAACAATTTCTGGACTTATTTCTTTGTGTAACTCGATTCTATTATCTAGGTTCAAAGATGCTGGAAAACAACCAAGACAAACATTTGACTTCAGGAAAGGAAAGAAATATCACATAGCAATCCCCGCAGATCAAATTAAGCGTATTATGCAACCCCTGTGACTTCCAAGGATTAAATGATTCAGTTAAGAAAGACGAGCTGCTCACCATCAAAATAAAGCAAAATAAGCCTAGAGATCATCTCTCAAGATAATTAAGAGTTGAAAAGTTTATATATGCAGGTAGTCCTCGAGTCATGACCGCAATGGAGCCCACCAATTCTGTCGTTAAGTGAGTCATTTGTTAAGTGCATCATTTGTTAAGTAAATTTTGCCTCATTCTACAACTTTTCTTGCCACAGTTGTAAGCGAATCACTGTAGTTGATAAATTAGTAAAATGGTTGTTAAGTGAATCTGGTTTCCTCAGCCGAGGAAGTCAAGGACTACCTGAAGCACTTGGAATTCACGTCCTAGGTCATCCACGTGACAAATGAGATTATTCTGAAATAATTGCTGACGCTTTAATCAGCTGAACCTCAACGGGCAAAACAAAAAGTGCTGAACCCTAAACTTGAATTAGTAGAACTCAATTGCCGAGTTCGCACAATATATGCTCTTATCAGACAATCTGGCACACTGTGTGAACCCAGTTTAAATGACAGAAGGGTACAAGGAAGCTCTTGAGAAGGAGAAAGACACATTTCTAACAAGGGCAGAAACAAAATCCCATTCAGGCGGTCCTCAATTTACAACCACCATGGGGGGGGACCAGAATTTCCACTGCTAAGCAAGGAGGTTTTTAACTGGCTTGTGCCTGATTTTACGACCATTTTGCCATGCTTGCTTAGCCTGCAGCTGTTAAGTGAATCATACTGACTTTGCTTGTCAGAAGCCAGCTGGGAAGGTTGCAAACAGCCCTCACATGACCCCAGGAGGCTGCAACCATTGCACCTACATGCTGGTTGCCAAAGGCCCGAAATTCTGATTATGTGACCATAGGGATGCTGCACAATTGCAAGCACGAAGGCTGGTCATAACTCACTATTTTTGGTGCAGTTGTAACTTCAAATGGTCATTAAACGAATGGTTGCAAATTGAGGCCTTCCAGTATGCAACCCCATGCCATCCTTAGAACCCACTTTGTGCTGAAGGAATTTGTGACTTGAGACAAGCTGCTGAAACCCAAGGTTCAGAGAGGACTGTTTAGCAGCCTTTAGATCAGGGCTTTTCAACTTTTTCACCCACTGTACCACTTTTAGGATATGGCAACATCCGAGTACCACCAGTCGCCTAGCAAGGTGTCAAAAACTTCATGACACCCCCAAAAAAGGAAGAACGTGAAGTACAGGTAGTCCTCGACTTACAACAATTCGCTTAGTGACTGTTCGAAGTTACAATGGCACTGAAAAAAGTGCCCCCCCAAGCCACAGCCGAGCAAGACACCTGCCTGTCTGCGCGGCGGCGCTCTTCCTCCCGTCCGAGGTTTTCATTGTTGTGAGCATTTCTGTTGAGAATTGGCAGCGGGGGTGGGGTGGGGGATTGTTTGGTTTTTATTCCCCACCTTTGCTGGGTGGTTGCAGCAGGTTTTGGTCACTTCACATGACCCTGGGACACTGTGACCATCATAAATATGAATCAGTTGCCAAGCATCTGAATGTAAATCACAAGACCCTGGAGATGCTGCAACATTCCAGCTGATCGGCACTTCTTCTGGGCTCAGCAGAAGCGCCAGGATCTGCACTGAGCTCCAGCTGGAGCCTGGCGCTGATCCTGGCGCTTCCGCTGAGTCCTGACAGCCCCGAAGAAGCGCTGATCCTGGCGCTTCCGCTGAGCCCTGACAGCCCTGCAGCTCCAGCCATCTCTCGCTCAGGCTTGTGCGGTGCTGCCACCAGTTCAGCTCATTCCCCTCCCCCGCTACCACCTGCCAGGTGCCAATGTACCACAGGTGGTACCCATACCACTGGTTGAAAAGCCCTGCTTTAGATTTATTCGAAATCAATATAACTGAAATAAATTCATCTGTTAAGCACTAGTCCCTCCCTCTAATATTGCAACCTTTGAAAAACATCCGTCAGGCAAATATGCTTTGAAGCAGAAAGGTAAAAACTCACAGGCATTTACTTAAACCATGTGTACATTTCTACTTATTTAAATCATGTGTTTATTTCTATCTAAGTAAATATTTTTTTGACCACACACTATTCAAAGTCTCTCATTACAAGATAAAACAGGGAAAGCCCATAACATAAATAGTGAATTAGTTAAAAGAACAGACCTTAGAAAGACACCACTATAAACAGGTTACACCAACTGGGTTGAATAAGTAACAAAGATCAAAAAATAATGTTAGGCTATGATACTAATGGTTCCCTGTTGGCTCAAGCCAACCTTTTCCTGGTAGTGAATGGAAGACAACGGCTATGTCAGTTTGGCCTCCAAAACAACAGCATTCAAAGCCTAGATGCCACAATCAAAAAGGCCCTGCTCAAATAATTTGCCATTCATCTTCTTGGGAGCTATATAATGGGAGGGCTATGCCTTCAAATGTCACACACCAAATGAAGTCCTGAACTAATACAGGTAGTCCTCGACTTGCAACGGTTCATTTAGTGATCAGTCGAAGTTACAACGGCACTGAAAAAAGTGACTTATGACCGTTTTTCATACTGACAACCGTTGCAGCCTCCCTGTGGTCACATGATCAAAATTCAGACACTTGGCAACTGACTCATATTTATGACGGTTGCAGTGTCTCAGGGGTCATGTTATCCCCTTTTGCAAACTTCTGAAAGCAAAGTCAATGAGAAATCCAGATTCACTTAACAACCGAGTGACTAACTTAACAACTGCAGTGATTGAGCTGCCACAACAACTGTGGCAAGAAAAATCATAAAATGGAACAAGACTCATCTAACATATGTCTCGCTTAACAACTGTGGTTGTAAGAGGAGAATTACCTGTGTTACCAGAATCTGCTAAGCAGGAAAGAGAAAGGTCCTTGACATTTTTCCAAATTTAACACAATAAATGAGAAATTCTTGGCATAAGTGATTAGCAGCCTTGGGCAGTTTCCTGGCAGAATGGCAGCAGTTTTAATTTACAATGCTTGCTCTAAATCAAGGTATTCTTGTAAACCAATTAACAAAATAAGTTACTGTTAAGTTATAAACACACATTGCCTGATTCATCATTAAGAAAGAATCGGAAGCGTGTAATCATCTGTACACTTACAACAATGGTAATTATGATTCAAGAAAAAAGGATTTTAAGTTAAAGACCCCATTGTAAAATGAGTTTTCCCACTACAGTATCAGAAACAGAATATTGGCTATTTCAGAAAAGTTTCCTAAAATGCATAATTTATTGTCAAAGAAGGATAGACAATTATCTTTTAAGCCACTGAAAGAGAAGCTACACTATGATCTGGGCTGGGCTGGGTAATATAGTATTTATTCTCTCACATCAGAACCATTGTGTGTGGTTGAACAAATAATCTGTTATTCCTTTTCAAACTGCTACCAGTGTTAAAATCTCTTGTCTTGAGAAGCTTTCCCCCACCACAGATGGACCTTATGATTATGGTATAGGTCACAGGTCTGCAACCCGCGGCTCCGGAGCCGCATGCTCCATCTCCTGCGGCTCCCAGTCCTCTGCCATGTGCAGTCCAAAAAAAAAAAAGTGGGACTAAAAAAGTTCAACCAATCAATTCAAATATGCAGGGTAGGTGCATATCTCGCCTTGGCTCCACTCTTCAGTCAAACCCTGTTCTGTGCATGTGCGCATGTACGCGCATGTGCGCACATTTTTTGCGGCTCCCAGTTTTTCCTTTTGTGAAGGAACTGGTTCCGAGTGGCTCTTTCACTGTTTCAGGTTGCTGACCCCTGGTATAGGTACCCAAATTTGCAGAGGTATAACTATCAACCATCAATCAATAACCTCAACCTATAGGTGGTGGATGTGGAAGAAACCAAGAGAAAGTTGAAATTTAAAAAAATCAAATTGGCTAGTTTCAGACTATCATGTGAACACCGTCATTGTCATACCATAGAAGGGGCCAATCCAAACCCATCCTGCTTCAAGGATTACTAAACACAACTTAGTTGTTACTCGTTAAAACCCACCTGCAACAGAGCTGAAACTTAAGAGAACAACCCCAAATATCCCAGACCTGGATTACTATTTTAATAATTTATCATTCAGGATCCCAGCAGCCACTTACAACAGAGGAACATTGTACAGTAAAGCATCCTTTAAAATCCTCAAAACTCTAGATGTAGCTGTTTAACAGAGTCCAACATCCAATGACCTTACCCTGGCCACTCTGTGCCACATTTTCTTCAGTGGCAAGGCTGAAAATCAGCAATATTCATCTTCCCCCCTCTATTCTTCTTTCAAGCATACTATGGTAAGATTCAACCCAAAGTCTGAATTTGTGACATCATTCTGTTGTCACAGAAAGAGATCTCAAGTCAAGATGGGCTCACAATGTAGGAAAGTGGACAACCTCAGTCTTTGCATGTTTCTCTTTTGCAGTTCTAAGACCCCAACTATTAACCATAGCAGATGGTTCCCTTCATCTAAAGGTGGATAATAGATGAAAACTATAGTGAAGCTTTAGCATAAGGCTTAAGACAGCCACCTAGAAAAACAAAAACCTACTTTCCTCAAAAAAATATATTACCGTAATTTAGTTGCTTGGTTTATTGTATTATTCCGTGGCTTACCGTTT
This sequence comes from Vipera ursinii, assembly GCF_947247035.1. NCBI lineage: Eukaryota > Metazoa > Chordata > Lepidosauria > Squamata > Viperidae > Vipera > Vipera ursinii. The sequence continues at coordinate 291,116,836 of NC_139513.1, forward strand.
TATGGCTTTTTTTGGGGAAGCCTGCCTTGAGATTTAGAGATAAATTGAGGATAAAAATAGTTCAATAGATGAACAAGTTAAAAACATTGAAAGTTGCTGCTTCTTATTGGGGAAAACTCCAATGAACCAAGGGGCTGGGGAAAAAAAAGTAGTTATTTCAGTAACCACTACAAAGATGGACTAGGGGTGACATGACAGCAATACTCCAGTATTTGAGGGGCAGCCACATAGAAGAGGGGGGGGGGTCAACGTATTTCCCAAAGCACCAGAAGACAAGAAACAATGGATGGAAACTACTCAAGGTGAGAAGCAACCTGAATTAAGGAGAGGCTTCCTGATAGTGACGACAATTAACCAGTGGGACAGAAGTTGCCTTCAGAAGTTGTGAGTGCTTCAACACTGGAAGATTTTAAGAAAAGACTGGACAGGCACCAGTCTGAAATTGTATAGGGTCTCCTGCTTGAACGGGCGGGTTGGACTAGAAGACCTCCAAGGTCCCTTACAGCTCTATTCTGATTGATTGAAAGGGCAGTAGAAAAGGATGCTCACATTTAATCATCGTGTCTCAGGATTTACCAAATTGGATCAACCAAGGCAGGATAGGGGAAACAGCACATGTTGTTGGACAAATGACAAATGCCACCAAGTGGTAACAATGGAATTCAGATCCTCATGAACATTAAGGTAAAGGTAAAGGTTCCCCCGCACATGCGTGCTAGTCGTTTCCGACTCTAGGGGCCGGTGCTCATCTCCGTTTCAAAGCCGAAGAGCCAGCGCTTGTCCGAGGACGTCTCCGTGGTCATGTGGCCGGCATGACTAGACGCCAAAGGCGCACGGAACGCTGTTACCTTCCCACTGGAGTGGTCCCTATTTTTCTACTTGCATTTTTTACGTGCTTTCGAACTGCTAGGTTGGCAGAAGCTGGGACGAGTAACAGGCGCTCACTCTGTTACGCGGCACTCGGGTTTCGACCCGCCAAACTGCCGACCTTCTGATCGGCAAGCTCAGCGTCCTAACCCACTGAGCCACCGCGCACATTACCCACATTACCCCCCCCCAAAAAAAAAATAATTGGCCACTGCAAGTAAACGGACACTCAACTATGTCTTTCTTCTGGTTTCTCTATAAATGGTGTTGGGGTGCTTGGAACATCTCCGCAAGGTGCCAATTTAAGGATAAAACATGTGGGGAAAGTTTCAGAAGCAAAAATTTGTAAGGAAAGAAAGATTCAACAAGCTTTAACCTACCGTACATAGGAACAGATTTGGCACTTAGCCCTCTCTTCAACTCCTTTAGATTTTTGCTTACTGTGTTGGTTTATTATAGACAAGACAGCTGCTAATAATCTGAGCAAAGTGGAGGAGGGGGACCTTTGCCCATAGAAGGCAAACCCCCTGGATACTACCCAATTCGCAGTTCGGGCAGGATTAAATTTGTGCCACTATGCTGGCTAAAAACTCAGTGTCTTCTCCAAAACGCACTGATTTCATGAAGGAAATCAAGCTGGGTTCCAAAGTCTGAACTAAGCATTTTTTTTCATGTTACTATTTCCTGGCTATTAAGCACTAGGAATAAAATTATTGATGCTGTTGACTACAATCTTAATTTATTGCCCCACTGGGGCGATTGAAAACATGGTTCAACCTGAATCATTACAGGTAGTCCTCGACTTACAACCATTTGTTTAGTGACCATTTGAAATTACAACGGCACTGAAAAAGTGACATACAACTGTTTTTTCACACTTAGGACCATGGCAGCTTCCTTGTAGACACATATTCAAGATTTGGCAACTGACTCGTATTTATGACAGTTGCCATGTCCTGTGGTCATATGATCAGCCCCTTTTTGCCACCTTCTGACAAGCAAAGTCAATGGGGAAGTAGGTTTTGTCCCATCTTACCTTTCTTGTCAGTTAATCACTGCAGTTGTTAAGTTAGTAACATGGTTAAGTGAATCTGGCTTCCCCACTGGCTTTGCTTGCCAGAAGGTTGCAGAAGGGGAATCACATGCCCCCAGGAGACTACAATGTTCATAAATGTGAGTCCGTTGCCAAGCGGCTAGTTTGGTCGCATGACCAGGGAGATTCTGCAACGGTCGTAAATGTGAAAAACAATCATCAGGCACTTTTTCCAATGTCGTTGTAACTTTGGACAGTCACTAAACAAATGGTTGTAAGTCGAGGCCTACCAGTATATAGCTGGGGAGGAACCAGGGATTGTCCCTACAACTGAATCTCAAAAGATTCAGTGCAAAAAAACTTTGCCAAACCCCTGTCCAGATTCAAAGGAAGTCTGCACTGCTAGAGTCAGGCAAGGCTCTCCAAAAATATCAGATCCTTAACAATCATGCTTTTTTTCTCCAAACTCAAGGATGTGACACAACATTTGGGCACTGTTCAAAGCATCCTGTTTCTCTCTTCCATGTCTACAAGCTTGGGACTTAACAGGGAAACAGGAGGCGATTCCCAAGGACCTGCAGTCTCAAACAAATGAATGCAGGCACACACTTCCCCCCCAGCATAATAAAAAGCTGCAATAAACTGTGGAGGACTTCTATTAGAAGAATACACACGAAATTGCAGTGAAGAAAATTTATGACCTTGAAAACTACAAATTTGGGCTGCTTCCCATGGGCGAAGAAAAAAGCCAACTCCTGAATGAATAAAAAGTTATTAGCTCAGGTGTTGAGTACATTCCTTTCTTGCTCTTTTGCGCGGTTGAGGCAGTTTGTGGGGCATGTTTGAATTTGTTGCTTTGACCCATCGGCTGAAAGCATTTAACACATCAAGTGTAAAAAGAAGGTTGTTCTGCTAAGTAACGGTATACCTATGACTCGGATCGCTTTTGTTCTGTGTGCTATTGAGAACTGAAGATGTAAATGTTCAAGTATTATTTGTGGGGTGCAAAGGCTAACAGTTACCCAGCCAGCTTTACTGCTTAAGGCAGGGGTAGGCAACCTTGGCTCTTTTATGACTCGTGGACTTCAAATCCCAGAATTCCTGAGCCAGCACAGCTGGCTCAGGAATTCTGGGAGCCCAAGGTTGCCTACCCCTGGCCTAAGGCGAGACTAGAACTTACAGTCTCCTGGTTTTTAGTCTAGAGCCTTAACCCATTTGATCAAAATGTTCTTGACTATCTGCAAGCTTAGGTTTAGGTGCAGACAGTAAAGATTTAGAACAGAAAGTTTAGTTAAGGCATTTTAAAGTAATACCAAAGGACTGCCTGATATTAATGTCTCCATGTCCTAAAGGAAGTAATAGATAGAAAGGTTTGGTTCTTCTTCTGTGAGGAATCAGAAACAGAGACCCACTGGATCTCTCCTCACATGCCTTGCCGATAGATGATCTTTGATATACATGGAAGGAAGGAAACAATGTGGGATAGACAGCATCACCACCAGTTGGATTTGTAAGTGGCTGACAAACAGTACTCAACAAGTCGTCCTTAATGGTACTACATCTACCTGGAAGGAAGGTAGCAGTGGGGTACCACAAGGCTCCGTCTTAGGCCCAGTACTTTTCAATAACTTCATAAATGACTTAGATGAGGGAATAGAAGGGGAACTCATCAAATTTGTAGATGACACTAAGCTGGCAGGAATAGCCAACACCCCAGAAGACAACCTCGGGATCCAGGAAGATCTTGAAAGACTTGAACAATGGGCCCTATCCAACAACATGAAATTTAATGGGAGAAAAGTTTACCTTTAGGCAGGAAAAACCAAATGTACGAGTTCAGATTAGGTGAAACCTGGCTCGAAACCAGTAACTGTGAGGGACCTTGAAGTCCCAGTGGACGTTATTTTTAATATGAGCTGGCAATATGCGGCAGAAGCCAAAAAACTAATGCAATCCTTGGTTGTATAAACAGAGGCATAGAATCAGAATCATGTGAAGTATTAGTACATCTTTATAAAGCCTTAGTAAGGCCACGCCAGAATACTGCATCCAGTTTTAGTCACCACATTACAAAAAAGATGTTGAGATTTTGGAAAAAGTGCAGAGAAGAACAACTAAGATAATTATAGGCCTGGAGACTAAAGCATGAAGAATGATTGCAGGAATTGGATTTGGCTAGTCTAGAAAAAAGGACTAGGGGTGACATGATAGCAGGGTGCCAGTTTTTGAGGGGCTGCCACAACGAAGAGGGGGTGAACTTATTTTCAAAGCACCAGAAGGCAAGACAAGAAACAAAGGATGAAAACTAATCAAGGAGAGAAGCAACCTGGAATTAAGGAGAAACTTCCTAACAGTGAGAACAATTAATTAGTGGAACAGTTTGCCCTCAGAAGTTGTGGGTGCTCCATCACTGAAGGTCTTTAGGAAAAAACTGGACAGCGACCTGTCTGAAATGGGGTCTCCTGTTTGAGTAGGGAGTTGGACTAGAAGACCTCCAAGGTCCCTTCCAGCTCTAGTTTTGATTGATTGATATGCTTTCCAACTCTATGATTCTGTGACAAATGACTGCTTTAAATGCAAGGGTGCTGATATGCAAACTATAAAACATATTGTGCAAGACTGCTCATGATAACGTGTGTTCGTTCTCTGGTGCCCTAAAAGATCTGCGGAAGCAATGCCAGTGATCACCGGACAGCTGAATTGGATAACCAGTTATGAGACCACTGCCATACCCCCACAGACATTTAGTATATAATTGACTGTGTGTATATGTTTACTGCTCTTCTGTCATGTTCTCATCATATGCTGAGTAAATAAACAGTGCCAGGGAGGCTACAATTAAGGCAACACTAGCTGAGAAGCAGAGAGCATCTGCTTCTCTTTCCTGCTAGCCTACAGTCATCCAGATTTGCTGCAACCCAAGAAGCTTATTCCTCATGGTCAAAACATCCTAAGCTATTTTGGATTTTGATCTCACCAAAGCATGGAAACACAAATTGTTTAGGGCTTGTTTCTTCTGAACCACAAAATGCTTTCCACTTTTCAGGTACTCTTCTTTCTAAACAGTGTCCTTGCTAGCCAGATGGTGTTCAAGGCTGGCCTTGGGCTGTTCAAAAGTTTCAATTTTGTTCTGGAGGGGAAAAAAACAAAGCACAATTTCTGATGGACTTTCAGATATTAAGGGCACTTTTCATCCAGACTTCCTGTGTCAACAGCTGGAGCTTCAGCATTTTGCAAAGATTCTTTACCCTCCCACAAGCTAACAGAAATTTATGATAATTGAATCTTTCAGTTTTGAAAAGACACCACTGAGTTGTATAGCAACATGCTGTCACCATCTATCTTTATAATTCTAATTTTACCAGATACCTTTATAGAAGGATTAGCATTTTGAAATCTGTCTGGAAGAAATTGGTCAGCTCTGGAAAAAAAGTTTTATGCTCCTTGGAATAAGCTCCTGGCACAATCAGCTTTTAGAGACATGCCTTTTCTTTAGAAATCATAGCACAAGCAAGTATAATTTGTGCCAGGCAAGATCATGTAGCATTTCTGCCCATTATCTCTTGTCCGAACATTCAGGCATAGCAAGAAAAACCTAGACATTTCAGAATACAAATTTTGGAATCCACAAAATTCTATTTCTATTGTAAAACCAAAGGACTTTATTTCTCTCCATCAACACATCTGAAAACATTATTTCAGCCCCTGTAAGTGTTCTACTCTGATAAAATAATAAACATTTTAAACATAAAAACCTGATACCAAGCCTAGTTAGAAGCCACATTCTGAGTGCCCCAACCGGATCAATGAAATTTTATATCTGATTAATCATTTGCTATATACCTATATTTTACATTTGCTTCATGCCATAAAGGCAAAAATCAAGAGGTAAGGACAATGTAAAAGAAAAAAAATAGTCTCAACCTTTTGTTGTTAGTTGCAAAGTCGTGTCCGACCCATCGCGACCCTATGGTCTCAACCTACAATCACCCAAATTTCCACTGCTAAGTAAGGAATTTGTTAAGTGAGTTTTGCCCCATTTTATGACCTTTCTTGACACAATTGTTAAGTGAATCACTTCAGTTGTTAAGTTAGTAACACAGTTGTAAAGTGAACCTGGAATCCGCATTCACTTTGCTTGTCAGGTCACAAAAGGAGATCATGTGACCAGGACACTGCAGTCATCATAAATTGGAGTCAGTTGCTGTGCATCTGAATTTTGATCATGTGATCATGGGGAAGCTGCAATGGTCATAAGTATGAGAAACGGTCATAAGTCATTTTTTCCAGTGTCGTAACTGCGAACAGTCATTAAACACTGTAAGTCAAGGACTACCTGTATAGGGTGGCAAAGAACACTGCTGGAAATAACACTTATTTTCCCTAGCAATATGAGATCATAAAGGAAGATATAGTGAAGAAATACATTATTTTTCCTTAATTTTCTTCTCTTCCTCACATATAGCAATGTTTTCATATTTCAAAATTTTCATTAACAATACCACACTCTTACATTTAAGGATCTAGTTGATTAACTCTGAATACTAATTTCTTCTTTCAGCACAGGAACTCTAATTTTTCTAAGTTGAAGTCAACCATGTTTTAAAGTATAATAATAAAGGTGCCATTGCCAAAACTTTCCTTAAATACAGTGCAATCCACAAAGAACATTTTAAATATTTCAATGAATGCTCAGATTTCTTCAAACTTGCAGAATTTGCAGCCAAGAAAGCAGAAGGAACAGAACATGAGAAATGTCTCAAAATATAAATTTGCTCCAAAATGCACATCACAACAGAGAGGTCTAGCTTTATAGTCACAGATCCTATAATCAATAAACCACAGAAAGATTTAGTAGGAGTCTGAAATAGAAAAGTTACTAGTTGTCCTTAGATGACCTTGTGATAATGTAAAGATTAAAACATTTTTAATGGAAAACAGTATTGTGGAACTACAGGGAGTGCAGAATTATTAGGCAAGTTGTATTTTTGAGGATTAATTTTATTATTGAACAACAACCATGTTCTCAATGAACCCAAAAAACTCATTAATATCAAAGCTGAATATTTTTGGAAGTAGTTTTTAGTTTGTTTTTAGTTATAGCTATTTTAGGGGGATATCTGTGTGTGCAGGTGACTATTACTGTGCATAATTATTAGGCAACTTAACAAAAAACAAATATATACCCATTTCAATTATTTATTTTTACCAGTGAAACCAATAGAACATCTCAACATTCACAAATATACATTTCTGACATTCAAAAACATAACAAAAACAAATCAGTGACCAATATAGCCACCTTTCTTTGCAAGGACACTCAAAAGCCTGCCATCCATGGATTCTGTCAGTGTTTTGATCTGTTCACCATCAACATTGCGTGCAGCAGCAACCACAGCCTCCCAGACACTGTTCAGAGAGGTGTACTGTTTTCCCTCCTTGTAAATCTCACATTTGATGATGGACCACAGGTTCTCAATGGGGTTCAGATCAGGTGAACAAGGAGGCCATGTCATTAGATTTCCTTCTTTTATACCCTTTCTTGCCAGCCACGCTGTGGAGTACTTGGACGCGTGTGATGGAGCATTGTCCTGCATGAAAATCATGTTTTTCTTGAAGGATGCAGACTTCTTCCTGTACCACTGCTTGAAGAAGGTGTCTTCCAGAAACTGGCAGTAGGACTGGGAGTTGAGCTTGACTCCATCCTCAACCCGAAAAGGCCCCACAAGCTCATCTTTGATGATACCAGCCCAAACCAGTACTCCACCTCCACCTTGCTGGCGTCTGAGTCGGACTGGAGCTCTCTGCCCTTTACCAATCCAGCCACGGGCCCATCCATCTGGCCCATCAAGACTCACTCTCATTTCATCAGTCCATAAAACCTTAGAAAAATCAGTCTTGAGATATTTCTTGGCCCAGTCTTGACGTTTCAGCTTGTGTGTCTTGTTCAGTGGTGGTCGTCTTTCAGCCTTTCTTACCTTGGCCATGTCTCTGAGTATTGCACACCTTGTGCTTTTGGGCACTCCAGTGATGTTGCAGCTCTGAAATATGGCCAAACTGGTGGCAAGTGGCATCTTGGCAGCTGCACGCTTGACTTTTCTGTTCATGGGCAGTTATTTTGCGCCTTGGTTTCTCCACACGCTTCTTGCGACCCTGTTGACTATTTTGAATGAAACGCTTGATTGTTCGATGATCACACTTCAGAAGCTTTCCAATTTTAAGAGTGCTGCATCCCTCTGCAAGATATCTCACTATTTTTGACTTTTCTGAGCCTGTCAAGTCCTTCTTTTGACCCATTTTGCCAAAGGAAAGGAAGTTGCCTAATAATTATGCACACCTGATACAGGGTGTTGATGTCATTAGACCACACCCCTTCTCATTACAGAGATGCACATCACCTAATATGCTTAATTGGTAGTAGGCTTTCGAGCCTATACAGCTTGGAGTAAGACAACATGCATAAAGAGGATGATGTGGTCAAAATACTCATTTGCCTAATAATTCTGCACTCCCTGTATATTACTTAGAATTTTCTGCTTTACAAAAAAACAACCTATCTTATGCAATATGTACTTTTATTCCCAATTATTTAAATAGCTAGGATTATTCCCCTTCATTCCATCACACATATATTTATAAAAATCCATAGTTAGAGCCATCTGATTTATATTCCCAAAAATAATAAAACTGCACACAAAGCATAAGGTAAAAAGCAAGCCGGCATAAATATTTAAACAGACCAATGGAAGCATATTTTAATTCTTAAAAAGGATTTTTTTCCCAAGGATAAGAAATGATCAGTTTATTCAATACTACAGAAACTTCACCAATACTAACACTGTTTTATCAGATTCTCTAGCTGTTCTGTTAGAACATGGAATAGAGTGGCAATAAACAAGACTTGATTTTTTCCCCAAAAACATTTCATTTAACACTAGTTTGAGTAGTGACACAAACGAAAACTCAAAACTACACTCTACACAGAATTCCTATTCCACACAAATGGCAGTAGGGAAGATACAGCCAAGGCACACACAATACAGCTTATACACAAACTAGCATACATTCGTGCCTAGGGAGACATGAAAATAGTTACTGTAAAAACAAAGGTTACACAGAATTATGCTTATGGCTGAGAAAAAAATGGACACATAAGGAGGGGAAAGTTGTTTTAACCTTACTTTTTTGCACAAGTTTTTAAATCGTGGGCCACAAGAAGGTTGCAAAGCAAGCAGGAGGAACACCTTGTGACCTAGAATTCCTTCTGAATTCATTTCAGGAAGTTATCAAGCTGACCCTAACCTTGAAATACATTTTTAATTGGATCACTGCTACTTAATTGTATGAGAAATTTCCCTGGCTGAAAAATTAGCACAACAAAGGGTTTTTAAAAAGGCACAATACAGTACAGGTAGTCCTCGACTAACAACAGTTCGTTTAGTGACTGTTTGAAGTTACAACGGCACTGAAAAAGTGACCTATGACCGTTTTTCACACTTACAACCATTGTAGCATCCCCATGGTCACATGATCCAAATTCAGATGCTTGGCAACTGAATCATATTTATGACAGTGGCAGTGTCCTGGGGCCATGTTATCATCTTTCACGACCTTCTGGCAAGCAAAGTCAATGGGGAAGCCAGATTCACTTAACAACCGGGTTACTAATTTAAATGAACTTAGTCGTAAAATGGGGCAAAATTCACTTAACTAATTTCTCACTTAGCCACATAAATTTTGGGCTTAATTTTAGTCGTATATCAAGAATTACCTGTATTGGCAGTGTGCAAAACTTTTCTGACCTCAAAATCTCTCTTACTGCATATATTCCAATCTCACTAAACAAACTGAAATACAGGTAGTCCTTGACTTGCAACCATTTGTTTAGTGACTGTCCAAAGTTACAACGACCCTGAAAAATTGATGATTATTTTTCATACTTATAATTGTTGCTGCATCCTCATGGTCACTTGCTCAAAATCAGGCGCTTGGCACTTTATGACGGTTGCACTGTCCCAGGGTCACGTGATCCCCTTTTTTGACTTTCTGACAAGCAAAGTCAATGGAGAAGCCAGATTCACTAAACAATTGTGTGACTAACTTACCAGCTGCAGTGATTTACTTAACAACTGGGCAAGAAAGGTAATCAAATGGAGCAAAACCCATTTAACAACTGTCTCGCTTACCAACAAAAATGTTGGGCTCAATTATGATCGTAAGTCAAAGATGACCCGTACTGAAGAGGTCCATTTCTTTGTAGTCTTGTTTCAGCATAGGAATATCTCAGTCTCAAAAATAAAGTAGAGAAATTCATAGATCCCCGCATACCACCTTGTTTGGGAAAATGGAAAGTGAAGCTGTTTTGACCAGGGCTGGACACTGAATAGGATAAAAGTGATCTTGGCACAGAGCTTCTATAACAGGGGTCTTCAAACTTGCCCCTTTTATGACTTGTGGACTTCAACTCCCAGAATTCCTCAGCCAGGCACACTGGCTGAAGAATTCTGAGAGTTGAAGTCCACAAGTCATAAAAGGGCCAAGTTTGGAGACACCTTTACCTTTTTTCCATAAAAGCCTACTAGTTCAAAGGACATCCCTCAACAGTATGGTCTAGTCCAGGGGTAGAAAACCTTGGCTCTTTTATGACTCGTGGACTTCAACTCCCAGAAATTCTGGGAGTTGAAGTCCACGAGTCATAAAAGAGCCAAGGTTGCCTACCCCTGGTCTAGTCCTAACTATTTTTGCAGTGTGAGAGTACTTTTGACAGTTATTGGTGCTGATGGGGTGAATTACTAAAATATAAGGACCTTGACTTCAGAAAGTATAATTCCATATAAAGACAGATTGAGGAACAGTAAATTAGTTCAAGGTTATGTGCTGAAATGATAGCAAAAAAAGATGAATTGTGTTTAGAAACTGCTAGTTTCATGCAAACGGGTAGGGCTTAATTGTGCCCTGGTTATTTCTTCATTTGCAGCTTATGAACTTTTAAATCTTAGAATACGTAAGAAATCTTAAATTTCTTTTCAAAAGAATGGGGGAGTTGGGATTAACCGTATTCTTCATCCTATCAAATGATTTTAAAATAATAGCTTGAAGGAATGCATTCAACAAAAGATTTCAGGGAAGCAGCAATTCAATCTGAAGGCATCTTGTCAACATCAGAAAAGGCTGCATGGTAAATGGTTTTGCAATCTCTATTTCTTTTGTTTTTGAATTTTACTCACAAACAACTCTACATCTTGTCATCATACAGAAGAGAGAGGAAATATTGAAAATGTCACAAATCCAGCAACAGAATTTTTCACAATCAAACACACAAAAAACCCCAAAATATACTAAGCTAACAAATTAGCAGGGAATTGTGTCTAACAATCTAAATTTTATCTACAGTGAGGCAAATATTGACATTATTTTTGTGGTACAGACACACAAGAAACAAAAAAATAACTTAGCCTGTGCATCAAAGTCATGCCCAAATTGATAAATTTAGAATGGACTGATAAAGATTACCAACATTTGGTAATTTTACCATCAAGTGAGAGGGATCTAAGAGTCCTACTGGACAATCCCTTAAGCTTGAGCCAGTAGTGTGGCTCAACTCCTAAACAAGCCAACACAGTCCTAGGCTGAATCAACAGAGATCAAGATCACATGAAGTTCTAGTAACGCTTTATAATGCTTTATAACGCTTTATAAGACCACACTTGCAATACTGCATCAGTTTTGGTCGCCATGATATAAAAAAAGATATTGAGACTCTAGAAAGACTGCAGAGAAGAACAACAAAGGTGATTATGGGACTGGAGGATAAAACATGTAAGGACAGGTTGCTGGAATTGGGTATGTCCAGTTTAATGAAAAGAAGGACGAGGGGGGACATGATAGCAGACTTCCAATATTTGAGGGGGTCGAACTATTTTCCAAAGCACCTGAAGGCAGGGCAACAAGTAATGGATGGAAACCAATCAAGGAGAGAAGCAACCTAGAACTAAGGAGAAATTTCCTGATAGTTAGAACAATTAGTCAGTGGAACAGCTTGCCTCCATAAGTTATAGGTGCCCCATCACTGGAAGCTTTTAAGAGACTAGTAGGTCTTTTGCTTTAGCAAGGGATTGGACTAGAAGACCTCCAAAGTCCTTTCGAACTGTGTTATTCTGTATTTTAAGATCCAATTTAAAAGTTCATCAATGAGTACTAGCATAAATGCTTCTGGGCTTAGCAAAGCGCTAGGATCAGCACCGAGCTCCAGCGGGAGCCTGGCGCTGATCCTGGGCCTTCCACTGAGCCCTGACAGCCCTGCAGCTCCAGCCGTCTCTCGCTCAGGCTTGTGCGGTGCTGCCACCGGTTCAGCTCATTCCCCTCCTCTGCTACCCCTTTTCTAGGATGGTCGCGTACCACCTGCCAGGGGCCAATGTACCACAGGTGGTATCCGTACCAATGGTTGAAAAGCACTGGACTAGAAGACCTCCAAGATCCTTCCTTTTTATTTTTATTATAAAATTTTTATTAATAAAACATGAACCTCAGTCAACTGAACATTCAAACTGACTGGCACTAATGGTTGACACGGGTTGCTGCCAGCATCTTAGGTATCAACCAGGTAGCACAGTTTATATTATTGTTGTTGTTGTTATTATTATTATTCATCACACAGTCAGCCAGATGTTCAGTCTGGATTTGGCATTTTTGTCTACCTATCAAGTCCTTAGCAAGGGCCTGGGATAGGCAGATGTGGATATTTGATGGTATTACAGATATCGCAGGATGGAAAGAGTTCCTAGTAAGGCCGCCTTTTGCAATTGACTAATGGCAAATTTGTCAATGCCAATGGTGTTCAAGTGATGCTCCAGTTGTTTTGGGATTGCACCCAAGGTGCCTATGACTATTGATACTACCCTTGCTTGCCTTTGCTACAGTCTTTCTATTTCTATTTGTAGGTCTTTGTATTTTGTTATCTTTTGCAGTTCTTTCTTGTCTATTCTGCTGTCTCCAGGTGCTGCAACGTCCACTATCCAGACTTTGTCTTTCTTATTGATAATTGTTAAGTCCGGGGTGTTATGTTGCATCATCATCATCATCATTGTGAATCAATGCAATTGTTAGCAACATGGTTAAGTGAACCTGGCTTTCCCATTGACTTTGCTTATCAGAGGGTGGCAAAGGGGGATCACATGACCCAGGGATGCAGCAGCCTTCATAAATATGCCAACCATCTGAATTTTGATCATGTAAGCATGTGGACGCTGTAATAATCATAAGCGTGAAAAATGGTCATAAGTCACTTTTTCCAGTGTTTCGGTCACTAAACAAATAGTTGTAAGTCAAGGAATGCCTTTATATAGTTATTAAGGCTACTCTGCCAAATAAATTCAGCTATGCTCCCTGCAGTTAAGCCTGAAAATTGCTTTTTTAAGTCTCACCACTCCCAAAAGAAATGAGTCGCTATTGTTACTAAGGTTTCATTAGCCAACAGCAAGACCAGACTTCAGAGATACAGTAAGTTTATTTAAATTCTGTAAGTCTCCCAGAATCACCTAGCTGTGAGTTGGTTGGCTTTATCTACAGATAATCCTCGATTTACGACCACAAATCAGCCCCAAATCTCTGTTGCTGAGACATTTGTTAAGTGACATTTGCCCCATTTTGCAACCTCTCTTGCCATAGTTAAGTGAATCACTGCAACTATTAGTTGAGTAACACATCTGTTAAATGAATTTGGCCTACTCATTGACTTTGCTTGTCGGAAAGATGCAAAATGGGATATGACCCCAGGACACTGCAACCATCGTAAATGCGAGTCAGTAGCCAAATATCTGAATTTGGGGAACAATGGGATGCAAGTGTGAAAAATGATCAGTAAATGAACTGTTGTAAGTCAAGGACTACAGATAGTCCTCGACTTACAACTGTTCATTTAACGACCATTTAAAATTACAACGGCCCTGAAAAAAAGTGACTTATAACCATCTTTCACAGATACGACCTTTGAGCATGCCCATGCTCATCTGATCAAAAGTCAGATGCTTGGCCACTATTTCATATTTATGATGGTTGCTGTGTCCCGAGGTCACGTGATCACCTTGAGACCTTCTGACAAGCAAAGTCAACAGGAAAGCCAGATTCACTTAATAACTGGGTTACTAATTAACTGCAGCGATTCCCTTAACAACTGTGGCAAGAAAAGTCGTAAAATGGGGCAAAACCCTCTTAACAAATGTCTCACTTAACAACAGAAATGTTGGGCTCAATTGTGGTCGTAAGTCGAGGACTACCTGTACCTCTATATCATAAATAAGGACTTCTCTGGAAAAGACCCTGATTGATACCGTTTCTCCCACCAGCCTGACTCAGGAAGAGCCATGCAGAGCAAGCAAGAGAAGCGACAGGAGACTTTTCTGTCCTATTCAGAACCCAGGCTGGGCCAGGAAGAGCTGGGCGGGGAGACCCCCTGTTCCCAGCAGGAGGGGGAAGACTGTCAATCCTGGAAAGGAAGCCAAGGGCGGCAGAGGCATCCACCCGGGGAAGGGATTGCTATCCTCCCAAAATAAAACTGGGCTTGGAGGAGGGGAAGGGGGGGGCACATTTTCGGATTTTCCATTGCAGATGCCAGGGTGGCCAGGCAAGGACAGGGATGTGGCACCCCGCATAAACCTCTCTTCCCCTCAAGTAAACTGCAAGATATGGAATAATAAATAAGAATAAATAAAAGTAGAAAGTGACATCGAAGGGGAGGGAGAAAGAGCTGCCTAGAAATGAATAATAAATAAAAGTAAAAAAGTGATCTCAAAAGCGGGTGGGTGGGTGGGAAGAGAACAGGGCTGCACAGAGAAGGAATAAATAATAAATAAATAAAAAGTGATCTCAAAAGGCAGGGAGATTAGGGCTGGCTATGGAAATGGAATAATCAATAATAAATACAAGTAGAAAGTGATCTCGGAAGGGAGCCGGAGAATAAGGCTGCGATATGGAAATGGCATAATAAATCAATAATAAATAAAAGTAGAAAGTGATCTCGAAGGGGGGGGGGGTTGTCAGAGAATAGAAACGGAATAAGACGTTCATTAATAAAAGCACAAAGCTGCAAAAAAAGAAATGTTAATAATAAATAAATAATAAATCAAAGTAGAAAGTGACCCGGGAGGGTGAGAGGGGGGGGGAAATAGAAGGGAATTGACGACCACCTTTGCTTCCCCTCTGAAAATTTCACTTATTCTGCCTCTTTTTTTTGGGGGGAAGGGGGGGAGGAAATCACCAGGTAGCCCCTGGCAAAAGCCCCCTTTAGGCCCCATGCCTGACCAGCTGACATATGTCGGTCCAATGCTCAGGCGCGCTGGGGAGCATGGGGAGTGTAGTCCGCGTGAGGGAAAGTTCAGGAGCCCGCCCGCCCGCCCCCCCCTTTCCCTACGCGGAGGTTTCCCCTCACGATGGGGGGACCCCTAAAAAGTCTCCCTCAGGGGTCGCAGGCCTCCCGGGGGACCCGTGTTTAAGCCACCCCCTCAGGCGCCATTCTGAGGGGACGAAAAAGGGGGCGCGGAGGGCGCTTCCCAAGCCCCCCCCTCGCCCCCCCCTCACCCAACGGCCTGAGGGACAACGGGCGACACCCCCCCTCCGTGCGCGGGCCCGTCGCCTTCCCCCCGCCCTCGCGCCGCGGAGGCGCGCGCTCGTTACCTGCCCAACGTGCTCACAAAGCGTCGGCGGCAGCACTGGCGGCGGCAGAGGCGCCCACCACAGTCACGTGACCTACCTCCCTCCTCCTCGTCGTCGTCCTGCCCCCTCCCGTCTCCCGCCCTCCGCCTGGCACGTGACCAAACCGGAGGAGGCGCCATTGGCCCTCTGGCCCGCCCCCGCCTCTCCCCCGCATCGGCGCCTGCGCAGCAGTCTCTGCCTCGCGCACTCTTCTCCTCCTCCTCCTCCTCCTCGGGAGATCCTGGCGCCAAGGCTTCGGTCACGTGATGCTGACAGGGGCAGAGGAATAGAGGGGAAAAATAAATAAATAAATAAGGGGGAGGGACAGGCGGCGGGGGGGGGGAATTCCGAAGGAAATCTCGCTCCGGATTGGGCGGCCCTTACACGATCGATTTCCTAGCAAATCAAGAAGGGGAGGGGCGGGTGACGTCACCAACATGCGACCCCGCCCCCTCCTCCCCCCCACGACCAAAATAAAAAGGCGGGATCGGCGTCTCCCTGAGGAAAAGCTCTTCTGTTTTTGGAAAAGAGATATTTTATGACTACGTTAAGTAACGTAATTTGTTTCATTCGGTAAATTTTGCTGCTCATCGCTTGGGTGACTCTGAAACGGGTACGAAGTTAAAAAGCAAAAACAAACCAAGCAACCAATTAGCTGAAAACCGAACAAAAGTCATTGAAAGACCACAAAATATATATTGTACATGCACATGCGCATGGAGAAATTATATATAAAATGTAAATATATGTATATGAGTCCCCATCAGATAGCAATCATTCAGCCCAAACCACAAGGTCGTTCTGGGGAAAATAGGAAGGAGGACTAGAAATGTTCTCTGCCTTTTATGATAATAATTCACTTAATGGCCTTGACCCAATTAACAACCAGGTCAAAAAGGTACAACTGGGTGCAACTCACTTAATGACCACTTTGCTTAGCAATGCGAATGCTGGTCCCAATTGCAGTCATTGAGAACTACCTGTACACATGTCATGGAAATTATAACATTTGAATACATGATTGAGGTGGAAGCCTTGCACAGCAAACAGACAAAATAGCCTAGAATTACACAATTTGAGGATATCTTAGGAAAATGGTAAGAAAAAACTGGAGATAAATTCCTTGTGTGTCTAATCACACATAGCCAATAAAGTATTCAAATAATCAAGAATTCAATATAATGACTGAAAAAGAGACAATAAAGTTGGAAGGAACCTTGGAGGTCATCTAGTCCAACCCCCTGCTCAGGCAGGAAACCCTATACCATTTCAGACAAATGGCTATCCAGTCTCTTCTTAAAAACTTCTAGTGTTGGAGCGTTCACAGTTTCTGGAGGCAGGTGGTTCCACTGGTTAATTGTTCTAACTGTCAGGAAGTTTCCTCCTTAGTTCTAGGTTGCTTCTCTCCTTGATTAGTTTCCATCCGTTGCTTCTTGTCTTACCTTCACGCGCTTGGAAAATAGCTTGACTCCCTCTTCTTTGTGGCAGCCCCTGAGATATTGGAAGGCTGCTATCATGTCCCCCCCACGTCCTTCTCTTCATTAAATTAGACCTACCCAATTCCAGCAACCGTTGCCTATATGTTTTAGCCTCCATCCCCCTGATCATCTTTGTTGCTCTTTTCTGTGCTCAACATCTTTTTTTACATCGTGGTGACCAAAACTGGATGTAATATTCCAAGTGTGGCCTTACCAGGGCATTGTAAACACTTCACATGATCTGAATTCTATCCCTCTGTTAATGCAGCCTAGCACTGTGTTGGCTTTTTTGGCAGCTGCAGCCCACTGCTGTCTCATATTTAAGTGATTGTCCACTAGGACTCCGAGATCCCTCTCACAATTACTACTTTCCTAGATCGGTTGAACCCAGAACCATCTCCATAGAAAGTATTTTCTCTGCCATGAATACAGTTCCTCCAAAGCATGCTCTGTGAAATCTCCACATCCAGAAGGATCTCAAAAAAACTTGAGCATTGGGCCCTATCCAACAAAATGCAATTCAGTGGTGAGAAAAGCAATGTTTTCCATTTAGGCAAGAAAAGCCAAATGCACAGGGACAGGAGATACTAGCTCAACAGTAATAACTGCAAGAAGCATCTTGTAGTGGACCATCACTTAAGTATGGTTAAGTAGCTGCTCAGCCACCTGAACTGCGAGATGGATGGCAAATAAATTGGATGGATGGATGGATTGAACAAGCAGTGGACTACAGGCGTCAAAAAAGCCAATGCTGTCCTAGGCTGCATCAACAGAGGGAAAGCATCAAGATCACATGAAGACTATGATGTCTTGGTAAGACCATACTTAGAATACAGAGTCCAGTTTTGGGTCGCCACAATGTAGAAAAGACGTTGAGATTCCAGAAAGAGTGCAGAGAAGAGCAACAAAGATGATTAGTGCGCTGGAGGCTAAAAACATATGAAAAACAATTGCAGGAAATGGGTTTTGTCTCATTTGATGAAAAGAAGGACTAAGGGTGACATGATAGCAGTTTTCCAATATTTCAGGGGCTGCCACAGAGAAGAGGGGGAGTCAATCTATTCTCCAAAGTGTCTGAACGCAGAACAAGAAGGAATGAAGAAAACTAATCAAGGAGAGAACCAACCTTGACTGGAGAAATTTCCTGACAGTGAGAACAATTAATCAGTGGAATGAATTGCCTGCAGAAGTTGTGAGGGCTTCATCACTTGAGATTTTCAAGAAGAGATTGGATAACCGTTTGTCTGGGATGCTATGGAGTGCCTTGCTTGAGAAGAGATTGGACTAGAAGACCTCCAAGGTGCTTCCAGCCTTAGAATTTTATAATTCAAATCTGCTGCTGGTGATTTGGTAACCCGCTTGTCTTTTTTTCTTCCAGGCGGGGATAATTACAGATCTCAAAATTTTTGCAAAGCTTAATCTCTTCAGCACTAACCATGGTTATTAGAGAGTTTTAATTATCATGCAGTGCTGCTCTTCTAATGAAGGTTGCCTGTTGGCATCAAATAACTAGCCAGAGGGGAAAACCGCATAAAGAGGCACTTCATACTGCTTCTGATAAATACAGCTGGAGTCGCTTATTTATTTAAAGCATTTCTATAACCACCTATCTTTGAACCAACTTCCACTTATGAAACACAGTGGAACTTTTACAGGGGAGGTTTGGGGTGTATATGGAATATGATCCGGTTCTCAACAGTTTCTGAACCAAATTTCAATTTTTTGACATGCAAATCTCCACATTCCCTCACACTGATGTTACCTAGTTGGCTAACGAAAACATCAAGCTCGGAGACCACAAGAACTCTACAGTTCAACCCGAACTACATGTAGAGTATTCTGTGGCCCTTGGTGCTCTCTAAGCTTGGTGTTTTCTCACAGATTTTATTACCCAGCTAGGTAACATTACCAGTGCCTAGGTGGGTAATAAAACATCTACAAGAAAACTACCAAGCTCAGAGACCACCAAAGTCCTCATAGTCCTCCTCCTCTCCACAAAACCCATTTCCTTCTGGCATTGATTGTGTTACCTAGTTGGGTCATGAAACATCTGCAAGAAAACAACCAAGCTCAGAGAGCACCAAGGACTCCACTGTTCACCCCTGAATTACAAATATTCTCTTGTATTGAAACATCTATATGTACTTTATTTCACATCTGGCAATCTGTGTCACAAAATACTGACTTTTGCAGCTGACCATTTGGCCTATCCCTCATGTCAGGCAAATTTGCCAATCTGTATGTGGGATGAAACCCACCTCAGAAAGAAGACACTTAAAAAGGTCTCTCCTTCATCAAGCACCAAATGACACTGTACAAACATAGCTGAAAACAAAAGGCCTCTTTTAGCTAGATTGCTTTTCTAAGACAGAATTTTTAGAATGTTTAAAAACCTATGCAAAATACTATTGTTTTTAAAATGCAGTCACATCCTGGGAGTCCATTATGTTTATGAAGATCCTCCTTCCTTTCCCCCAAATTCTTTAGACTTTGAATGCCAGAGTAGCCTTTTCTGGTTATTTGCCATAGTTTTTAAGTCAGGGGTCTTCAAACTCAGCCCTTTTATGACTTGTGGACCATCTCCCAGAATTCCTCAACCAGGCAAGCTGGCTGAGAAATTCTGGGAGTTGAAGTCCACAAGCAGGGGACTTCAAACTCGGCCCTTTTATGACTTGTGGACTTCAACTCCCAGAATTCCTCAGCCAGCCAACCTGGCTGAGGTAATTCTGGGAATTCAAATCCACAAGTTATAAAAGGGCCAAATCATAAAAGGGCCAAGTTTGAAGACCCCTGTGTTAAGCGAATCATTGCCGTTGTTAAATGAATCATGTGGTCATGAAACAAATCTGGCATCCCCCATGACTTGCTTATCAGAAGCCGGCTGGGAATGTCACAAATGGTGATCACACGATCCCGGGACACTACAACTGTCATAAATATGAACCAGTTGCCAAACGCCTGAATTTTGATCACGTGAACACAGGGATGTTGCAACAGATCCTAAGTGTGAAAACCGGTCATAAGTCACTTTTTTCAGTGCCGTTGTCACTAAACAAATGGATGTAACTGGAGAACTCTGCCTGTATGCTTTATTTTTTCAGATCCTGGAATAAAGGTCTGAATTTGTCTATGAGTGACCCTTGTATGAAGGCAAACACCCAAGGTACACCAATTGCTAAAGCACAGGGAGTCCTTGACTTATGACCACAATTGAGCCCAATATTTCTGTTGCTAAGTGAAACATTTGTTAAGTGAATTTTGCCCCACTTTACGACCTTTCTTGCCAAAGCTGTTAAGTGAACCAGTGCAGTTAAGTTAGTCACACAGTTAAGTGAATATGGCTTCCCCATTCATTTTGCTTGTCAGGGGGCGACTGACAGTGGGACACTACAACAGTCATAAATGAGTCTGCTGACAATTTGAATCACATGATCACGGGGACGCTGCAATGTTTGTAAGTATAAAAAAATGGTCATGTTACCTTTTTCAATGCTTTTGTAACTTTGAACAGTCACGAAACGAACTGTTGTAATTAGAGGACTACCTTAAGTAGCATAGCACCACCACCCCACAGGAGTTCGGGTGGGGGTGGGGGTGATCCACCAGAGAAAGCTCTACTTTTCCAGAAAGGATCACCAACCTCCAAAATAAAATAGACTTCTTTTTGTGGAAGAGTTGTTCCAGAGGTATTTCCATCCCATTGAAAGCCATGTGTTGTGTCCGAACCCAAGATAGCAATGGAAACTATTTGGACGACTACAAGATTCCATAAAGATGCAGCAGGCTGCTGATCTAAGAGAGAGATTTTGTTGGGCTTCTGGGAATTTTAAAATAATAGCAGCATGTCACAAACGTGCTCCTTGTTGCACAAGAAAACGGCCTGGGAAAAATGATTCCCGTGTCCAAAAAAAACATTTGAAGCTCCAGCTAGCTTTGGATAACCCTTCTCTATTGGCTGGAAAACAAAGGAAATTCATTCCAATCTTGCATAGCTAGTCCTCACCTTACAGCCACAACTGAGCCCAAAGTTTCTGTTGTTAAGTGAGACACTTGTTAAGTGAGTTGTGTTCCATTTTACGGCCTTTCTTGCCACAGTGGTTAATTGAATCACTGCAGTCATTCAGTTAGTAACACGGTTCTTAAGTGCAACTGGCTTCCCCATTGACTTTGCTTGTCAGAAGATCGCAAAAGGCGATCGCATGATCCCAGGACATTGTGACTGTCATAAATATGAGTAAGTCGCCCAGTGTCTGAATTTTGATCACGCGACGGGGATACTGCAACGGTGGTTAAGTCTGAAAAACGGTCAAAAGTCATTTTTTCCAGTGCTGTTGTAATTCTTGTAAAAAAAGAATGCGTGCTAGTCATTTTCAACTCTAGGGGCCGGTCGGTGCTCATCTCTGTTTCAAAGCCGAAGAGCCAGCGCTTGTCCAAGTACGTCTCTATGGTCATGTGGCTGGCATGACTAGACGCCAAAGGCACAGGGAACGTTGTTACCTTCCCACCGTAGTGGTCCCTATTTTTCTACTTGTATTTTTTATGTGCTTTCGAACTGCTAGGTTGGCAGAAGCTGGGATGAGTAACAGGCGCTCACTCTGTTACGCGGCACTCGGGATTCGACCTGCCAAACTGCCGACTTTCCGATCGACAAGCTCAGCGTCCTAACCCACTGAGCCACCGCGCCCCTTTTTGTTCATGAATACATCAGACTATTCTAACCTATCTGTGGCAGCCCCTCAAATATTGGAACACTGCTATCCTGTCCCCCAATGTCCTTCTTTTGGTTAAACTAAAGGTAAAGGTAAGGTAAAGGTTCCCCCGCACATGTGTGCTAGTCGTTTCCAACTCTAGGGGCCGGTGCTCATCTCCGTTTCAAAGCCGAAGAGCCAGTGCTTGTCCAAGGACGTCTCTGTGGTCATGTGGCCGGCATGACTAGATGCCAAAGGCGCACGGAACACTGTTACCAACTCTAGGGGCCGGTGCTCATCTCCGTTTCAAAGCCGAAGAGCCAGTGCTTGTCCAAGGACGTCTCTGTGGTCATGTGGCCGGCATGACTAGATGCCAAAGGCGCACGGAACACTGTTACCTTCCCACTGGAGTGGTCCCTATTTTTCTACTTGCATTTTTACGTGCTTTCGAACTGCTAGGTTGGCAGAAGCTGGGACGAGTAACAGGCGCTGTTACGTGGCACTCGGGATTCGACCCGCCAAACTGCCGACCATCTAATCGACAAGCTCAGCGTCCTAACCCACTGAGCCACTGCATCCCTTGTAACTCTTGAGTGGTCCTTAAATGAACTGTTGTAAGTCGAGGACCACCTGTACTATAATGTTCATCTAGTCTGCTGTGAGCTGGGTACCAAGCACTTGGATCTCTTGCAACTCTAAGGGACCTGATCGAAAAGTTCCCTTTCAAACTATGCCTGTTGAAAAGATTTATCTCTACAGAAAGAAGATGTCCTTTAGTTATCTCAGAGATGGCTCATACTGGTATTTGGGAACAAAACTGCTAGCCAAAAGGGACCAGCAATTTCGCACCAAGCAGACATAGAAGGGGACCCTGTACCCTTTTCCATTTAGCAACTCATCTGACTGAAGGTTGGCTTCAGGGCTGGGATGCCAGTTTATTAAGGAAATAAGGAATGCCTCTGTAATGGAAAGGAGACACCGATTCCTCTTTTAGCAACCTGGACTACAGAGTGCATGACTGGCCTAGGTTATGGGAGCTGTAGCACCAAAGTTTGAGCTGAGCATTATGCTTATGGAGCAAAGAAATTCTTGTGATTAAACCTGATTAATTGTTGTATGACCAGAGACACACCTGCAACAATCATTCAATGTTCGCTTTTATTACCAAATCCATTCAACCTTCTGAAGGGTGGGGATGTGCAAGTTGCTCTTCCCGTGACACACATAGTCCTCGAGCTAACAACCACAAGTCAGCCCAAAATTTCCATTGCTAAGCGAGACAGCCCCGTATTACAACCTTACAACCTTTCTTGCCTCAGTTGTTAAGCAAATCACTGCAGTTGCTAAGTTAATAACATGGGTTGTTAAGTGAATCTGGCTTCCCCGTTGATTTTGCTTCTCACCAAATCTCAGAAAGGGGATCATGTGACCCCAGGACATTGCAACAATCATAAATATGAACCAGTTGCCAACAGTCTGAAATCTGATCCAAGTGACCGCGGGGATGCTGCAACTGTCCGTGTGAAAAATTGTCATAAGTCCTTTTTTCCCCAATACCGTTGTAACTTTGAACAGTCATTAATGAATGGTTGTTAACTAGCTAGATCAGGGGTCTTCAAACTTGGCCCTTTTATGACTTGTGGACTTCAACTCCCAGAATTCTGGGAGTTGAAGTCCACTGTTGTGCTTCAGCGTCAGCCTGTGGATTCAGCAGCTGAGTCGGACAATTCTGAAGAGGAGGAGGAGGAGGAGGAGGGAGAGCCTTTGGGGTCAGAGGAAGGTTCTGATGCACCGCAGAACTCTCAGCCAGGCCCCTCCCATCTTGTTCCTCCTCAGACCCAGCTGTGTGAGCCTGAAAGATTGGAAGAAGACGATCCACAGCTGGCTCTGTTCAGGGACGCTAGGAGCAGGAGGCAATCCAGCAGAACTGAGCAAAGGAAAGCAATGAGGCAACTCGGGAGAAGGCAATGAGAAGCCATACCTTGAGACTGCTCTTTAAAAGGGGAATGTGTGGGAGGTGCTGGTTTGTTTATTTATTTATTTATTTGTTTGTTTTTATAAACCGCCCTTCTCCCGAGGGACTCGGGGCGGTGTACAGAATAAGGTAGGCATACAGAATGAACAATAGTGAAAACAAACAATAGTAAAATACAAACTGGGACCCCAGATTAGAGCTATCAGGCCAGGCTGGACTGCTGGAACAGATAAGTTTTTAATTCGCGCCGGAAGGTGCGGAGGTCGGGGGCCATCCGGATTTCGGTTGGTAAGCTGTTCCAGAGGGCTGGCGCACCCACTGAGAATGCCCTCCCCCTGGGGGCCACCAGCCGACATTCCTTGAGCGGTGGCACCCTGAGGAGGCCCTCTCTGTGGGAGCGCACAGGACGGTGGGGTGCTGACATTGGCAGAAGGTGCTCCCGTAGGTAGTCCGGACCCATGCCATGTAGGGCTTTGTAAGTCATTGTTAGCACCTTGAACTTCACACGGAAGGCAACTGGAAGCCAGTGCAGTGCACGGAGGAGAGGTGTGATATGGGAGTATCGGGAGGCTCCCAAGAGTGTCCGTGCCGCTGCACTTTGCACCAGTTGAAGCTTCCGAGTGGATCTCAAGGGCAGCCCCAAGTAGAGAGCGTTACAGTAGTCTAGGCGAGAGGTCACAAGAGCATGGGTGACTGTATGTAAGGCATCCAGGTCCAGATAAGGCCGTAATTGGCGAACTAGTCGAACCCGGGAGAAGGTCCCCTTGGTCACAGCTCCTATGTGATCTTCCAGGGAGAGCTGCGAGTCAAGGAGGACACCCAGGTTGCGGGCCCTATCAACAGGGGGTAGTAACTTGTCCCCGATGTTAAGGGATGGGATGTTCTGAGTATCCTGGCTTGCCGGTACGTACAGCCATTCAGTCTTGTCCGGGTTCAGTTGAAGCCTGTTCCTCCCCATCCATTCCCGGACCGCTTTCAGGCAGCGAGACATCACGTCGAGGGCATCACTGATGTTGTTTGGAGTTGAGATGAAAAGCTGGGTGTCATCAGCATACTGATGGTACCCTACTCCAAAGCTGCGAATGATCTCGCCCAGCGGTTTCATGTAGATGTTGAACAGGAGAGGCGAGAGGACCGACCCTTGAGGGACTCCGCAAGCGAGAGGCCTCGGGGTCGATCTCTGTCCCCCTGCCAACACCGACTGCGAGCGACCCTGGAGAAAGGAGGAGAACCAACGCAGAACCGTGCCTCCCACTCCCAGTCCCCTGAGGCGTCGCAGCAAGATACCATGGTCGATGGTATCGAAAGCCGCCGAGAGGTCTAATAAGACTAGGACAGAGGAATGGCCCCTGTCCCGGGCTCTCCAGAGATCATTTATCAGAGCGACCAATGCCGTCTCCGTGCTGTAGCCCGGCCTGAAGCCCGATTGGTACGGGTCTAGATAAACCGCTTCATCCAGGATCTGAGGGAGTTGGTGCGCCACCACGCTCTCAACAACCTTCGCAAGGAAGCAAAGATTGGAGACTGGACGAAAGTTATTCAATGAGGATGGGTCCAAGGTGGGCTTCTTGAGGAGAGGCCTCACCACCGCCTCCTTCAAGGCGGTGGGGAAGTGACCCTCACTCAGAGAAGCGGAGATGACCGCCAGGAACCAGCCTCGTGTCCCCTCTCGAGCTGCATATGCCAGCCAGGAAGGGCACGGGTCCAGTAAGCATGTGGAGGAGCTCAACCTCCTCATAATCCTGTCCACTTCCTTAGGAGTCACAGGATCAAATTCCTCCCAGATGACGTCGACAAGACTGTCCATGCCTTGTTCTTCCAACTCAGCCCATTTGGAGTCCAGGCCGTTTCGGATCCGAGCAATTTTATCCAGCAGATATTGACCGAATTCCTCGGCTTGACCCTGCAAGGGTTCCTCCCTCACCTCTTGGTTCAGTAGGGAGCGAGTCACCCTGAACAAGGCAGCCGGGCGATTATCTGCGGACGCGATGAGGGTGGAAAAGTAGTTGGATTTTGCCACCCTTATCGCAGCGAGATAAGACCTGGTGAGGATTCTTAATCGCAATTGGTCGGATTCGGATCGACTGGATCTCCAACGGCTCTCTAGGCCCCGTCTCCGACGCTTCATTTCCCGGAGCTCCGTGGTGAACCATGGGGCTCGCTGGGATCTGCGCCGGGTCAGAGGCCGCAAGGGTACAACTCGGTCCAGAGCCTCCGTGGCTGCCTTCTCCCAGGCTTCCACTAAGGCATCCGCCGAGCTGTGAGCAGGGAGTGCATGTGCGTCCCCAAGCGCTGCCTGGAACCTATCAGGGTCCATTAGGCGCCTAGGGCGGTACCATCTGGTTGGCACCGTGCACCCACGGCGGGGGGTGGCAAAGGGGAAGTCTAGCCGCATGAGGTGATGATCGGTCCATGACAGGGGCATAATAGTCGTGGCACCCCCACCGATATCATCGCGCCACCGTCCAGACAAGAACACCAAGTCTGGGGTGTGGCCTCTCTCATGAGTCGGTCCAGAAATTATTTGCGACAGGTCCATGGCCGCCATGGAAGCCATGAACTCCCGAGCCAGATCGGACGATCCTCCCAGGGACGGTAGGTTAAAGTCGCCCAAGACCATGAGTCTTGGGAATTCAACCACCAACCCTGAGAGGACATTGAGTAGCTCGGGCAGGGCTGCCGCTGCACGATTAGGTGGTAGGTATGCCAGCAGCAGGCCCAACTTGCTGAAGGCAACCATTTGAAGAGCTTCTGATAAAGTCTTGCTCTGTATTTGTTTTTTTGTTTGAACTTTTTCGTTTAGCTTTTGCAAATAAATTTGGTTGGATTAGTTCCAGCCTATTGTTTATAAAAAGGGGTTGTCCCTGACATTCCAACAGGGCCAGTCGTAGGCCGGAACAGAACATCCACAAGTCATAAAAGGGCCAGGTTTGAAGACCCGTGATCTAGTCTCAAAAGCTATCCTTCTGCACAAATGGTGTGTCACCCACCAGTCCCGTGACCCAGGACGCAGTTAAGGGATCCTTTTTGTTTGAAATGCTTTACCTTTGTATACCTTCAAGGCACAAGATTGGTTCAGGTGAGTTTCACCTCCAGCCAGCTCGTCTCCCCATCATGACCGTCTCGTCCTTGGGGAAGAGGAAGGAAGGAAGGCGAGGGCAGGAGATAGAACAAACTGCACAAGGGCAGCACGCTTAAGATGGAGGTCCCACGTTGGATCGGCGACAAAAACAGCATCATTGTAAAACGTGGGGACTTTTCAAAGGTAATAATAATAATAATAATAATAATAATAATAATAATAATAATAATAATAATAATAATAATAAAGTTGGAAGGGACCTTGGAGGTCATCTAGTCCAACCCCCTGCTCAGGCAGGAAACCTTATACCATTTCAGGCAAATGGCTGTCCAGTCTCTTCTTAAAAACCTCCAGTGTTGGAGCATTCACGGCTTCTGGAGGCAGGTTGTTCCACTGGTTAATTGTTCTCACTGTCAGGAAATTTCTCCTTAGTTCTAGGTTGCTTCTCTCCTTGACTAGTTTCCATCCATTGCTTCTTGTCCTGCTTTCAGGTGCTTTGGAGAATAGCTTGACTCCCTCTTCTTTGTGGTAGCCCCTGAGATATTGGAACACTGCTATCATGTCACCCCTCACTCTTCTCTTCGTTAAACTACACATACCCAATTCCAACAACCGTTTTAGCCTCCAGCCCCCTAATCATCTTTGTTGCTATGTTTTAGCCTCCAGCCCCCTAATCATCTTTGTTGCTCTTCTCTGTACCCTTTCTAGAGTCTTGACATCTTTTTTACATCGTGGTGACCAAAACTGGATGCAGTATTCCAGGTGTGGCCTTGCCAAAGCATTGTAAAGTGGTATTAGTACTTCACTTGATCTTGATTCTATCCCTCTGTTAATGCAGCCTAGCATTGTGTTGGCTTTTTTGGCAGCTGCAGCACACTGCTGGCTCATATTGAAGTGATTGTCTACTAAGACTCCGAGATCCCTCTCACAGTTACTACTATTGAGCAAGGTACCACCTATACTATACCTATGCATTTGATTTTTCCTGCCTAAGTGTAGAACCTTACTTTTTTCACCATTGAATTTCATTTTGTTAGATAGTGCCCAGTGTTCGAGTCTGTCCAGATCCTTCTGTATCTTAAGCCTATCTTCTGGAGTATTGGCTATTCCTGCCAGCTTGGTGTCGTCTGCAAATTTGATGAGTTCTCCATCTATCCCCTCATCCAAATCATTAATGAAGATATTGAAGAGCACTGGGCCCAGAACAGAGCCCTGGGGCACCCCACTACACACATCCTTCCATGTAGATGCGGTTCCATTGAGGACACATGCTGAGTACGGCCTGTCAGCCAGCTACGAATCCATCTGGTGGTAATGCTATTTAACCCACATTTTTCTATCTTATCAAGTAGTAGGTTGTGATCTACTTTATTGAATGCCTTACTGAAGTCCAAGTAAATTATATCTACAGCATTCCTCTAGTCCACTAGTTTTGTCACTTGGTCAAAGAATGTAATAAGATTTGTCTGGCATGATCTGTTTTTGACAAACCCATGTTGACTTTTAGTGATGACTTTGTTTGCATCAAGGTGTTCGCTGATTTGTTGTTTGATTATCTTTTCCAGAATCTTCCCAGGTATTGAGGTCAGGCTGATAGGTCTGTAGTTTCCTGGATCTATTTTTTCCCCTTTTTTGAAGATGGGAATTATATCAGCTCTCTTCCAGTCCTCGTAGTTCCCCAGTGCTCCAGGATCTTTGAAAAATATAGTTCAGTGGTTCTGAGATCACGTCTGCCAGTTCCTTGAGAACCTTGGGGTGTAATCCATCTGGTCCTGGTGATTTGAACTCGTCTAGGCTGGACAGGTGCTCACTTACCATTTTCTTGCCTATCTTAACTTGCGTTTCTATTCTGTTTTTTATGGCACTGGTTTTGGTAGGTTGGACTGTTTTTTCCCTTTGTGTAAAGACAGATGCAAAAAACGAATTAAATAGTTCTGCTTTCTCCCTATTGCTTGTCACCTTCTTGCCACTTTCCCCCAATGGACCAATCATTTCCTTAACTTTTTTCTTGTTTTTTATATGTTGAAAGAAGCATTTTTTGTTATTTTTGACTTTGGTCGCAAGCCTTAGTTCATTTTGAGCCTTAGCTTTCCTCACTTCATCTTTGCAGGCACGGGCTATTTGCTGATATTCTGACTTAGTTATGTGCCCCTCTTTCCAATTCTTATACTTGTCCTTTTTATCTTTCAATTTATCAGAGAGTTCTTTATGCAGCCATGCTGGTTTCTTTTGAGAGCTGTTATTTTTCTTCTTTGTTGGTATTGTACTAGACTGGGCCTTTATTATCTCACTTTTCAAAATTTCCCAAGCTTCTTGAGTTATTTTCCCCTTTAGGATTCTCATCCATGGAATTCTTCCCATGGTCTCTCTAAGTTTATTGAAATTAGCTCTTTTAAAGTCCAAGACTCTAGTTTGGCTGTGTTCTATTGCTTGTGCCTCCAGAATGTTGAATTCCAATATTGCATGTGACCCAGAGTTAAGGGGCAGGCCTAACTCTGTGGATTAGGCAGAGGGGGTTTGTCGTATAAAGACATTTTGATGTTTAATTAGATTGTTTTTATTCCAGGAAATGCGACTGACAAAATTACCTGCACGTACATGTATACACAAACACGCGAGCACACACACACACACACACACACACACACACACACAGAGCCCCTGGGCTTTCATAGAAAGCTTAGCAGCAGCCGATCTAATTGAGGATTCCTACCTCACAGCGAAGTAAGAGAAGAAAAATGAGACCTATGGTTGGTTGGTCAGCCTGAGCTTTTGGGGTGGGGTGGGGTGGGGGAGGGGCAATGACTCCGCCATTTTTAGGAAATGCAATAAAAAGGGTGCCAACCCCCAGTCTACTGTAAGAAAGATCAAAGCAGGTCAACAACAATCAAAAAAAAAAACCCAGTTTAAAAATGTACAAAAACTGCTGGGAGACCAACAGGATCGACGGTTTCCCCTCCTTAAAAAAAAATATGTTTAAACCCCAAGTGGCATCAAAACCAGAAGACGGGAATGTCACCACACAAATCCTTTTGTTTCTTTAAAAAAGGAAAGAAAATGAGGGTGAGGAGAAGGAGAGGAAAAAAAAGTCACGCTCGAGAGGCTTTTTCAGGAAAGCGTCATTAGCTCCAGAGGCCGGCATAATTCCCGTGGAGTCCGGAAGGAAGTGGGCCTCCTGCCACGAAAAGCTTCGTGCCCGACGAGTCATAGCAGTGCGTGTAAACGGCGTTGGGGAAGAAGCTGATGTCTGAAAAGTAATTCCTCCAGGTTTCGTCATGATTCTGTGAAAAGAAAGTGGATCTCGGTTAGAGCTGTAACCAGGTTTGCAACCTTCCCAAGAGCTGGTCTGTACAGGTAGTCCTCGACTTACGACCACAATGGAGCCCCAAACTTCCCTTGCTAAGCGAGACAGTTGTTCACTGAATTTTGCCCCATTTTACAACGTTTCTTGCCACCGTTAACTGAACCGCTGCAGGGACTCCAAGGTCCATTCCAACTCTTCTATTATTATTATTATTATTAATTATTATTATTAATTATTATTAATTATTATTAATTATTATTAAACTTTTATTCACAAAACATGAAATTAAGTCAACTGAACACTCAAATTGACTGGCACTAATGGTTGACACGGGTTGCTGCCAGCATCTTAGGTATCAACCAGGTATCTTTAAAATGTAAGATGTTCTGAGTAGTGCAGTTTTTTGTCTACCTATCGAGTCCTTACCAAGGACCTGGGATAGGCAGATGTGCATGTTTGATGTTATTACAGATATCGTCGCAGGATGGAAGCAGTTCCTAGTAAGGCCACCTTTTGCAATTGACTGATGGCAAATTTGTCAATGCCAATGGTGTCCAAGTGATGCTCCAGTTGTTTTGGGATTGCACCCAACGCGCCTATTAATATTGGTACTACCCTTGCTTGCCTTTGCCACAATCTTTCTATCTCTATTTGTAGGTCTTCGTATTTTGTTATCTTCTCCAGTTCTTTCTCGTCTATTCTGCTGTCTCCAGTCACTGCCACGTCCACTATCCAGACTTTTTTGTCTTTCTTATCGACAATTGTTAAGTCCGGGGTGTTAGGTTGCAGGTGCTTGTCTGTTTGAATTCTGAAGTCCCAGAGCAGTTTAACTTATCATTTTCTATGACTTTCTCTATTTTATGATCCCACCAGTTCTTGCTTATGGGCAAATGATATTTCTTGCAGATCTTCCAATGCACCATTGTTGCTACTTTGTCATGCCGCTGCTTGTGGTCAATCTGTGCTATCTTCTTGCAGCAGCTTACCAGGTGGTCCACTGTTTCTTCAGCTTCTTTGCATAGGCGGCACTTACTGTCTGTTGCTGTCTTCTCCATTTTGACTTTGTATGCGTTTGTCCTTAAGGCTTGGTCTTGTGCAGCCAGAATTAGTCCCTCGGTCTCTTTCTTCAACTTTCCTGCTCTTAGCCATTGCCAGGTCTTGTTATTATCTGCTTTCCCAGCTATTTTTTTAATGTACTGGCCGTGTAGTGCTTTGTCTTCCCATGCCTCTATTCTGTTCGTCATTGGGTCTTTCTTGTAGGCCAGTTTGGTCTCTCCAGTAGTCAGTAAGCCTTCCTGATACACTAATTTCAGTGCATCTTCATCATTGTCCTTCAGATATTCTTCCAAAGCCATTTTTTCTTCAACCATCTGATGTACTTCCAGATGCTTATTATTATTATTATTATTATTATTATTATTATTATTATTATTAATATTAATATTAATATTAATATTGTTATTATATTATTGTTATTATATTATTGTTGTTATTATTATTATTATTATTATTATTATTATTATTATTATTATTATTATTATTATTATTATTATTACTAATCAATGCAATTGTTAGCAACATGGTTAAGTGAATCTGGCTTCCCCATTGACTTTGCTTGTCAGAAGGTTGCAAAAGGGGATCCCGTGACCCTGGGACACTGTGACTGTCATAAATACGAGCCAGTTGCCAAGCAGCTGAATTTTGATCACATGACCATGGGGATGCTGCAATGATCATGTGAGAAACAGTGAATTTTTAAAGTGCCGTTGTACTTTTGAACAGTCACTAATCGAACCCTTCTAAGACAAGGACTGCCTATATATCCCCAGGACCAAGAAAGAAGAGAGAAGAAGCTAAAGCCCAAGAGATAGGCAATTCCTGGTTTACCCCCAAATGCAGGGTCTGGTGTTTTTTTCATCAATCATGTGTAGCAACAGCAAGTAACTGACCAGCTTGTCACTCGCACCTGATGTCATGGGCTGAAAGAGAGGGACTAGCCCAAAGTCACCTTGTTTGCTTTCTTGCATAATGCGGGACTAGAACTCACAAGACTCCTGATGATTGGCCCAAAGTCACCCAGATGGCTTTCATGCCTAAGTGGAACTAGAACTCATTGTCTCCTTGTGATTATAAGAGCCTTGGTGGAGCAGTGGGCTAATGCCTCCTTAAGTAACACCAGCTGCCTGCAATTAGTGCAGGTTCGCATCCCACCAGGCTCAAGGTTGACTCAGCCTTCCATCCTTCCCAGGTAGGTAAAATGAGGACCCAGATTGTGGGGGGCAATTAAGCTGACTTTGTAATAATGCCGCTTGGGGTGTGTGTGAAAGCCCTAATAAGCAGGCATATACATAGAATGAAGGCTACTGCTAAGCCTTGAGTCTTCGGAGAAGGGCGGGATATAAATGGAATTAAAATAAAAAATTAAAATAAAAAATAAATAAAAAAGATTGGTCCACAGTCACCAAGCCAACATGCCTAAGATGGGACCAAAATTCACCGTCTCCTAGTGATTGGCCCGAAGTCACCCAGCCAGCTTTCATGCCTAAAGCAGGACTAGAATTCTCCGTCTCGTTGTGATTGGCCCAAAGTCACCCACCCAACATGCCTAAGGTGGGCAGTGGTGGGATTCAAATATGTGAACAACCGGTTCTCTGTGTGGATGCAGCTTCCGGAGGTCCGTTCTGGGCCTGGGCAGCAAAAAACTAGTTACCGGTTCTGCCGAACTGGTGCAAACTGGCTGAATCCCACCACTGAAGGTGGGACTAGAAATCACGGTCTTCTAGTGATTGGCCTAAAGTCACCCAGGCACTTTTCATGCCTAAAGAGGGACTAGAACTTCCCGTCCCCTTGTGACTGGCCCAAAGTCACCCAACTAACATGCCTAAGGTGGGACTAGAACTCACCGTCTCCTAGTGATTAGTCCAAAGTCACCCAGCCAGCTTTCATGTCTAAGGCAGGGCTAAAATTCACTGTCTCCTAGTGACTGGCCCAAAGTCATAAAAGCCAGTGTTCATGCCTACAGCAGGACTAGAACCCACCATCTCCCAGTGACTAGCTCAGAGTCACCCAGCTGGCTGGGTGCCTTAACCACGAAACCAAACTGGCTCTCAATGATTGAGTGATTGCTGGCGAAGTTTTGGAATTCACCCTACCTCTGTGTTAGCTGACCAGCTGTCACTTAAGAATATTGCAGGATGAATCTGCTTTTCCCTGGAAAGCACCATGCGACCCCCAGTTTTTCTTCCTACCACTACTCACCAGCCAACCTTTGCCAGTGGAGAGTTTGAGAATTTCACTTCCTGCCAACTTTGATCCGTAGTAATTGTGTGGCGGCTTCTCGTCCAAGAACCTCTGGGCTCGGATGTCATAAAACAGCAAGGAGCCCTGTCCAGTCCCCACCGTGATGATGTGTTCGTAGAAGCTCACTGAGCGAATGCCTGTCATGGAAGAGAGAGGGAGGCACGATGGAAATTGGGACAAATCCTGGCCCTGCAGGTAGCTAGTCCTTGACTTACGAGCACACTTGAGCCCCTGGAGTCGGAAACGACTAGCACGCATGTGCGGGGGAACCTTTACCTTTTTAGAATAACGGAATAACAGAAATAGTAATTGTAAATTGTAAAATTGTAAGCCGCCCTGAGTCATCGGAGAAGGGCGGGATATAAATGTAATTTAAAAAAAAAAAGACGATGGGGAAGCCCGATCCACTTAACAACCATGTTACTAACGTAACAATCGCAGTGATTCACTGTGGCCACTTCACAAAATGTCTCACTTAGCAACAGAAGTGTGAGGCTCAAGGGTTACCTGTACATGCTGGTTGCCAAAAAAACCCTCCAAAGTTTGACCACATGACCACATGATTGCGGGGATGCCGCAATGCTCACAGGTGTAAAACCTGGTCATAAGCCACTCTTTTCAGTGCTGTTATAACTTTGGACAGCCACTAAAGTGAATGATTTTAAGTCAAGGACTATCTGCACTTATTTTCAAACTACACTTTTCAAGTATCCTTGTTTGGTGAAACTCAAAACATCCACACATCCTCAGCATGTTACGAATCAGGGACGAGTGCTAGGAGGACTTTATAAAGGAAGCAGAAGAACTGTGAGTAGCAACAGGTGGCTAACAGAGGGAAATGTGGGTGAGTGTCTTTTTAGCACCCTGAATGTTATCAGTTTGGTACCAAGGGATGGGTTGCTGACTTTATCTAGACATTCTCCATACACAACCGACAGGAGGACCATGGACAATCCCCCGTGGTTGTGCCAAAATGGCAGCGGCTTCCAGAAGGCAGCCAAAGAGCCCAGGGATGGACCACTATATTCTGCTTCCCCAATGTGGTCTCCAGAGATCTTCAAAGATTTGCACCCTTGTCACCACTCTTGCAGGAGCTGCGCTGGCTGCCAATTTGCTTCTGGGTCTAATTCAAGGTGCTGGTTGTCACCTACATGATTCAGGGCCAGGAGGACCGTCGTTTCCCAAGTTGTATCTACCCTGACCTATCAAAGTGGAGAGGCAAGGAATGTTACAGATCCCCTCTCTTAAGGAGTTTCATCTGGTAGGACCAAAAAGAAGGGCCTTCTCCATGGTGGCTCCCTCCCTGTGGAACATCATCATCCCTAGGATTAGCCCCCACCTCAACACTCTTTGGAAAAGCCCTGAAGATGTGGTTTTGCCAATGAGCCTGAAGAACCCCAAGCTGGTAGGAGCTCAGAAAGTGGTTGGTGGGGGTTATTCTTTATTCATTTCTCTATTGGGATTTTACTGCTGTTAAGTTGTCACCATGTATTGGGAGAAAGTAAGTAAGAAGAAAGAAAGAAAGAAAGAAAGAAAGAAAGAAAGGAAGGAAGGAAGGAAGGAAGGAAGGAAGGAAGGAAGGAAGGAAGAAAGAAAGAAAGAAAGAAAGAAAGAAAGAAAGAGAAAGAAAGAGAGAGAAAGAGGAAGGAAGGAAGGAAGGAAGGAAGGAAGGAAGGAAGGAAGGAAGGAAGGAAGGAAGGAAGGAAGGAAGGAAGGAAGGAAGGAAGGATCCCTAAACCATCTGCAAGGTACCAAGTTGAAAAAAAAGAGCTGGATCTCAACAAATTCTTAATACAAGTAAAATGTTCCAATATAAAGCATCCTTACCGCTTCCTCGCTCTCTGGAACAGACAGACTTAACTTTGTGGGAAGGCTGTCGGGGGTCCAGGAGAGAGACGTGGGCCTGAGAGCCAACGGCGTACACCGACCACTCCTGACCATAGGCCAGACACACGTTTTCCCGGCAGTAGGGTAACTTGGTTGAGAGTAGCTACAAAAGTGAGAAAGAGAAAAAAGCCTTGATGAAAACCGGAGGACACCAGGAAGCACAAAATATCTGAAGGGCGTTTAAATAATTGAACCAGAATGAGAACCACTTCTGCAAGTATTTACAGCTGGAGTACATTTATTTTATTTATTTCTATTTTATTTTATTTTTATTTGTATACCACCCTTCTCCCGAAGGACTCAGGGCGGTATACAAATGAATAATATGCTTAGGGGAGACTCCAGATAAGGTGCCCAATGCCCAACCCAACTCAGACATGACCGGAGCGTGCATAACAGAGGCTGGTTCCCCCAGACCAGAGCTGAAGCTGGTAGGCTTAATATTATACATGGGGTAGGGAGGGCAATTTTCCAAAAGAGGCCATATGAGAACTTGGGACTGTTATAGAGGGCCAAACCAATAGAGCTGTGGAGGTGCCCTTGGGAAAAAAAGAGGAAAAGAAATAGCAGTCACTTTCAAAATAAAAGCAATGCAGAATAACAGAGTAGGGATGCGGTGTCTCAGTGGGTTAGGACGCTGAGCTTGTCAATCAGGAGGTCCGCAGTTTGGCGGGTCGAATCCCAAGTGCCGCGTAACAGAGTGAGCGCCTGTTACTCGTCCCAGCTTCTGCCCACCTAGCAGTTCGAAAGCACGTAAAAATGCAGGTAGAAAAATAGGGACCGCTCCGGTGGGAAGGTACCAGCGTTCCATGCGCCTTTGGCGTCTAGTCATGCCAGCCACATGACCACGGAGACGTCCTTGGACAAGCGCTGGCTCTTCGGCTTTGAAACAGAGATGAGCACCGGCCCCTAGAGTCGGAAACGACTAGCACCCATGTGCGGGGGAACCTTTACCTTTTTAGAATAACGGAATAACAGAAATAGAAAGGACCTTGGAGGTCTTCTAGTCCAACCTCCTGCTCAAGCAGAAGATCCTATACCATTTCAGATGGCTGTCCAATCTCTTTTTAAAAACTCCAGCACTGGAGCACCCACAACTTCTGGAGGCCAGCTGTTCCACTGGTTAATTGCTCTCACTGTTAGGAAGTTTCTCCTTAATTCCAGGTTGCTTCACTCCTTGATTAGTTTCCATCCTTTGCTTCTTGTCCTGCCTTCAGGTGCTTGGGAGAGTAAGCTGACCCACCTCTACTTTGCAGCAGCCCCTCAGATATGGGAAGACTGCTATCATGTCACTCCTAGTCCTTCTCTTCTTTAAACTAGACATAGCCAATTCCAGCAGCCGTTCTTCATATGGTTTAGCCTCCAGTCCCCTGATCATCTTTGTTGCTCTTCTCGGCACTCTTTCCAGAGTCTCAACATCTTTTTTATATAGTGGGCACCAAAACTGGATACAATATTTCAAGTGTGGTCTTACCAAGGCATCATTTACATCTGATCTCTAATTTCCGATGGACCTCATGCAGTACAGGCAGGACAGCCAAAGCTGGACATGGCCCAAGGGCTGTAAAATGCCCAGGTCTGTTATAAATAATATGTCTAAGTATTGGCTCCAACCATTGTAACTTTGTATGGTCATTAATTGACTGGTCGCAACTCAAGGAGTACTCGTAACAGAGAAATTGCATCACAGATCACAAATAATCCTTTGTTTTAAAAAAAGCACTTGATTTTAGACTTTAATATAAGTCAACAAGAAGTTCCTTTCTGCCTTGGAAATGTGTACAGAAAATTTTGATGGGACTGTGAAACTTTGCAACGCGGCAGAATTTTCATTTTTTTTTTAAATGCACACCTCTTTGAGAACCTAAAATAAAGAAGCTTGTCTGATTCCCACCGAACTACTGGTATTCTTGTGCCCTCAAAGGTAAAGAAAAAGATATTCAAAGAAACAAACCCGGGGGGGGGGAAGTGAACTCCCACAACGAAGTAAAAGTGGTTCAGAAGAAGCTAAGAAAAGAGCTTGGATTCTCTTCGTAACTTTTCAGCCAAGTCGCCAAGAAATGCTAGGGCAGGGATGGCGAACTTTTTAGAGGCCGAGTGCCCAAACTGCAACCCCAAACCCACTTATGGGTGCTGGGTGGGTGTGGCCCTTTGGGTGGGTGTGGCCCATTGGGTGGTCGTGGCTGCGGTGGTAACGGCAGACTGGCTGGGACTAAAAAGTTCAATCAATCAACTCCAACTTTGTCAGAGTTTTTTTTTCCTCACAAGAACTTGAAATTGATTTGATTGAACCTTTTTTTTTGTACACGGCGGTGGAGGCCTAAAGCGAAAAGATTTTATAAAACCCAGCTGAAGGCCAAGCACCGGGGCGACGGCGCGCGCATGCCCACAGAGAGGGCTCTGCGTGCCACAGGTTCGCCACCACGGTGCTAGGCCCGTGCATTTAAGAGTCAGCACAACCCAGCACAAAGCCAAAGTTCTCCTTTAGGCCTAAACCAGGAAATTCTAGTTTAAATTTCACTTCTGTGCACAGGTGTGGAGGAACTCACCTTTGACAGCATGTGTTCCGCTTTCCAGAGGTGGAAATACCCATCCAGAGAAACAGCTCCCAGTTCCTGGAAGAGAAAAACATTAACCCTTCACGCGGCTGGGACAGGAAAGTTTCTGCTTGCACCACTAATAATTAGCCATTTTGTTTCTCGGAAAACAGAGGTTGAGTTCACATGCAGGGAGTCCTCGACTTACGACCACAACTGAGCCTAAAGTTTCCGCTGCTAAGTGAGACAGTTACGTGAGCTTTTTGCCCCATTTTACGACCTTTCTTACCACAGTTCTTGAGCGAATTGCTGCAGTGGCTGAGCTAGTCACACAGTTGTGACTGTGAATCTGGCGGTCCCCATGAGGTCATGAAACAAAATCTGGTGGCCCCCCCATTGACTTGCTTATCGGAAGCCGGCTGGGAAAGTCACAGAAGGGGATCACGTGATCCTGGAACACTGCAACCGTCATAAATATGAGTCAGTTGTCAAGTGTCTGAATTTTGATCAGGTGACCATGGGGGATGCCGCAACAATCATTAAGGGCGAAAAACGGTCATCAGTCCCTTTGTTCTCACTGCCGTTATAACTGCGAACGGTCACTAAACAAATGGTTGTAAGTCAAGGGCTGCCTGTATTGCAGAAATCACCAGATCACTTGGTTTTGGCTTAGCACCACATGAATGTAGCCACTCTCATGTGTCAATGAGGGTTTATGGCTTAGCAGGACACTGAGCCAGGATAACTGTCGACAGACTAAACGAACTGTTGTACGTTCGAGGACCAGTAAGTCAAAATATCTCCAGTTGAATTTCTTCTTTTTCCTAACCTTGTTCTTGTGGTTGAAAGCCAGCGCCCGGACCTTGCAGTTGGCTGGGTTAGTGTTCTCCTTGGGAATGTCCTTCAAAGCCCGGTGGGTGATGTGCGCGTAGACGGGGACTTGCGACAGATTGCGCCGTGCGTCGCTCCTGGCCAAGACTTCATCAGTCACTTCCCAGAGGCCCATTGAACCATCTCGGGAACCTACCAGAAAGAAGGACGTTCAAGCACGCATCAAACACAGGTCCAAGAGGGGGCAATTTTTGTTTATACATTGTTTATACATTAAAGAAGAGGGGGTCCACCTATTCTCCAAAGCACCTGAAAGCAGGACAAGAAGCAACGGATGGAAACTAACCAAGGAGAGAAGCAACCTAGAACTAAGGAGAAACTTCCTGACAGTGAGAACAATTAACCAGTGGAACAACCTGCCTCCAGAGGTGGTGAATGCTCCAACACTGGAGGTTTTTTAAGAAGAGACTGGACAGCCATTTGTCTGAAATGGTATAGGGTTTCCTGCCTGAACAGGGGGTTTGACTAGATGACCTCCAAGGTCCCTTCCAACATTATTTTTTATTATTATTATTATTATTATTATTATTATTATTATTATTATTATTATTATTATTATTAATTTATTTAGGCCATATGTCTTACCACAGAGTAACTCTGGATGGCTTAGAATGTTAGAAAGGATAAAACTGTACAAAACCTGCCTATAGCACGAATAGAGTAGTATAAAAGTACAAATACGATATGCTTGGCATAACATGTTTTCACCTCTGGATAAACCAGAAATATGATTATAAACTCCTGAGAAAAAGGGCCTCACCAAGCAAAACGACCGGTTTCCTATAGTGCTAACAAGGGAACAAGTTCCATAACCAAACTGGTGTAGATTTGTCAAAGTTTTGATTCTCTAGTCCCATCGTTTCACATGGAGTCCTTCAGCTACGGCGGCCATTGGGGAAGGAATCTCTGTCGCTAAGCAAGGGTGAAGTGCAGGTGTGAAGTGTGACATCGTGTGACCGCATCGCTTAATGACAGCAATCCCCACCAGTCCCCGCTACTGTCGTTAAGCGAGGGTTGTGGGTCATAATTTCTCCTCCTTCTGTTGGGGTCCTCAGTGCTCTCTGAGCCTGGTAGTTTTCTTGTAGACGTCTCATTACCCAACTAGGTAACATCATCAGAGCTAGGAGGGAGCGGGGTTTGCAGAGTGGAGATGGGAGAGTGGGGGAAGGAGGGGGGATTAGGAGGAGGAGGTGGTGCTCTCTGAGCTTGGTGATTTTCTTGCAGATGTTTCATGACCCAGCTGGGTAACATCGCCAGTCCTAGAGGCCAAGATCCTCTCACTTGGATGATATTTATTTATTTACTTATTTATTTTTGGGACTTATACGCTGCCCTATCTCCCGAAGGACTCAGGCCGGCTAACAACAATAAAATACAGCGATACAAAAGTCAAAAAGAATTAAATTAACAGCCCCAATAAAATAAATTAAAATTAATAAATTAAAAATTAAAAAACATTTTAAAAATCTCTGTCGTCAGTCCAGGTCAGCCTGATGAAAAAGGAATGTTTTAAGGCCGCGGCGAAAGGATCGGAGATCCGGGGCCATCCGGAGCTCAAGGGGGAGTTGGTTCCACAGGGCTGGCGCTCCCACAGAGAAGGCCCTCCCCCTGGGGGTCGCGAGCTGATATTGTCTAGCCGACGGCACCGTGAGGAAGCCCTTTCTGTGTGAGCGCACTGGGCGATGGGAAGTCGTTCCTGGCAGTAGACGGTCCTGCAAGTATCCTGGGCCTAAGCCATGTAGGGCTTTAAAGGTAAGTACCAGCACCTTAAATCTCACCCGGCGGACAACCGGTAACCAATGCGGCTCACGCAGGAGGGGTGTAATATGGGGGTATCGGGATGCTCCCATCACTACCCGCGCGGCCGCATTCTGCACCAGCTGGAGCCTCCGGGTGGTCTTCAAGGGCAGCCCCATGTAGAGAGCATTGCAGTAATCTATACGGGAGGTAACGATTGCGTGAGTGACCGTACGTAGGGCATCTCGGTCCAGATAGGGGTGCAAGGCAAACCTGGGCAAATGCTTATTACTTAGTTGTCTGCAAGAAAACGCCCAAGCTCAGAGAACACCAAGAACCTCGCAGTCCTCCCCCTTCCTCTCCTCCTCCTTTACACAAATCCTACTCCCTTCTACCACTGATGATGTTAGGTAGTAAAACATCTGCAAGGAAACCACCAAGCCCAGGTCACCCTGCGCTACCAACATTCTCTTCTAATTTCCTCCTTCTCTTGCAACTTCTGCCTGGTTTACAATACCCACAGTCCGTGCAGAAGCAGGCAGGAAGTTTCAAGGCCCAGGTGGGTCGCAAGCAGGCTGGCAGGGAGGTTAAGTGGTCACGGCGAGTTGGCTGTGGTGAGTTGCCGCAGGCCCAGTGGCTGCTACCGGGTGAGAGAAACTAAACCAGGCAATATGAATCCTGCTCTCTGCAGATCAGCACCCGGGATTGCAATTCTAATTACAGGAAGTCCTCGACTTACAGCCGTTCATTTAGGGTAGGGGTCTTCAAACTTGGCCCTTTTCTGACTTGTGGACTTCAACTCCCAGAATTCCTCAGCCAGCCATGCCTGGCTGAGGAATTCTGGAAGCTGAAGTCCACAAAAGTCAGAAAAGGGCCAAGTTTGAAGACCCCTGATTTAGTGACCCTTCAAAGTTATACCACCACTGGGAAAAAGTGACTTATGACCGGTTTTCACGTTTATGACCGTTGCAGCATCCCCATGGTAGCCTGATCAAAATGTGAACCCTTGGCCACTGGCATGTAATTTATATGCCAGTTGCACAGTCCTGGGGTCATGTGATCACCCCTTTGTAACTTTCCCAGCTGGCTTCCGACAAGCAGTCAATGGGAGAAGTCAGTTTCACTTCACAAACCGCATTCCTCGCTTAACAACTGCGGGGATTCACTGAACAAGTGCGACAAAAAAGGCCGTAAAATGGGGCGCACGGCTCACTTAACAACTGAACTTGCTTAGCAACAGAAATGTGGGGCTCAATTGTGGTCGTAAGTCGAGGACTGCCTGTAGACAGTACTTAATTTCTGTTTAATATTTAATCCATCGAGAGCACTTGCCTGTCACACAGCTGAATGGTTAAAAAGAACAATGCTGCTATGTGT
Organism: Vipera ursinii; assembly: GCF_947247035.1. Lineage (NCBI taxonomy): Eukaryota > Metazoa > Chordata > Lepidosauria > Squamata > Viperidae > Vipera > Vipera ursinii. Next base: position 291,158,681 of record NC_139513.1, read on the forward strand.
CTACCTCTTTGTTTTTCTTAGGCTTGCCAACCTCCCAGAATCACTTAAGAGGGAGATGGGAGACATACTGTAAATTTAATAAATCAATACCTAAAGAGGCCAGCCGTATGTCCTGATTCATCAGTCTCTGGCTGTTTGAAAATGCCACATCAGGACATCAAAAAGAGAAAAGGAAGCGAATGAGATGGTACAATACTGTACAGAGGGGGGGGGGGGCATCCAGCTTTCCTGCTCTGCAGACACTGAGCGGCAATTAAAGGAGAAATGCTAAAAGCTATATTTATTTGTTTTATTTTATTAGTTTTATATACCGCCCTATACCCAAAGGACTCAGGGCCGTTTACAGGGCAAAGTTAAAAGACAAAATAAGAGTTAAAATAGAATTGAAATAAGATTAAATAACAATTAGTAGCCCAAAGTTTAAAAATTTAAAAAGTTCAAAAATTCAAACCCCTCAGTCCAGGCCAGATAAATCAAATAACCAAGTTTTTAGGTCCCGGCGAAACGAAAGAAGGTCGGGAGCGGTCCGGAGTTCCACAGGCAGATAGTTCCACAGGGAAGGCGCGCCCACAGAGAACGCCCTTCCCCTGGGGATCACCTGCCAGCACTCACTGACCGGTGGTACCCTAAGGAGGCCCTCCCTGTGGGAGCGCACAGGACGATGGGAAATTGATGCTGGCAGCAGGTGGTCCCTAAGATAATCCGGACCCATGCCATTTAGGGCTTTATAGGTCATCACCAGCACCTTGAATCTCACCCGGAGGGCAGTTCTTAGTTTTCCGCTCTTGTATTTCAGTAGAAACTTTAGGGCTATATGCTATTATATAGTTCCCTCAATACTGTATATAAGGATAGACCTTTATACACCCTGTCTTGAAAGAAGTTCCAGGCATTTTTATTTAATGCTATTATTCTCAGACAGGGACTGAAAAATAAGTTGTTCCGTTCTATGCAACTATTTGTACGATACACTGCATAATTTCTTAGGACTGAAACTTCTTTTCAGTATTTTATTGGGGTTTATTTTAGTAACTATGCTCTTTTAATTATTTGTAGACTCCATTATACTTGTTTTTCTTTTATACACATATATGTATATATACACATACACACAAACACACACACACACACACACACACACACACACACACACACACACACATATATATATATATATATATATATATATATATATATATATATATATATATATATAGGGGGAAAAACAGGAGTCTCCAACCGTGGCAACTTGACAACTTCTGGAGTTTAACTCCCAAAATCTTAAAGTTGCCACGGTTGGAGACTTCTGATAGAGAAGGTTGCAATATTTTTATTCAATCTTTTTGCTTAGATCTGGCTGCAATGAATAAATCCAAACACATCTCCTATAAAAATTATGATTTGAAAAAATAAAAGTTTGAGTGTTACCCGAAACAGCCATCGTATCACTGATCCATGCAATAGAAAATATCCAATCTTTGTGCCCATCCTAAAAAAGGGAAAGAAAGAATGAATAACATGGGAGGCAAAAAATAAAAAATCAGGTTTCTGTAATGCTGTCAGTTCGACCGTTGAGGAAATTTTAACATTATTTTTACTGTACTTGAGCACAGGCAGTCCTCGACTTACAACAGTTGGGACCAGAATTTCCGTTGCTAAGCAAGGTGTTAGTTAAGTGAGTCACATCTGATTTTACGACCTTTTCTGGCACTGGTTGTTAAACAAATCACTGCGGTTGTTAAGTGAATCACATGGTCATTACGCGAATCCGGCTTCCCCCATTGGCTTTGCTTGTCGGAAGCTGGCTGGGAAGGTCACAAACGGTGATCACGTGACCTGGGGGGGCAGTGCTATTGTCACAAACACACGTCACATGCCAAGCACCCAAATTATGATCACGTGACTATGGGGGGGGAGAGAAAGGACGCTGCAACGGTCGTAAGTATGAAAAATGATCGTGGGTCACTTTTTTCAGTGCTGTTGTGACTTTGAGCAGTCACCAGGCTGAGAATTCTAATTTTAGCTTTAATTTTAATTTTAACTGGGGTTTTATTTATGCAGGGACAAATATAATTTTTAATCTGTTTTTAAGTTTTGTATCTTTGTTTTTTAATCACCCTGTAAACCGCCCTGAGTCCTTCGGGAAAGGGCGGTATATAAATGTAATAAAATAAATAAATAAATAAATAAAATAAATGAACTTGTATAAATCGAGGACCAACTGCAGAATCCAAAAGAGAGGAAGTTGACTCAATCCATTACCTTTCAATGCCTCAACAATTTGGAAGGATTTTAACCGACAAGTTACTTAAGTTGGCAGGACAATAGTCCTCGACTTATGATCACAGCCGAGCCCCAAATTTCTGTTGTTAAGTGAGATACGTGTTACGGGAATTTTGCCCTGCTTTACGACTTGCCTCCCTTGTTTAAGGGCATCCCTGCAGTCGATGAGTTAGTGACCCGGTTAAGTGAATCCAGCTTCAGCACTGACTTTGCTGGTCAGAAGGTCACAAAGGGGGAAATCACGTGACCTCGGGACGCGGCGACCTTCATAAATGTGGGCCTGTTGCCAAGCAACCAAATTTTGATCACGTGACCCTGGGGGGGGTGCAGCAAAGGTCGTTAAGTGCGAAACACGGTCCAAGGTCACTTTTCTTTCAGCACCGTTGTGACTTCGAACGGTCGCTAAACACACTGTCGTAACTCGAGGACTATCTAACCTCTGACAGCTAATATCAAACCCGTCCCACCGTTGCCGTTTGCAGAAACTTACGTCACCCACACAGACGGGATCAAGGGTCGGGAGGCGATAAACTGCAAGGCTGTTTGGGTTGTCCCCTCCGGTGGCCAAGAGGGTTCTGGAAGGGTTGAGTTCGATGGCATGAATGCCGCAGCCCTGCTGGTTGACTATGTGGGGTTCCCGATCCTTCAGGATGGGAATCTTGGTGATCTGCCCGGTCTGGACATCAACGACGAACAACTGCAAGACACAGAGAGTGAAACGTGTCAGGTAGAGGTTATATGTTAAGAGAGCTACATGAAAAAAGAAGAAAGAAGGGGTCTTTTCGTAGCTCAGGGTTGAATAGTGGGGTCCTTAACGCTCTCTGAGCTGGGTGGTTTTCTGGCAGATGTTTTATGCCCTAACTAAGTAACATCATCAATGCTAGAAGGGAGTGGGGTTTGCAGAGAGGAGAATATTCTGAGAAGATATTATACGTTAGAAATCTTCTAATATAGAGGAGAAGGGGGGGCGACTATGAGGTCCTTGGTGCTTTATGAGCTGGGTGGTTTTCTTGCAGACATTTTATGACCCAACTAGGTAATGTCATCAGTGCTAGAATGGAGAAGAATTTGCAGAGTGGAGGAGGAAGATTGAGGGATCCTTGGTGCTCTCTGCGCTGGGTGGTTTTCTCGCAGACGTTTCATGACCCAACTAGGTAATGTCATCAGTGCTATGAGGGAGGAGGGCGAAGGGGAGGAAGAGGAAGAGGAGGAGGAAGAGGAGGATTGAGGGATCCTTGGTGCTCTCTGTGCTGGGTGATTTTCTCGCAGACATTTCATGACCCAACTAGGTAACATCATCAGTGCTATAAGGGAGGAGGGCGAAGGGGAGGAAGAGGAGGAGGATTGAGGGGTCCTTGGTGCTCTCTGAGCTTGGTGGTTTTCTCGCAGACGTTTCATTACCCAACTAGGTATCCTCATCAGGGCTTGACGGGAAAGGGGTTTATAGAGTGGAGGAGGAAGAGGAGGGTGACAACTGTGGGGTCCTTGGTGCCCTCTGAGCTTGTTTTCTTGCAGACGTTTCACTACCCAACTAGGTAAGACCATCAATGCTAGAAGGGAGTGGGGCTGCTCTTCACCAAGAATACTCCCTGCCAGCAATAACAGGGCAAGCCACTAGTATATAATGGGAAAATTAATTGCCCACCCCTGTTCTAAGGTAGGTACAGCTTTCCCCTTCGTGCGTTATAAGGATGACGGTGCCCACTTCTGCACGGTGCGCATCGTCTCCCAAGAAACCACATTATTCATGTACAAAATACAGCAAATGAAATTCAGGAGCGCCCAACCTATGTTTAAGCACCCTGAGGCAGAAACCCAGATGGACGTTTCGGATTGACTTCTAAAGGAAGTCAATAACAACAAGTCAGGTGTTATAGTCAACAAGGCACCATAAAAACTTAAGCTTCATACAGCCCGAACCTGTTAAGCTGCATTTTCTCCAGCCCTGCTCAGGAACAGTCAACAAGAAGGAACACACCTGTTGTGTTTACAGGGCAGACCAATTCATCTGAGCTCCTCTACGGGGACGACGACGCAAGCCAGATGCAGAAAGAGAGGAATTGCAAAAACAACCAGGACGGGGTGGCAAAGTGAGGACAATTCTGCAAGGCTTCTGCCCCCCCCCCCCTTTCAGACAAGTTGCTCAGACGCCGCAATTGCAGGTACTCCTTGACTTATATTCATTCACTTGGGCTATATTTGGCGTACAGGAAGTCCTCAAATTACAGCCACAGTTGAGCCCAAAATTGTTGTTGCTAAGCGAGGCAGTTGTTAAGTGAGACTTGCCCCATTTTACAACCTTTCTTGACACAGTGGTTAAGCGAATGATTGTGGTTGTTAAGTGAGTAACACGGTCGTTCAGTGAACCTGCGCTTCCCCCTGGACTTTACTTGTCAGGAGGTCGCAAGAGGGGATTCACATGACCCGGGGACACTGCGACCGTCATAAATACGAGTCAGTGGCCGAGCGTTTGGATTTTGATCACGTGACCCTGGGGATGCTGTGAGGGTCGTACCTGTGAAAAAGGACCACAGGTCGCTTTTTTCAGTGCCGTTGCAACTTTGAACAGTCACTAAAACGGACGGTTGTTAAGTCAAGGACTATAAAAGACTTTATAATCGGTATAATTTTAGGTCAAAGTAGTACAGGTAGTCCTTGACTTACAACCATTCATTTAGTGACCAAAGCTACAATGGCACTGGGGAAAAAAAAGTGAATTACGACCATTTTTCACACTTGCAATTGTTGCAGCGTCCCCAGGGTCACGTGATCAAAATTCAGATCTTTGGCATCCGGTTCATCTGTATGACGGCTGCAGTGTCCTGGGATCAGGTGATAACTTTGGCAACCTCCTGACAAACGAAGTCAATGGGGAAGCCAGATTCACTTAAGAACCTTGTGACTAACTTAACTATGGCAAAAAAAGTCCTAAAATGTGGCAAAATCACTTAACAACTCTCACTTAGCAACCAAAATGTTGGGCTCACTTGTGGTCATAAGTTGAGGATTACCTGTAAACACCATTGCGACATTACTAAAACAAGGCAATAGTTGTCAGCTTTGCAGAACAGTCTCTCTCTCTCTCTCTCACACACACACACACACACAAGCACACAATGTAGAAACCAAATGTCCCCAGCCTAGATGAGACCCAGACAGCACATATACTGTGATTAATCATTAATCATGCTTCCCAACTGCAACAGCTGGCTTCACAACAAATGCTAAACCTAAAATAAATCAGGCATGTTATGACTAGGAATCTCAGAACTGCTCCTTCTTATTTTTTTTTAATAAAAAGTAAAAAAAAAAAAAGTCCATTACTGGGCAGACAAATTTCATTTACCACTTTAATAAAAGAGCCTTGGTGGAGCAGGGGGCTAATGCCTCCTTAAGTAACACCAGCTGCCTGCAATTAGTGCAGGTTCAAGTCCCACCAGGCTCAAGGTTGACTCAGCCTTCCATCCTTCCGAGGTAGGTAAAATGAGGACCCAGATTGTTGGGGGCAATTAAGCTGACTTTGTAATAATGCCGCTTGGGGTGTGTGTGAAAGCCCTAATAAGCAGGCATATACATAGAATGAAGGCTACAGCTAAGCTTGTAAGCCGCCCTGAGTCTTCGGAGAAGGGCGGGATATAAATGGAACTAAAATAAAATAAATAAAAAATAAAATACAAGGGTTAGAAAATGAGCTACTGAAGAATTTACAGCGTTAAACCACAGTTGGTTAAATTAATCAACTCACCAAGCCAACTTCAAGCAAGCCAGAATCCATTTGATTTGGGCAGGCAATCAATTTAAATCATAATTTGAAAAAGAAAAGGGACATGTCTAGAATATTTGAAGGGCAGAGGAGAAGAAGCACTGAAATTAGTATATCAGGAAGGCTTACTGACTACTGGGCAGACCAAACTGGCCTACGAGAAAGACCAAATGAAGAACAAAATGGAAGCATGGGAAGACAAAGTATTACAGGGCCTCTCCATTAAAAAAATGGAGAGGAAAGCAGGTAACAAGACCTGCCAATAGCCTAAGAGCAGAAAAGTGAAGAAACAGACCGAGGGACTAATACTGGCTGCACAAGACCAAGTCCTGAGGACAAATGCATGCAAAGCCAGAATTGAGAAGACAGCAACCGACAGCAAGTGCCACCTCTGCAAAGAAGCTGAAGAAACAGTGGATCACCTACTAAGACGATCACCCAGACTGACTACAAGCAGCGGCATGACAAAGTAGCAACAATGGTGCATTGGAGGATCTGCAAGAAATATCATTTGCCAGCAAGCAAGGACTGGTGGGACCATAAAATAGAGAAAGTCATAGAAAATGGAAGAAGTTAAATTGCTTTGGGACCTTAGAATTCAAACAGGCAAGCACCTGCCACACAACACCCCGGACTTAACAATTGTTGAGAAGCAAGACCAAAAAGTCTGGATAGTGGATGCGGCAAGTGCCTGGAGACAGCAGAATAGAAGAGCAAAAACTGGAGAAGGCCATAAGATGCAAAGACTGCAAAGAGAAGTAGAACGATTGTGGCAAAAGCAAGCAAAGGTAATAAATTAGTCATAGACACCTTGGCTGCAATCCCAAAACTGGAGCACCGCTAGAGCACCATCAGCATGGACAAAATCCCCGCCAGCCAATTGCAAAAGGCAACTTGACTCAACAGTTTACATCAGACATGTCAAACACAAGGCCTGGCGGCCGGGTGCGGCCCGCGAAATGGTTTCATGCGGCCCGCGAAGCCATCCTGGAAACAGTGAGGGAACGGCCCCCACTGCCTTGGCCCTGGCCCAGAGACCCCCCTTCTGCCAGACACCCTCAGATCTGTCCCACTCCTGCCCAGGCACCCATAGGCACCCTTGATGCGAACGATGTAGAGCTGGCCACGCCCACTCAGTAGGCCATACGCACTCTAGCCACGCCCACCCAGTAGGCCACGCCCACCCTGGCCATACCCACCCGGCCCCCTGAGGGCAACTGCAATGCTGATGCAGCCCTCAATGAAATTGAGTTTGACACCCCTGGTTTACATCCTGCAACGACCCCTTTTAACATCACAAAACATCAGCATCTGCCTATCCAGGTCCTTGGGAAGGATTCAACACGTGGATAAAATAGCCAAATCCTGTTTGAACATCTGGTGGACTGTGATGAGCCATAATTTACAATTAAAACAGGAGGAGGAAGGGAGCAAGATGCACAGAGGGAGAGAGGGGTCTTCTCTTAATCCAGTGGTCTTCAATCCTGGCAAGTATAAGGCTTGTGGACTTCAACTGTCAGAATTCCTCAGCCAGCCACGCCGGCTGAGGAATTCTGGGAGTCGAAGTCCACAAGTCTTAAAAGTTGCCAAGTTTGCAGATCCCTGTCTCATTCCTATAGCCACCTCCAGCCACCACTATAGTCCGGAGTGATTTACAAATTCACAGCTTCAGAATGTTACCATTTTTCCTCTCCCCCTTCTGCCTCCTTCACCTTCGAGGATTAACACCGGGCGTTAGGTTTCATACCATCCGACCCCCGGGAGCGCGCACTTACCGTATTGCATTTTGTCCCGCACACCACTTGCCGGTGGTTCAACCACTGCGACGCAAAGACCTTATTAAGAGTTCCCAGGTGAAATTCTCTTTCCTTCAGCAAACCGGGCAGCTGCTGAGCTGCGTACGCGTGCAACAAGCGATGGTAGCTGGACTCGTTGGAAAGTCGCACCTCGCGCCCTTTCAGGTAACACACCAACGACCGCTTCACCGGCGGAAGCCTCTTCCTTTTGTGAACCGAGTGGTCCCAGCCGTACTGCGGGAAAAAAGGACCGACAAGACATCTCTAAGCAGCGTTTCTCAACCTTGGCCATTTTAAAGGCACGTGGGCTTCCACTCTCACAATTCCGCAGCCAGCATGTTAATCCCATTTATATCCCGCCCTTCTCCGAAGTCTCAGGGCGGCTTACAATTTAAAGCACAAACCAATGTGCTTAGCAATAGCCTTCATTCTATGTATATGCCTGCTTATTAGAGCTTTCGCCCCCACCCCCCAGCGGCATTATTACAAAGTCAGCTTATTGCCCCCAACAATCTGGGTCCACGTCCACGTGTCTTAAAGTTGGCTGAAAAAAACTGCTCTATGGGGTTGAAGTTAGGACTGTTTGATTAGATCAGGGGTCTTCAAACTTGGCCCTTTTATGACTTGTGGACTTCAACTCCCAGAATTCCTCAGCCAGCATGGCTGGCTGAGGAATTCTGGGAGTTGAAGTCCACAAGTCATAAAAGGGCCAAGTTTGAAGACCCCTGGATTAGATCCAGAGGAAAGATCTGCTTTCTAGGCTCTATGGTACATTTGCCCCACAGGAACCCCCCCCTTCCCCCCGGAGATCCATTTGTCCCCTTAATGGACAATAAGCTTGAAAAATAAAAATCGGAACTCTGATGTTATAATGTGCTGACGGCAGCAAGAAGGATCGATGCACAAAAATGGAAAGATACAGTCAGTCCTCAGCTTACGACCACAATGGAGCCCCAAATTTGTGTTGCTAAGCGAGACGTTCGTTAGGTGAGCTGTACCCCATTTTACCACCTTTCTTGCCACAGTTGTTAAGTGAATCACTGCAGTCGTTAAGTTAGTCGCAGGGCTGTTAAGGGAACCTGGCTTCCCCATTGACTCTGCTCGTCAGAAGGACGCAAAAGGGGAATCACGTGATCTTGGGACACTGCTGCGACCGTCATAAATCTGAGTCAGTTGCCAAACCTCCGAATTTTGATCACGTGACCATGGGGATGCTGCATCGGTCGAAAGTGTGAAAAATGGTCCTAAGCCACTTTTTCCAGTGATGTTATAACTTTGGGGGGGGGTCCCTAAATGAACGCTGGTAAGCTGATTCCCACAATGGCTGCAAAAACTGGTGGAGTAAGCAGAGATGGCTAAATCGACTGCTTTAATTTAAAAAAAAGAGTATCACTTGACTTTGTTTTTACTTGGAAACCGCTTCTGGACTCTGTGCTTGAGGTGGAAAATTAAACTTGGATTTTATCGATTGGAGAGGTTTGTTATTATAGAAATGGTTTGTGCATATTATAAGGCCAAAGTAAAAACTTGAGGCGCTAAAGAGTGAAAAGTCTATCCTTTTTTTTCTAATTTTCTTGAATGGTTTTAACAGCTTGCCCAGAGCTCCCTGTTGATCAGATCAGGTTAGAAATATAGATAGTCCTCCAGTTACGACCACAATTGAGCCCAATTTTTTTTCTTCCTAAGCAAGACAAGAGTTAACTGTATTTTGCCTCACCGCCCTGAGTCCTTCGGGAGAAGGGCGGTATACAAATGAAATTATTATATTATTATATTATATTATTTTTACGATCTTTCTTGCCACCGTTGTTAAGCGAATCACTGCAGCTGTCAAGAGTCATACGGTTGTGAAGTGAAACTGGCTTCCCCACTAACTTTGCTTCTCAAAAAGTCGCAAAAGGGGATCGCGTGACAGTGGGACACTACAACTGTCACATATATGCGTCAGTTGCTAAGTGTCCAAATTTTGATCACGTGACCCTGGGGATGCCGCAAGAGTCGTAAGGGTGAAAAATGGTCTTAAGTCACTTTTCTCAGTGCCATTGCAACCCCAAATGGGCACTAAAGAAACTGTTGTAAGTCAAGGACTACTTATAGATAGCAGAAAATAAATAAAAATATAACAGAACAAGCCAGTGCAGAAATTAACTGACTCTAAAACTATTATGTTTTATAACTAAAACTAATGTTTGCAAGCTGCTCAGTCTCTCTAGATGAGAAGAGCGGTATATACATCAAATTTATTATTTACTATTATTTAGTTATTATTAAATTTATTGGCCACCCATCTTACCCAAGGTAACTGTGGGTGATTTACAATATTAAAAAAAAGATAAAAATTTTACAAAAACTAGGCACAATACAAACTAAATAATATCAAAAGATAAAATACTCAACTCAGACAGAATTTTTTTTTAAAAAAATGAATAAAAATAAAACATGGAAGGGGCCAAGCCAAGATGGCTGGCTGTAGTTTAGATCAAGCCAAACTCTCCTGTGCTTCCTGCAACAGGGTTTTGGCTAAACCAGCATTGCTCAACCTTGGACAGCTTTCAGATGGAGTAGGGGACTCCAACTCCCAGAATTCCTCAGCCACCTTTGCTTACCAAGTCCATTTTTTTAGGGCAGGGCTATCCAACCTTGGCAACTTTTAAGTCTCATGGACTTCAACTCCCAGAATTCCTCACCCAGCCATGCTGGCCAGGGAATTCGGGGGAATTGGAGTCCACCGAGGTTGAGCAATGCAGAGCTAAACCAGAGCTAAGCTATAATTAACTCAGGAGCTCATTAAATTAGCCCAACTCTTCTAGCCCCGCCTCCTCACCAAAAGAGGTGTTAACCCTTTCCTGCTACTCTGTTTGATCTGTTTGGTCCAGACCAGGGGTCTTCAAACTTGGCCCTTTTATGACTTCTGGACTTCAACTCCCAGAATTCCTCAGCCAGGCACGCTGGCTGAGGAATTCTGGGAGTTGAAGTCCACAAGTTACAAAAGGGCCAAGTTGGAAGACCCCTGGTCCAGACTGTGGGGTTGTTAATTTAACTGGGTTTTAGATTTACTCTCGGGGCTTGAATTTAATTGTTTTAATTGATTTTTTTTTTGTATTTCATGGTTTTTAACTGCCCTGTAAACCGCCCTGAGTCCTACGGGAATAGGGCGGTATACAAATTCAATTAATTAAATAATTAAATAATTAAATAAATAATCAAATAAATAAACAATCAAATAAATAAATAAATACATACATACATACATACATACATACATACATACATACATACATACATACTCCCTCCAGGAACCCGGAATAGACAAGACCGGCATTCACACGACCACAGCCTTAACCCGGCGCCCCAGAGCCCCCATCCTGCGGTGCAAGAACTCCTTCCCCGTAAAAGGAGCCCCGCCGAGCCGGGCTCCAAGGGCCGCCCACCTTCCCCCGGGCCGGGGCGCTCGATCCCCGCCGCCGGCACGGTTCCCTCCGCCGCCAGCCGCCGCCCCGAAGCATCGTCGCCTGGTCGGTTACGGGGCTCCGAACGCCGAACCCGCCCGCGGCGGACCCCGCGCCGCCGGCCCCCCAACGGGGTCGCCGGGGGATGGGCGCTGTAGTCTCGGCTGGGATTCCCCTCTCCCGGTTGGGAGCGATGGGGAAGGGGTCCAGAAGGCCACCGCCCGCGGGAAGGATGGGAGCCGCAGTCCTGCGGCCCCCACCAAGACGGTTAGGAAGAGGGGAGGGGCCGATGGGCGCTGTAGTCATCCCATTCACTTGAACGGGAGCGATGGAGTCTGTAGTCCGCGGAATCCCCCTCCCGGGTAGGAGTGAGGGGAACCACCCCAGAGCCAATCCCCCACCCCCACCCCCAGCAGCGAGCGATGGGAAAGGCTGGGAGCGATGGGCCAGGGGTTCGGAAGATCACCGCCCGCCGGGAGGATGGGAGCTGCAGCCCTGCCAGCGCAGACTCGGTTAGGAGGAGGAAGGGAATGATGGGGGCTGTAGTTGTTCCATCCCCTTGAATGGGAGCGATGGACGCTGTAGTCCCCTCTGGGAGCCGCAGGCAAAGGGTTCGGAAGACCATCGCCTGCTGGGGAGGATGGGAGCTGCAGCCCTGCGAAACCCCCCCCCCCCGCCTTCAAGGCGGTTAGGAAGAGGGGAGGAAGTGATGGGGGCTGTAGTCATCCCCTTGAATGGGAACAATAGGCGCGGTAGTGCCGACTGGGATTTCCCCCTCCAGGCTGGGAGCGATGGGGAAGGGGTCTGGAAGACCACCGCCCGCAGGGAGCAGTACTGCCACCCATCGCTGTTAGGGGGAGAGGAGGGAGCGATGGAGACTGTAGTCCCAGCCGGGAGTGGTGGGAAAGAGGCCGGTGGCCCCTCCCCGCGGGGTGCACGGAAGCTGTAGCTCCGAGACCCCCAGATGCGGTTAGAAGAGGGGAGGAGCGATGGGAGCCGTAGTCATCCCACCCCTTTGAATGGGAGCCATGGGCGCTGTAGTTCCGACTTGAATTTCCCCCTCCTCCCGGCTGGGAGCGATGGGGAAGGGGTCTGCAAGACCACCGCCCCCGGGGAGCATGGGACGTGCACTCCTGCGACCCAGACACGCTTAGAAGAGGGGAGGGAGCGACGGGGGAAGGTAGTCATCCCGTCGAATGGGAACGATGGGCAATGTAATCCCGGCTAGGTAGGATTGCCCTTCCGGCTGGGAGCGATGGCATCGACGGTTCAGTACCCCTCCCTTCCCGCGAATGTCCTTAGCAGAGCGAGGGGCCCAATGGACGCTGCAGTCATCCCAGCCACTTGAACGGGAACGATGGAGTCTGTAGTCCGCGGAGGACTCCTCCCAGCTGGCAAGCGAAGAGAGCTGCTACCCCGAAGCCATGGGAAAAGGTACCCCGGCGACAACACAACCCGCCGAGAAGCTCATGGGACCTGTAGTCCCGCGACCCTCGGAGCACAGAGCCGGGCCCGATGGAGCTGTAGTTCCGCAGAAGCCAAGCCCTGCAACCCACCTGCTCTCCGCCGGGCCCCGACGCGGGGGCGGCCGCTCTCCTCTTCCTGCTAACTGTCTTCCTGGCCATAACGGGCGGGGGCGACTCGGGCGCGGCCCCGGCCCGGGCCCCGCATGAAGGGGGAGGGGAAGGACAGGGACAACCGCCGCCGCCGCCGCCGCCGCCGCCACCGACGGAGCATGGGAGGCCGCCGGTCTCCACCCGCCCGCGGTCGCTCCCGCGCCGTCGACCAGCCGGATGCGACTCACGACATTTCGCGCCCGCCCGCGGCGGGAGGGCAGCAAGAGCGGGTCGACGGCGTCGCACTTTACGGCAGCCCGGCTGGCAGAGTCTGCGCAGACGCCAGGCGGCCACGCTTCGGTTGCTCGGCAACGAACGCTGCTCTCCGGGGGGCCCGAGTTGCTTCCGCCTCAGGGCTACGGTCCCGCACTGAGCAAGCGCGGGAGAGCGAGCTGGGTTCGGCCGCGGAGTCGTCTCTGATTGGTTAAAGCGCGCGTTGGGGGGAGGGACGCGCCATTGTTTTGTTATGGCGCCTCCTATGCTCGTCAGGCGGTATCCAAGGGCGGAGGCCCAGTCAGGATTTGCTGAAGTTCAATGATTAGCAACAGCGGTTGTTAGACTTATATACCGCTTCACAGTGCTTTACAGCCCTCTCTAACTTGTTTACAATCATATTGTCCCCAACTGAGTCCTCATGAAGAAACACATTACTCTTAATTAATTAACCATTGTCACACACTCTAATTAAGAAACACCAAGCGAGTTGCATATTTGTTACTGCAGTTATAAGCATCTCAAATCACTCGTGAAGCGTTCATTGGTCCCAGCCAAAGACCCTGCAAAGCTTTACCATATCAATTTATTATATTATTAATTATTTTAATTATATTATATGGGTTTCATTTCATCTTTTTTAATTTGTTTTAACTTTTGTATTGATTTTCTTTTAAATACCCTGTAAACCGCCCTGAGTCCTGGGGGGGGGGAAAGGGCGGTATATAAATCTAAATAAATAAATAAATAAAATCTTCCACTCCCTATAGATCTTACAGCTGAATTCCCATGTTTTAAAACAGGATACATTTATGGTTTCTGGAAAAACTCCCAAGTGGACCACATTATATGGATTAGCAGGCAGACTCCATGCAGCCACCCTTAAGAGAGGCATCTCTGTTCCCTTCCCTTCCTGATTAAGAAATGGGGGTTCTTGCAAACCTCTCCCCACTTCTGCACCTATGGGATAGATCCAAAGATTGGAAAGCACTGATCTGCTTCATCCTTTTTCTTTAAATTGATTTTTTAGGGGAAAAGTAGTGTTGCGGGATGTTCAGCTAAAGGAGAAAAAATCTTCAATTTGTCCTCATGCGCTAAGTCAGTCAGGCAGACCCTTAAGCTAGTCCTCGACTTACAACCACAATTGAACCCAAACTACTTTGCTGAGCAAAGTAGTTGAGTTTTGCCCCATTAAAATTACTATTGTAATTTCAGTCACTAAATGAATGGTTGTAAGTCAGGGACTACATGTGTGTTCTTTACATACAAATTCTGATCATGTGACCAAGGGGATGCTGCAATGCTCTGAAAAATGGTCAAAAGTCACTTTTTACAGTGCCATTGCAACTTTTAGCAGTCACTAAGTGAACTTTGCAAGTTCTAACCTGTTAGAAATGTGCAGACAAGCCCATGTAATCAGGAACAAGCAAAATATAACAAAAGCCACTGGTTATTAATACAAAAAAAGGAACTCAGTGTTTGCACAGAATTCTAAACAAAATAACCAACTTTACATTATAGTTTGGTGCATGCTATAGATCTGGGCTGCCTGATTAATTCTGCAGCATTTTGCAATCCCAGAAAATCATTGACCAAATTATTCTTGGGTTAATCATGGTAAGTATGTCATACAAGACAGCTAGCAAGTGGCTGAGTGGGACCCACTTTCGGCTGAGCTAATTAGAAAAAAATTACTGACAAAAAAAAGGATTTCCAAAAGCATAATTTACATAGCAGTGAATTATATTCTTTTTGAAACATTAGGTTGAAATTGTAAGAGATGTTTTGGTCCACATGGAAATATAAATCCATCACCTGCTTGTGACTCATTTACTGGTATTTGTTTGCTGAATTTAGAGAGTGCGGCAACTTGAAACTCAGGGTGCTTCCTAACACTTATAATGCATAGCAATAAAATGGCTGTGGCAAATTAAATTCAAATGAAGTTGAATTAAAATTTAAAGCAAACAACACTGACACAATTAGTCCATCAAGAATAAATCGGTTTTAAGGAATTCCTGGAAGGCTAATTGATGGAGTTGATTGAAGAGGTATGTGGTCTTCGGTGCTCTCTGATCTTGGTTGTTACCTTGCAGACATTTCATAACCCAAGTTGTTACCTTGCAGACATTTCATAACCCAAGTAGGTAACAAGACCTGGCTCTTTGAGCTCTCGGGCCCAGGCTGAGGAGAAAATTATTTTAATTGGGGTTTTTAATAGTACAGGGTTGATTTAATATTTTTTAACTTGGTTTTTAACTTTTGTATGTTTGATTTTTAACTCCCTGTAAACCGCCCTGAGTCCTCAGGGAAAGGGC
The DNA here is from genome assembly GCF_947247035.1 of Vipera ursinii. Taxonomy (NCBI): domain Eukaryota; kingdom Metazoa; phylum Chordata; class Lepidosauria; order Squamata; family Viperidae; genus Vipera; species Vipera ursinii. The sequence goes on from NC_139513.1 coordinate 291,174,119, forward strand.
GGTATATAAATGCAATAAAATAAATAAATAAACATCATCAGTGCTAGAAGGGAGTGGGGTTTGTGGAATGGAAGAACAAGGGACAGGAAAGGGAGCAGGAGAAGGAGGACGACTGTGGGGTCTTGATGTTCTCTGTAGACGATTCATGACCCAGCTGGGTAATATCATCAGTGATAGAAGGGAATAGGGATTGTGGAGTGGAAGGAGGGGGAGGAGTGAGGGGTCCTTGACGCTCTCAGATGTTTCATCATTGCACTAGGTAACATCATCAGTGCAAGAAGGGAGGGAGGTTGCTCTCTGTATACAATCAAAACAGAGCTGGAAGAGACCTTGGTGGTCTCCTAGTCCAGGGGTCGGCAACCGGAAAAAGGAAAAGAGCCACTCAGAACCGGTTCCATCACAGAAACAAAAAAGTGGGAGCCGCAAAAAGTGCGCACGCGTGCGTCCACTCACGCGCATGCGCAAAAAACATTTTGCGCATGCACAAAATGGGAGGCACCTGCGCGGCGACGGGTCTCCCCTTTGGAGAGGTGCGCGCCGTCCCGTTCGGAGACCTGCCGCGTTTGTCAAACATGGACGAACGCGGTAGCTGTGCAAACGGGATGGCGGCGGTTTGGCGAGTGCGCGCGCACCTCTCCCAAGCCGCCGCCGCCCGTCGGCAGGTCTCCAGATGGCGGCGGCTTGGGAGAGGTGCGCGCGCACTCGCCAAACCGCCGCCATCCCGTTTGCACAGCTGCCGTGTTCGTCAATGTTTCACGAACGCGGCAGGTCTCGGGATGGGACGGCTTGGAGAGGTGCGCGCGCACTCTCCAAACCGCCGCCATCCCGTTTGCACAGCTGCCGTGTTCGTCAATGTTTCACGAATGTGGCAGGTCTCCGGACGGGACGGGATGGCTTGGAGAGGTGCGCGCGCACTCTCCAAACTGCCGCCATCCCGTTTGCACAGCTGCCGTGTTCGTCAATGTTTGACGAACGCGGCAGGTCTCCGGACGGGGCGGGACGGCTTGGAGAGGTGCGTGCGCACTCTCCAAACCGCCGCCATCCCGTTTGCACATTTGTCGTGTTCGTCAATGTTTGACGAACGCGGCAGGTCTCCGGACGGGACAGCAGCGGCTTGGAGAGGTGCGCATGCACCTCCGCCCTTCGGAAAGGTGCGCGCTCACCTCTCGGAACGGGTGGTGCCACTCTCCATTTGGAGAGGTGCGCGCGCACCACTGACCGTTTGAAGAGGTGCGCGCGCACCGGGCGGCTGGGAGCCGCAGGAGACGGCTCAAAGAGCCGCATGCGGCTCCAGAGCCGCGGGTTGCCGACCCGTGTCCCAGTCCAACCCCTTGCTCGAGCACGAGACTCTATACCATTTCAGACTGGTGGCTGTCCAGTCTTTTCTTAAAAGCCTCCAGTGATGAAGCACTCACAACTTCTGAAGGCAAACTGTTCCATCAGTTAATTGTCCTGTCAGGATGTGTCTCCTTGATTCCAGGTCACATCGCTCCTTCATTAGTTTCTATCCATTGTTTCTTGTCTTGCCTTCTGGTGCTTTGGAAAATAAGTTCACCCCCTCTTCTTTGTGGCAGCCCCTCAAATACTGGAATACTGCTATTGGGTCTCCCCTAGTCCTTCTTTTCTCTAGACAAGCCAAACCCAAAATTCTTGGGTTCTTCCTATGTTTTTGTCTCCAGACCCTTAATCATCTTAGTTGCTCTTCTTTGCACTTTTTCCAAAGTCTCAACATCTTTTTTTTTAATGTAGTGACCACAACTGGATGCAGTATTCCAGGTGTGGCATTACTAAGGCGGTACTAATACTTCACGTGATTTTGATTCTATGCCTCTGTTTATACAACCAAAGATTGTATTAACTTCTTTTGGCTGCCGCCACACACTGCTGACTCATGTTTAAGTGACTGTCCAAGGTCCCTCTCACAGTTACTGCTTTTGAGCCAGGTTTTGCCTAATCTGTACTTGTACCTTTGTTTTTTTCCTGCCTAGGTGTAAAACCTTGTTTTTCTCCACATTAAATTTCATTTTGTTAAATAGGGCCCATTGTTCAAGACTGTCAAGATGTTTCTGGATCCTGAGCTTGTCTTCTGGGGTGTTGGCTATTCCTACCAGCTTAGTGTCATCTGCAAATTTGATCGAGTTCACCTCTATTCCTTCATCTAAGTCATTTATGAAGATATTGAAGAGTACTGGGCCTAAGACGGAACCTTGTGGTACCCCACTGCTTATGTCCCTCCATGTTGATGTAGTACCATTAAGGACGACTCATTGAATACGGTTTGTCAGCCAGTTACAAATCTATCTGGTGGTGATGCTGTCTATCCTGCATTTTTCTAGCTTACCAAGAAATAAGTTGTGGCCTGCTTTGTCAAATGCTTTGCTGAAATTTAAGTATACCATGTCCACAGCATTTCGCCGGTGTACTAATTTTGTCAAAGAATGAAGTAAGATTAGTTTGGCACAATCTGTTTTTAACAAACCTGTGCTGGCTACTAGATATAACTTTGTTTCTAGATGTTTTTTATTTTTTCTAGTATCTTCCCAGGCATTGATGTCAGGTTGATCAGTCTGTACTTTCCTGGGTCTTCCTCCCACCTTTTTTTTTTTTGAAGGTGAGAACCACATCAGCTCCTACCAGCTCCTCTGGTATTTTTCCAGTGTTCCAGGATTTTTGAAAGATATACAGTGGTTCTGAGATAACATTTGCCAACCCCATGAGAACTCTGGGATGTTATCCATCAGGTCCCAATGATTTATATTGAAGATCAGACAGTGTTCTCTTACCATTTTCTTGGTTATCTTTGATACGTACTGGGCTCTTAAAGAATACCAGCTAACGGCTCTCCAGCAACCCAGACTACAAGTCTCCTGTGCTGCAATTAGCTATCTCCAGGCGGCAATGGTTGATTCAAACTTATTGGCTGCCGCCTAGGGGCTAGAGCTAGACTATATATTGCGGCTAGTTGCAGCCTTTTCCCCAGTACAGTTTCTGCACGAAATAAACTGTGAGTTACCTTGTACTCAGCTTCACGTCTTCATTCCTGCTCCAAAGAACCCGCTATTTAACAATCTTAATTTTTATTTCTAGTCTGTTTTTTACAGTTATGTTTTTGGTTTGTTGGGCTATAGTTTTTTTTTTTGCATGAAGGCTGATGGAAAGAATGAGCTAAGCAGCTCTACTTTCTCTCTCTACTGCCTGTTACTTCCTTGCCATCTTTTCTCTTTAGTGGACCAATTATTTCCTTCACTTTTTTTCTCGTTATTTATATGTTGAAAGAAACTTTTTAAATTATCTTTGACATTTGTTGTCAATCTTTGTTCATTCTGAGACTTTGCTTTCCTGACTTCATCTTTGCAGATTCAGGCTATCTGCTGATATTCTGCCTTAGTTATGTGTCCCTCTTTCCCTTTTTTGTACTTATCCTTTTCATCTTCCAGTTTATCAGAGAGATCTTTGTGCAACCATGCTGGCTTTTTCTTGGATTTCTTGTTTTTCTACAAATGGCTTGTCGGTATTGATGGATGTGTTCTTTGTATTTCCTTGAATATGGTGCCGTTTAATGCTTGTTTGTTTGAGTTAGTGGTTTCTTGATCAGGGTGTCATTTACTGCTTTGTTGATTGTTGGTATTAATCCTGATGTTAATCCCTAATTATCTGACAGGAGCTGTTTTGGTCTTTTTGTTTCCATTTTAAATTTAAGAGGATTAGTAATCTCCATGATTCATCCTGTCCAATGTTTTGTTTGTTTGTTTGTTTGTTGGGTGCCTTCATGTCAGTTTTGACTCCTAGCAATTACCGTATCTGAATAAATCCTTTCAGTTTTCTTGGCAAGTTTTCACAAGTGCTTTGCCCTAGCTTTCTTTTTCCATGGCTGAAAGTAACGGACTGACACAAGATCATACAGCTTTGGGCCTCAGGTGGGATGCCAACCCCAATCTCCCTACTCCAAGTTGACTACTACAGGTGGTCCTGAATTTACAACCATTCATTTAGTGACCGTTCAAAGTTCCAACCACACTGAAAAAAATGACTTATGACCAGGGCTTTTTTTCTCATAGAACGCTCAGAACGGAGTTCCGGCACCTTTTTTGGATAGAACCTTGTAGGGTAGGCAAGGCAGGTTGTATGACACGTGTGAGTTCCGGCACCTTTTTCTTTTACAAAAAAAGCACTGCTTATGACCATTTTTCACATTAACGACCGTTGGAGCATCCCCGGGGTCAAATGATCAAAATTTGGATGCTGGGGATGCTGCAACGGTTGTAAGTGTGAACACTGGTCATAAATCACCTTTTCAGTGATGTAAATTTGAATAGTCACTTACAAACGGTTGTAAGTCAAGGACTATCTGTACATTAATATCTTTATATTCACTAATAGAATAAATAAATATAATATATATACACTAATAATTATTTTAAATCCCAAAACCCAACAAATTTCCCCCCCCCCAAATCAGGGAAAAAAAACACCCTAAAGGAGTTTCCCCAGCGCCTCGTAAAAAGGTTGAACCACATTTCCCATCATCCCCTGCGAGCGATGGGCGTTCCCCGCCGGCAACGCCACTTCGGCTGAAGAACACGCCTCCTTCCTCCCCTGCTCTCCCAGCTCTTATTGGCCTCCTCCTTCCGCGTCGCGCGACCGAGGTGGTGACGCAACGCGGCGCCGTTGGAAGGCGGAGGCGGAAGAGGCGGGGCGCGGTTGGACCGGAGAGACAAGATGGCGTCGCCCCATTACCGAGGAGCGTCGGGAGGAGGGAGCCGGTGGGCCGTCGCCGTCGTCGGTCGCGAGTTATAACTCGGAGACGCCGCGCGGGGCGAGGAGGAGGAGGAAGAGCCGCCGCAGGGTCCGAGGCAAAGCCGCCGAAGTGAGTAGGCCTCAACCGCGGCGTTCTTTTCACTTCTCGGGCGGTGCTGAGGTGAAAGGCCGTTTTCTCCTCAGGGAAGGGGGAAAGCGCGGAGTCTGCGCAGGCGCAGTGCACCCGGGGAGGTGTGACGCCGCCTTGCTCGTCGCCCGGGGTCGTGAGAATCCTCTTCCTCCGGCTTTTCCTTCGGCCCAGCCCGGCCGGAGCGCCCGGCCAGGCTCCTCCGGTCGTTCCCCGGCCCCCTGGATCCGCCCTCCGCGTCGAGATTGGACTCCTCCGGCCCTTGAATGGGCCTCCTGCCTCCCTCTCGGCCCCTCGCAGCCGGATCCGTCCCGCTGAGAAGGTGGCTCCCCTTTGCCTCGTTGCCTTTCTCGAGCCGTATTTGGGGGCGGAGGGGGGGGGGCTGCCCGGCCTTCTGCTTCGGGGTGGGGAGAAAAGAGGTTTGAGGTTTCTAAAGCCTGACCTTGGCGTGTGTGTGTGTGAGGATAGGGCCTAGGCCAGGGGTAGGCAACCTCGGCTCTTTTATGACTCGTGGACTTCAACTCCCAGAATTCCTGAGTCAGCATAGCTGACTCAGGAATTCTGGGAGTTGAAGTCCACGAGTCATAAAAGAGCCGAGGTTGCCTACCCCTGGGCTAGGCAGAGAGGCGGGCAGGTTACTTCCTGGTTTGTGGTTGCTGCTAACTGAAAGGTTTGCGTGGCCTGATTGGTGGCAGGATCCCCCCACCCCTACCCCACAATAGTTGGTCTTAAGGAGGCCCCAGCCTTGGATCTGGCTCGGTGCTCGTGGGTGACAATAGCGATCTACTTGCAGGGCCTGGGAATCGGGAAACGGATAGTACGCTTAGGATCAGCCCTGGAGGTTATTAATCAAAAGGGAATGCGGTACTCACAGCTCAGGCCTGGAACGTGCAGTCCTTGGTGCTCTCTGGGCTTGGTTGGTTTTCTTGCAGACGTTTCATGACCCAGCTAGGTAGCATCATCAGGGTTAGAAGGGGTTTGTGGGGAGGAGGAGCAGGAGGACTGAGGGCTCCTTGGTGCTCTCTGGGCTAGGCAGAGAAGCGGGCAGGTTACTTCCTGGTTTGTGGTTGCTGCTAACTGAAAGGTTTGCGTGGCCTGATTGGTGGCAGGATCCCCCCACCCCTACCCCACAATAGTTGGTCTTAAGGAGGCCCCAGCCTTGGATCTGGCTCGGTGCTCGTGGGTGACAATAGCGATCTACTTGCAGGGCCTGGGAATCGGGAAACGGATAGTACGCTTAGGATCAGCCCTGGAGGTTATTAATCAAAAGGGAATGCGGTACTCACAGCTCAGGCCTGGAACGTGCAGTCCTTGGTGCTCTCTGGGCTTGGTTGGTTTTCTTGCAGACGTTTCATGACCCAGCTAGGTAGCATCATCAGGGTTAGAAGGGGTTTGTGGGGAGGAGGAGCAGGAGGACTGAGGGCTCCTTGGTGCTCTCTGGGCTAGGCAGAGAAGCGGGCAGGTTACTTCCTGGTTTGTGGTTGCTGCTAACTGAAAGGTTTGCGTGGCCTGATTGCTGGCAGGATCCCCCCACCCCTACCCCACAATAGTTGGTCTTAAGGAGGCCCCAGCCTTGGATCTGGCTCGGTGCTCGTGGGTGACAATAGCGATCTACTTGCAGGGCCTGGGAATCGGGAAACGGATAGTACGCTTAGGATCAGCCCTGGAGGTTATTAATCAAAAGGGAATGCGGTACTCACAGCTCAGGCCTGGAACGTGCAGTCCTTGGTGCTCTCTGGGCTTGGTTGGTTTTCTTGCAGACGTTTCATGACCCAGCTAGGTAGCATCATCAGGGTTAGAAGGGGTTTGTGGGGAGGAGGAGCAGGAGGACTGAGGGCTCCTTGGTGCTCTCTGGGCTAGGCAGAGAAGCGGGCAGGTTACTTCCTGGTTTGTGGTTGCTGCTAACTGAAAGGTTTGCGTGGCCTGATTGGTGGCAGGATCCCCCCCCACCCCACAATAGTTGGTCTTAAGGAGGCCCCAGCCTTGGATCTGGCTCGGTGCTCGTGGGTGACAATAGCGATCTACTTGCAGGGCCTGGGAATCGGGAAACGGATAGTACGCTTAGGATCAGCCCTGGAGGTTATTAATCAAAAGGGAATGCGGTACTCACAGCTCAGGCCTGGAACGTGCAGTCCTTGGTGCTCTCTGGGCTTGGTTGGTTTTCTTGCAGACGTTTCATGACCCAGCTAGGTAGCATCATCAGGGTTAGAAGGGGTTTGTGGGGAGGAGGAGCAGGAGGACTGAGGGCTCCTTGGTGCTCTCTGGGCTAGGCAGAGAAGCGGGCAGGTTACTTCCTGGTTTGTGGTTGCTGCTAACTGAAAGGTTTGCGTGGCCTGATTGGTGGCAGGATCCCCCCCCACCCCACAATAGTTGGTCTTAAGGAGGCCCCAGCCTTGGATCTGGCTCGGTGCTCGTGGGTGACAATAGCGATCTACTTGCAGGGCCTGGGAATCGGGAAACGGATAGTACGCTTGGGATCAGCCCTGAAGGTTATTAATCAAAAGGGAATGCGGTACTCACAGCTCAGGCCTGGAACGTGCAGTCCTTGGTGCTCTCTGGGCTTGGTTGGTTTTCTTGCAGACGTTTCATGACCCAGCTAGGTAGCATCATCAGGGTTAGAAAGGGTTTGTGGGGAGGAGGAGGGGGGAGATGGGAGGAGGAGGAGGACTGAGGGGTCCTTGGTGCTCTCTGGGCTTGGTTGGTTTTCTTGCAGACGTTTCATGACCCAGCTAGGTAGCATCATCAGGGTTAGAAAGGGTTTGTGGGGAGGAGGAGGGGGGAGATGGGAGGAGGAGGAGGACTGAGGGGTCCTTGGTGCTCTCTGGGCTTGGTTGGTTTTCTTGCAGACGTTTCATGACCCAGCTAGGTAGCATCATCAGGGTTAGAAAGGGTTTGTGGGGAGGAGGAGGGGGGAGATGGGAGGAGGAGGAGGACTGAGAGGTCCTTGGTGCTCTCTGGGCTTGGTTGGTTTTCTTGCAGACGTTTCATGACCCAGCTAGGTAGCATCATCAGGGTTAGAAAGGGTTTGTGGGGAGGAGGAGGGGGGATATGGGAGGAGGACTGAGGGGTCCTTGGTGCTCTCTGGGCTTGGTGGTTTTCTTGCAGACGTTTCATGACCCAGCTAGGTAGCATCATCAGGGTTAGAAAGGGTTTGTGGGGAGGAGGACTGAGGGGTCCTTGGTGCTCTCTGGGCTAGGCAGAGAAGCGGGCAGGTTACTTCCTGGTTTGTGGTTGCTGCTAACTGAAAGGTTTGCGTGGCCTGATTGCTGGCAGGATCCCCCCACCCCTACCCCACAATAGTTGGTCTTACGGAGGCCCCAGCCTTGGATCTGGCTTGGTGCTCGTGGGTGACAATAGCGATCTACTTGCAGGGCCTGGAAATCGGGAAAGGGATAGTACGCTTAGGATCAGCCCTGAAGGTTATTAATCAAAAGGGAATGCGGTACTCACAGCTCAGGCCTGGAATGTGCAGTCCTTGGTGCTCTCTGGGCTTGGTTGGTTTTTTTGCAGACGTTTCATGACCCAGCTAGGTAGCATCATCAGGGTTAGAAAGGGTTTGTGGGGAGGAGGAGGGGGGAGATGGGAGGAGGAGGAGGAGGAGGAGGAGGACTGAGGGGTCCTGGGTGCTCTCTGGGGTTGGTTGGTTTTCTTGCAGACGTTTCATGACCCAGCTAGGTAGCATCATCAGGGTTAGAAGGGGTTTGTGGGGAGGAGGAGGGGGGAGATGGGAGGAGGAGGAGGAGGAGGACTGAGGGGTCCTTGGTGCTCTCTGGGCTTGGTTGGTTTTCTTGCAGACTTTTCATGACCCAGCTAGGTAGCATCATCAGGGTTAGAAAGGGTTTGTGGGGAGGAGGAGGGTGGAGATGGGAGGAGGACTGAGGGGTCCTTGGTGCTCTCTGAGCTTGGTGGTTTTCTTGCAGGCGTTTCATGACCTGACTAGGTAGCATCATCAGTGTTAGAAGGGAGTGAGGTGTGTGGAGAGGAGGAGGAGGAGGAGGAAAACTGTGGGATCCTTGATGGTCTCTGAGTTTGGTTGTTTTCTTGCAGACATTTCATGACCCAACTAGGTAACCTCATCAGTGCTAGAAGGGAGGAGGAGGCCTGTGTAGTCTTTGTTGCTCTTTGAACTTGGTTGTTTTCTTTCAGTCATTTCATGACCCAATTAGGTAACATCTTCAGCGTGAGAAGGAAGTAGGGTTTGCTGTCTGTTTATATACAAGGGGTTCGCCTGGTCAGCAAATTTATATACAAGTATTTAGCCCTTCCACTCCTGGAGGATATCAAGTTGGAAACCATTTTGACCAGTACAAAAGAATATTTGTAGATCAGAGTTGAACTGTAGGGTCCTTGGTGCTCTCTGAGCTTGGTGGTTTTCTTGCAGGCGTTTCATGATCCAACTACTAGGAAATGTCATCAGTGCTAGACGGGAGTGTCATTTGATCCTTGTTTATGGAGACCAAGATACAGCTATCCTTGACTTAAGACCTCAATTGAGCCCAAAATTTCTGTTGCTAAGCGAGACATTTGTTAAGTGAGTTTTGCCCCATTTTACAACCTTTCTTGCCACAGTTGTTAAGTTAATCACTGCAGTTGTTAAGTTAGTAACATGGTTGTTAATTGAATCTGGCTTCCCTATTGATTTTGCTTATTAGAAGGTCACAAAACGGGATCACCTCAGGACACTGCGACCATCATAAATATGAGTCAGTTGCTAAGCATCTGAAATATTGGAAGATTATAGGAAATGTTGACATTCAAAACTGGCATAATACCTTGAATGCATAAATCTATTTTAATTTATACTATTTTTATATCATATTTTATGTTGCCCTGTAAACCGCCCTGAGTCCTTCGGGAATAGGGCGGTATAAAAATTTAATTAAATAAAAATAAATAAATAAATAATAAAGATGAATTCTATTCTTTAAATTCAGAGGTGAAAAATCTTGCTGTCTTGTGACAGATTTCAGGAACTGTTACGAAAGCTTTTAAATGTTATAATTTATCTGTGGGATGATCCTTGGAAAAGTTAGAAATTGGGGGATATTCATATTATAATATATTCATATTATAATATAATATGAATATTGGAATATGAATAGTACATTCCTTTTGACGTATGTCTGACTGATTTTATTCAGTCCTTCAGTTATTGAGTAACTGCAGATAAGATACGTATTTAAATTTTCCTAAACAACTTGAGCACGGACACTTTTTATAGTACCATACATTATTTCCAATGTAAAGGTGTCTGCATTAACATGCTTCAGGTTCCATTTGACTATTCTGGTTTATATTGCTGCTTACCCGTTTATGTATTTTCTGAATAAATACATACCGGTATGCTGCCTACCCCCTTAATTATAGATTAAAAGATCTATATAAATCAGTGTGCTTTTAGGTTTCTGCTAAAGTTTTATTTGCTTGAAACTTCCCTTTAAATTAAGCCATAGTCCACAAACCTATATGTAATACAATTTGTTTAAAGTACAGGTAGTTCTGGACTTAGAATTACATTTGGGATGTACAATTACATTTGGGACCAGAATGCCAGTTGTTGAGTGAAGCAGTTGTTAAGCGAGATGTCACATGACTGACCAGTTATCACAAGTCTGCCATACCTCATTACAGTTTTTAAGCAATCTTGCCTGTTATTAAGCAGACAGATACTCAGGTAAGAAATGGGAATTGCCTCAGGGAGGTGGGGGAGACCTGCCACAGACTATTTTGGAATGTCCCTCCGCTGAGCAGCTGAAAATCTTCCCTGTTGAAAACAGGATTTTCAGCCTTTGAGAAGAGAGTTACTTTTGTGTGATCTACACTGGAACTTACCACCACCATCCACACACACACACACCTCCAGACATCCTGCGCTCCTTATTTATTGTACTGCCTTTCTGTTGAACAGCTTAAAATCCTACTTGGATTTCAACTCCCTCTGGCCTCTACGGCTAGCTAAATTCCCTGCTAAAGGAATTCAGCTCTACACCTGCTTGGATTTCAGCAGAAAACTCTTCAGCCAGAGCTGAAAGAGGTCTTTGACAAAATCCAAACAGGCACAGAGAGTTCTTTTAATCAGCCCCCAGAGGCAAGAGGGAGTCCTCTCTGCAGGCAGCAGCAGCTTGCAACTTTTCCTGTCTGCTTCCCCTATGACTTTCTGGGCCAACCGGCAGAGAAAATTCCAAAACGCGATCACATGATTGCAGGGCACTTGGCTACCTATGGCAAATGGGAATAGGTTGCCAAGCACTCAGATCGCAGTCACGAGGTGTTTGTGTGTAATGTTTTGTAATAGCTGGAAGTTCTTTACGGGCCATAAAGCACCTTTTCCGAGGCTGTCTTTAATTTGAACTATGGTTAAGTAAAGTCAGAAGGCAAGGCCTGTCTTTATTGCACAAGACCTTGTTGTCACAGCTGGAATTATTTTTTTACGGTTCTTTTTATTTTTTCTATTGGTTAGAATAGGAAAACTAGACTTCCAAAATGCTTACTACAAGAGATTTAAGAGACTTAAAAAGGTAGATTGTGTAACAGTTACAACACACAACAGGTTTTGGAAGTTTGTGATAAATTCTCACTGTGATACGTAAGCTGAACGGCAAATATCCCGGGGTTTACCAAACGGAAGTTTGTTCTCAGTACAAATTTGCTAGGGTAAGCATTAATCAGTAAAATAAAGTAGTCACCTTTTGAAGCCTGACACCTAGTAATCATTCTCAGTCATGAAGATTTCTGAAGACAGATGTGATGCCAGATCTGACTGAAACTTTCCAGGAAAGTTAAGATTGCTAATTAGCAGTGTCAAAAAGTATTTTCAATTTGAATTTGAAACACTTAACTTTAAACTTGAAAAAGAATGTTTTGATCCTTTTGGAAACGTCTTATGCTGAAAGTAGTATTTTGAGCTTCAATGTCTTCCAAAATGATCTATCAGTAAGTCTTGAGAGGAAAAACATTAGTTTTTCATTCCAAGTGGGCTGTTTGCCATGCTCTGTGCTGTTTTGGAAAATAATAACAACAGCAATAATTGGGTGGCCTTGCTAGGAACAGCTTCCATCCTGCAATGATATGTGTAGTACCATCAAACATCCACATCTGCCTATCCTAGGTCCTTGGTAAAGACTCAATAGGTAGAGAAAAATGCCAAATCCGAACATCTGGCTGACTGTGCGATGATCAACAATATAATAATGTATTTGCCACCTATTTCTCTGTGGCACTACTGTAGGCAGCTGGCAACCATAAAAAAAAGAAGAAATAAAAGTTTAAAAAGCAAAAGTAGAATAATAGAATAATAAACAAAGCTGTGATTATGGACTGAGTCATTGCTGCCACGGTTTTCCCCTGGTTATTGTTCCAGTTATAAAATGGATAATTTTGTAAAGTATTTTCTCAAAAGGGCAGAGGTTTTCTTTCTGTGTTTTTTTTTAAAAAAATTCTTGGCTTTTAGCTTTGCATGAAAGAGATGTCGTAACAGTTTGTCACGGTTCTGGGGATTAAGGATTGTTCAGCATTATGTTCTTGCTGATTAGACCAAATTTGAGATTTATCTTCACCTTTTAATGGGGATAAAGATCACAGTCTTTGATGTTCCCACATTTATCATAACATATGTTATACTAATTCAGTTGCTTAAGGTTAATATCAGATTGGCTAATTCACCCTTCTCACTTGCAGTTTGACTGCTACAGGTTTTTGTTACCTTTGCTTTGATCTGAAGCATCCCAGTTCAGATTTTTTTTAACCTCTCTTTCATATAACTGGCACAGTTCCCAATGTTGTCCTCTATGTAGATAGAATTGCTTGTAGGCCCCTTTTAATAGTAAGTGCTTTAGGAGCAGCTATTCGATGCTGTGTAAATAAGAGATTCTTACACCCACCGAGAAATAAATTTGGCTAAACATAGACACTGGTTTCAGTTATTTGCCCTTTTAATGTGAAAGTACGTGGCAAAATAGTACAGAGTTGAAACACCAAATTATTCAATTATTTCTCATTGGCGATTGTTTAGCTAACCAAGTAGAATCCAGTTATCCCTTTGATCCTTGGTTCAAGTCTGTGAGTGTAAATATATGTGGACTGTATGCATCAGAGAAGTTAAATTCCTTGAGCATGATTTTCTTGTATCTTTTCTTGAACATACATACACCCCTGTATGCTCATAAAGTACTATTTTCTTATAGTACAGTGTCATTTCTGTTCAGTGCTGTAATCACAGCATGGCGTACGATGGGATAAAGCTACATTTTAATGAGCTGGAAAATAGTTGCATAGATTAGAAAATTGATTTTATTACAGATTGTCTAGCCTAATTTTCCTGTGGTAACTTTTTATCAAGACAGTGTAGTGACAGTCGAGCTGGGTGTGTATCAATGCAAGGAATACAGGTGGTCCTCGATTTACAACAGTTTAGTGACTGAGGTTACAACGGCACTGGAAAAAAAGGGACTTATGACCCATTTCTCTCACTTGTGACCATTATAGCATCCTCATGGTTACGTGATTTACATTTGTATGCTTGACAGCTGTCTCATATTTGTGACGGTTTCATTGTCCCAGGGTCACGTGATCCCTTTTTTATTTTATTTTATTTTTTTATTTTAATTCCATTTATATCCCGCCCTTCTCCGAAGACTCAGGGCGGCTTACAAGCTTAGCAGTAGCCTTCATTCTATGTATATGCCTGCTTATTAGGGCTTTCATACACCCCCCAAGCGGCATTATTACAAAGTCAGCTTAATTGCCCCCAACAATCTGGGTCCTCATTTTACCTACCTCGGAAGGATGGAAGGCTGAGTCAACCCGACCTCCTGACAAGCAAAGTCAATGGGGAAGCCAGATTCACTTAACAACCGTGTTACTAATTGCTAGGTGCAAAATTCACCTAGCAAAATTTCTCACCACATAAAATTCTGGGCTCAGTTGTCATAAGGACTAACTACTGTGTGCCTTTAAATTTGCTTTACACCGGGTGTAATTTCCTATTTTGAACTCTCTGTTTTCTATCTGAGTGATCATAGAGTAGAGTTCAGCTCCTTATATGGAGATATTGTCTGTCTCTAGGAGGTTAGGGTTTGCATAGAGGTTATTTGAGAGTGGGCACATAGGTTTCTCCATAGTTTTTAGTTTGGATTTTCTACTTTTTAAAGCCAGGTTCTTCGGTTCATGAGATAAGGAGGTCTTTCATTAGGTCCCTTTATTCCACTATAGTCATGGTGAGATAAGCGTTGAAATAAAGTGCAGGTAGTCCCCATTTAGCAATCACAGTAGGGACCTGCAACTCAGTTGTTAAGTGAAGGGGTACCTAAGCCAGCCTCCCACAGTGTTTATGTTCTTACTCCAGCCCTCCTTGGCTTTACAGACCTGCCATGGTAAATGCAGGGGGTGGTCACAGTTACTTTTTCATCCCCATCGTCACTGCAAACAGTTGCTAAATGAGGCACTCCCTAAATGAGGACACTCTGTAGTTGGTTTTACAAGGAAAGCAGGCATGGACAGAATAGTTTTTAGTTTGCTCCGTATTCCACATTTTTGTCATAGAATCGTAAGCCTAATAGTTTCTCATCCACTGTCACTTATAAGTCAAGTTTACGTTTATCAAGATGTAACCTGAAGATGCAGTACGATGTGCTAATAAGCTTAGGGTTGAACTATAGAGTCATTGATGTCCTCTGAGCTTGTTTGTTTGGAGAGATAGGTAGACTTCGACAATGGCCAGAATTGAGCCCAAACGTTTTGTTGCCAAGCGAGGCAGTTAAGATAGTTTTGCCCCATTTCCCAACCTTTCCTGTCACAGTTGCTAAATGAATCACGCAGGTGGTACGTCAGTGACATGGTTGTTAAGTGAATCTGGTTTCCCCATTGACTTTGCTTGTCAGAAGGTCGCAAAAGGGGATCACGTGACCCTCGGGACGCCGCAACCGTCATACATATGAGTCAGTTGCTAAGCTCCTGGATTTTGATCTCATGACCATTGGGATGCTGCCAAGGTCGTGAGTGTGAAAAACAAGTGCTGTTGTAACTTCAAACAGTCATTAAACCAGGTTCAAGGTGCTGGTTCTTACCTATAAAGCCCTACATGGCTTAGGTCCGGGATACTTACAGGACCGTCTGCTGCCAGGAACGACTTCCCTCCGCCCTGTGCGCTTGCACAGAGAGGGTCTCCTTAGGGTGCCGTCGGCTAGACAGTGTCGGCTGGCGACCCCCAGGGGGAGGGCCTTCTTTTTTGGGGCGCCGGCCCTTTGGAATCAGCTCCCCCGAGAACTTCGGATGTCCCCAGATCTCCGGTCCTTTCGTCGCGACCTAAAGACGTATCTTTTCCAACTGGCCGACCTGGACTGAGGATGGGGTTTTTTAATATTGTTTTAATTTATTGGTTTTAGTAATTAATTATGGGGCTTTGTAATTTAATTCTTTTTAAAATATTTGTATTACTGTTTTTTTATAGCTGTTTTATTGTTGTGAGCCGCCCTGTGTCCTTCGGGAGATAGGGCGGCATATAGGTCCCATAAATAAATAAATAATAAATAAATGGACTATCTATCTATCTATCTATCTATCTATCTATCTATCTATCTATCTATCTATCTATTTATTTATTATGGGACTTATATGCTGCCCTATCTCCCAGAGGACTCAGGGCGGCTAACAACAATAAAAAACCAACAGTACAAAAGTTAAGAAAAAATTAAATAACAGCCCCAAATATTAATTACACAGTTAAAAATTAAAACTTTTAAAAACCCATCATCAATCCAGGTCAGCCTGATGGAAAAGGAACGTCTTGAGGTCGTGGCGAAAGGACCGGAGGTCCGGGGCCATCTGAAGCTCAAGGGGGAGTTGATTCCAGAGGGCTGGCGCTCCCACAGAGAAGGCCCTCCCCCTGGGGGTCGCCAGCTGACATTGTCTAGCCGACGGCATCTGTTGTAAGATGAAGACTACCGGTATTTCATATCCAAGTAGGGTAATGTCATCAGCATGGGGTTTTTTCCCCTACTGATCTACACTAGCTTGCACTGCCAGTGGTGATGGTTTTCTCCTTGGTAGCTCTAGGATTAGGTTATTGTTTTCTGCTTGTTTATCAGGTATTAATCCCTGCTTATCTAAGTGTTGGTTCCTGGAGAGTGTGTGTTCTGGTCTCTTTGTTTCCCACTTAGCTTTTTTATTAGCTCACATGAACAGTGTGTAAGTGTGATTTATTTCCAAGTGTCAATTGTTGGCCAGTTTGTCTGAATGCCAAGCTTCTAGGAATTCCTTAACATTTTGGGATTTAGCTTGGTTTAGAATGCTCACAGTTTACAGTTGAAACTATGGTTGAATCTGTCCATTTGTTGTGAGATTTAGGAGTTTTCGTTGTGTCTTCTGGCCGCTAGTTGGTGCATGGATGCGCTCTGCTAGTTTTCTGCCTGTCCTACATAGGTGAGATTGGCAGCATATAAATAATAGTAGCTGATACGGAATGGAATGGAATGGAACAGAATAGAATAGAATAGAAAATATGGAATAGAATAGAAAATATGGAATGGAATAAATGAATAAATAAAATAGAATAGAATAGTTAACTGAGTCACTACACTTAAGTCAGTAACCCGGTTGTTAATTGAATCTGGTTTCCACACTGAGTTTGCTTGTCAGAAGGTCCCAAAAGCTGAGCATGTGACCCCAGGACACCGCAACCATCATAAATATGAATCAGTTGCCGAGCGTCCGAATTTTGATCACGTGACTGCAAAGGTCGTGTGAAAAACTATCATAAATCCTTTTTTCAGTGTTGTAATTTTGAACAGTCACTAAACCAATGTTTGTAAGTCAAGGACTACCTGTATCTTGGGGAGAATTTCAAGATGCTGTTACCCAGGTTTTAGCTCTGTCTCATCTTGTACCAAACAGTAAAGGCAGGATTATTTTGAGTTTCTTTCCCACGCTTCATTCAGCCTCTGAATTGTGTAATGTTTTCTGCAAGTTCCTCCTTAACAGTTATTTCATATATTTCCCCAAGGTGCTTTCCATATTCCTTTACAGAGGGGAGAGGAGGTGGGGCAGAGAGCCTTTGTCCTTCTTGCTTTTTCCTTTTAATTTGATCTGCCTGGTGCTTTTGCCGGCAGCTTGCAGTTGAAGAGTTGGACATGCTGACTTAGTGCTGTAAGTAAGCCTTTTCAAATCCGTGCCTCGGTTACCGATCTCATGTCTGTTCTTCAACTTCTTCATTGTTCAAGGTGGTGAAAGGTTTTCTGAACATCTCCTGAGGTAAATGCCTTGGTAATTCCTTACGGTTAGTACAGTTAAATCAGCGGAACAGCTCGCCTTCAGAGGTTGTGGGCGCTGCATCACTGGAGATTTTTAAGAAGAGACCGGACAACCATTTGCCCAGAATGGCATAGGTCTCCTGCCTGAGCAGCGGGTTGGACTAGAAGACCTCCAAGGTCCCTTCCAACTGTTCTTATTCTGTAAAGGAGAATTTCCTTAGGCAGTCCATGGAAATATTTAATTGACTTTAGTATTTAGCATTTAGCATTTACCTAACCCTAGCAGTGTACTAGGGACGCGGTGGCTCAGTGGGTTAGGACGCTGAGCTTGTCGATCAGAAGGTCGGCAGTTTGGCGGGTCGAATCCCGAGTGCCGCGTAACAGGGTGAGCGCCGGTTACTCGTCCCAGCTTCTGCCAACCTAGCAGTTCGAAAGCACGTAAAACTGCAAGTAGAAAAACAGGGACCACTACAGTGGGAAGGTAACAGCGTTCCGTGCACCTTTGGCGTCTAGTCATGCCGGCCACATGACCACGGAGACGTCCTCGGACAAGCGCTGGCTCTTCGGCTTTGAAACGGAGATGAGCACCGGCCCCTAGAGTCGGAAACGACTAGCACGCATGTGCGGGGGAACCTTTACCTTTTTAGCAGTGCACCACTTCGATTTTGCTTAAACCTGCAGATAGCTTTTTTAAAAAAAGAGCCATGGCAACTGGATCAAAGTTTATAAAACTGAGATGTTTCATTACTCACCCAACTAACTTCTTTAGTCAAAATGAAAATTTTGGGTAGGCAGAGAGTTGTCTGGTTTTGAATAAACTTTGGTCCAGCTGCCATGATGTAACCCTTTTTAGGGTGCTTTTGGCCTGGATGATTGAGTCTTCATTTACATCTTAAAACTGTAGAGGTAGCAGATTTTAATAAGTTCAGTTGTAGTGAAAAACCGGATCTCACGGGAGGGAACACCCTCCTTCTCAAAGGAGGTAGTAGTAAAAGCAAGCTTCCAAAGTGGGGGGGGGGAGCACTCGGAGAAGCTAAAGCTAAGTGCTGATTTGAGGAAGGTGGAGGGAAGGACACATACAGGAAATAGAAAGAGGAACAAGTTATAAAGGAAGGCTATAAAGGAGGAGAACAGATAAATAACCTGGACTGCAGAACTGGTATCAAAAGTGCCACCTTGATGACTGCGTCCAATTTTCAGCCTCACACTTTAAGAAGTGTTCAGAGAAATCAGAACAGATTGAAGACTCAGAAAGGGGATGGATGAACTAGGCCAGGGGTAGGCAACCTTGGCTCTTTTATGACTCATGGACTTCAACTCCCAGAATTCCTGAGCCAGCGCGGCTCAGCTTGGAAACCTCTCCCTTTCCCCCTCAGCATGGCTGGCTCAGGAATTCTGGGAGTTGAAGTCCACAAGTCACAAAAGAGCCTAACCCTAATGACCGCAATTGAGCCCCAGATTCCCACTGCTAAGCGAGACAGTTGTTAAGTGAATTTTGCCCCATTTTGTGACCTTTCTTGCTATAGCGCCAGTTGCGGCCAGTTGCGGCCCTATCTGGACTGGGATGCCCTGTGCGCGGTCACTCATGCGCTCGTGACCTCTCGCCTTGACTACTGTAATGCTCTCTACATGGGGCTTCCCTTGAAGACCACTCGGAGGCTCCAACTGGTACAGAATGCGGCCGCGAGAGTTGTCTTGGGAGTTTCCCGGTACTCCCATGTTACACCTTTGCTCCGCGAGCTGCATTGGTTGCCAGTTGTCTTCCGGGTGAGATTCAAGGTTTTGGTAATGGTTTTTAAGGCCCTACATGGCATGGGTCCGGGGTACCTCGGGGACCACCTGCTGCCGGCTTCAACTCCCCTCCGCCCTGTGCGTTCCCACAGAGAGGGCCTCCTCAGGGTGCCTCCGGTCAGGGAATGCCGACTGGCGGCCCCCAGGGGGAGAGCCTTCTCTGTGGGTGCCCCGGCTTTGTGGAACCAACTGCCGGTGGAGCTCCGGACGGCATCGGACCTCCGAACTTTCCGTCGTGGTCTGAAGACCCATTTGTTTGAATTGGCCGGTCTGGCCTGATGGGGGAGCTGGGTTTTAAATTGTCATTTTAGATTGCATTATTGTTTTTTTAATTGGGCACTGATTTAATCTTTGTTTTAACTTTTGTATAGTATTGTATTTTTATTTATATGCCCTGTGAACCGCCCTGAGTCCCCAGGGAGAAGGGCGGTATATAAATTAAATAAAACGTAAACGTAAACGTAAGCTGTTAAGCGAATCCCTGCAGCTGTCAAGTTAGTCACATGATTGTTAAGTGAACCCGGCTTCCCCGTTGACTTTGCTTGTCAGAAGGTCACAAAAGGTGATCACGTGACCCCAGGACCCCGCATAAATACATGCCATTTGCCAAGCGCCCAAATTTTGTTGCACCACGGGGATGCTACAACAGTCATAAGTGTAAAAAATGGTTGTAAGTCAGCTTTTTCACTGCCACAGAAGCTTGGTGCAGTCACTATACCATTGTAAGTCGGGGGCTATCTGGGATTTTTTTAAATTCTCCTTAAGAGACAGTTCGATAGCTCAAAATTAATTGAGGTGACTCCAAGGTTATTGTTGGAAGGCCTGGAAGAAGGTTAGGGACAGATCATCATGGACAAAAATGCGTTCATGAGCACTGGCTTAAGATGGTTGTTCTCCAGCAGATCAGGACTGCCCTAAGTTTCCTGGTTCATCTGGAATTAGACCAGCAAACGTCATTCTCATGGTTTGCCCCAAACAAACCATGAATACAGCCATTGTTGTGTGAATACAGCTATTGGCCTGTGTATTTTGTGGTATCTGGTTGATTGTCCTTGCAGATTGCACAGACCAGGTCCTCACTTAATATGGTTTGTTTTAGCGTAATGTTATTGCATGAACACCACAGATTTTGCCAACCCAGATTTAAAGTTTCCTGAGCTGAGCTCCAGTCTAAGCACCACAGTTGCTCGTTTAATCATCCCCAAAAGATTTTTTTTAAATGTTTGGACTGCCAAGGAGTGTCAGGAAATAGCTTGAATAGCGGCATCTTCTCATAATTCTTGGGTTTGGGGGTGTATGCCAAGAACAAAGAAGCCTACTTACAAGGAGAGTCACCACATCTCCGAAATCTGCAGTGGGCTGGGGTTGGGAACAAAAAGGCCTTTGAGCTAAGACTGAATAGAACCTTTTAAAGTTCTATTTCTCCCATGTTTGGGCTACTGGGACGCTATCAAATAGCAAAGCTCACAAGATCCCATGTTTACTTCATTTTCACTTGACAAATAGATGGAGGGATTCCCGTGAAAATACAAGAGTTAAAGGGCTGTCGAAGGCCTTCTAATTGTGTTTCACTTCCCCAGAATCCTTAAGAGGTTTGTAGAAACCGAATGCTGCCTTGTACACAGCTCCAGTGAGGCTGAAAGGAGGAGATAGTCTTTACAGGTGGTACTCAGGTTACAGCGATTTGTTTAGTGACCATTCAAACAGAGCTAAAACGTACATAGCCTATTTCCATTTTTCATCCTTTCGACCATTGCAGCCTCCCCCGTGATCACGTGATCAAAATCTGGAGGCTTGGAAACTGGCATGTACTTTTGACAGTTGCAGTGTCCTGGGACCACGGGATCCCCTTTTGGGAGCTTCTGACAAGCAGAGTCAATGGGGCAGCCAGATTCACTTAACAGACCCTGTTCCAAACCAGCAGCTACAGCGTTTCACTTCAACGACTGCCACAAAGAAGGGTCTTAAAATAGGGCAAAACTCACATTCGCTTAGTCATGGAAACTTTGGGCTCAATTGTAGTCGTGAACCAAAGATTCCCCATAGTACAAAATTGGGTAGCCACAGGAAGACAACCGGAACTTAATGTTTCCTGCACAAGATCAATTTCACCTGGAAGCATAAGTAGAAAACAAATATTGAAAATTAAATGATTTGGTGACCAAATCTAAAAAGAAAGTATATGGGCAGGAAGTCGAGGATTGAAGTGGGATGGACTGGTTCCTTAAACAAGGAAGAGCAACTCAGGATGCAGCTGGGAGCGGGGCGGGATCCTTTCCCAGTGTTTCTGTCCTTCATTGATTGCAACAGCGAAGCAGAGAGCCTTCCCTTTGGCGCTGTCTCTCTCTCTCTCTCTCTCTCTCTCTCTCTCTCTCTCTCTCTCTCTCTCTCTCTCTCTCTCTCGTCTAGCTTCTTGCTGTCATTTTCTTTGGTTTGACTGGGCCACGTGCTTTGAAAGTAGCCGGCAGAAAGGAGGCTGGGCCATCTCTTCTCCCTAGCGGAACCTTCCCTGCGGTTTATATTGAGGGATGCCGGCCTAGCCAAGATAGAAACTTAAAGATGGAGGTATACTCTGAGCTGTTTCAGCTTAGGTAAGGTAAAGGCAAAGGTTCCCCACACATGCGTGCTAGTCGTTTCCAACTCTAGGGGCCGGTGCTCATCTCCGTTTCAAAGCCGAAGAGCCAGCGCTTGTCCGAGGACGTCTCCGTGGTCATGTGGCCGGCATGACTAGACGCCAAAGGCGCACGGAACGCTGTTACCTTCCCACCGGAGTGGTCCCTATTTTTCTACTTGCGTTTTTACCTGCTTTCGAACTGCTAGGTTGGCAGAAGCTGGGACGAGTAACAGGCGCTCACTCTGTTACGTGGCACTCGGGATTCGACCCGCCAAACTGCCGACGACCTTCTGATCAACAAGCTCAGCGTCCTAACCCACTGAGAGGTATAATTGGACAGAGGCTTTAAAAATACTGCATTGGATAGAGAGAGCAAAATTCTGTCATAATAGGTTATTTAATTTATATCCCACCTTTATTACTTTATAAATAACTCCAGGCGTGAACCCATATAATTTCTCCTCCTCCTCCTCCTCCTCCTCCTCCTCCTCCTCCTCTCTCCACAGCAACAGCCTTACGAGGTTGGCTGGCCTGAGAAAGAGGGACTGGTGCCTCAGATGGCTTTCATGGCTAAGGCAGGAATAGAACTCACCGTCTCCTGGTGATTGGCCCAAAGTCACTCAGCCAACTTTCGTGTCCAAGGTGGAACTAAAACTCCTTGTCTCCTGGTGATTGGCCCAAAGTCACCCAGGTGGCTTTTGTGATTAGGGCAGGAGTAGAATTCACCGTCTCCTGGTTATTGGCCCCAAACCACCAAGTTAGCTTACATACCCTAAGGCAGGGCTAGAACTCACTGTTTCCTGGGGATTGGCCCAAAGTCCACCGGCTGGCTTTTGTGCCTAAGGCAAGACTAGAACTCACCGTCTCCTGGTGATTGGTTCAAAGTCACCCAGGCCAGTTTTTGGGCCCAGGACAGGACTAGAAAGGACAGTCTGTGGGAATAAGAACCCTAATGAAAGAGGATGCATCTTTTTTCTTTGGATAGTGGGGAAATTGCAGTTTGCCAATATGACACGGTTCAAAGACAAATAATTAATAATAATATAATAATAATAACAAACCTTTATTGTCAAAGTACAACATGTGTACATCGAGATTAGCTGAGCCTCCCCCCGTGCTCTCTCCCCCCAACACACAGTGACAACAAACCCTCCATCCCACCACACTATGTGAACCAACTACACCACACACCGGCCTCCCAAGTCAATTCTGCATAAGATTATGTCCCATTTAAAAGCCTAACAGCCCACGGATAAAAGCTATTTTTCAGCCTGTTGGTACGGCTGGCTATATTCCTATATCTCCTACCGGATGGTAGGAGAGTAAAGAGATACCATCCAGGGAGTGAGTCATCCCTGAGAATCTTCCTCACTCTTCCAAGGCAGCGAGCCCTGGCGATGTCATCCAGTGGTGTCAGGGAACAGCCCACAATGTCTTGTGCTGTGCTCACTACCCTCTGTAATACTTTCCTATCCGCGGCTGTCAGACCAGCATACCAAACCACAATACCATACGAGAGGACGCTCTCTATAGTAGACCGGTAAAAGAGGGTCATTAGCTGTTGTTCTACCCTGTTCTTCCGCAAGACCCTGAGAAAGTGAAGCCTCTGTTGGGCCTTTCTAGCCACCTGGGTTGTATTAACTTTCCAGGTCAGATCTTCGCAGAGGTAGACTCCCAGAAATTTAAAGGAGGAAACTCTCTCTACACAGTCCTCTCTGATGTAAAGTGGGGCAGGTTCCTCCTTTTTTCTCCGGAAGTCTAACACCATCTCTTTCATATTTCTCCAGACTCAGTGGATTTTGAGGAACAAGGAATAAAACAGCTTCTACTACACAAATTCCGTGGTGATCCATCTTTCTGTCCTGTGTAGCTTTCAGTTATCCACGCAGCCTATTTATAGAGAGAACATAGCCTTGCGCATGGGGGAAGGATGCCAGCGAGCGTCCAGCAAATACGGCTTGTCTCCTCTATATTTTATGTGTCAACTTAAAATTGTAATAACAAGCTGTCCCAGTTGCTGCAGACCTTTGCAAAATGTCATCGGTTTTGAAACCAAGCTGACCATGGCTTTAACTGTTGTGCATCTCCTTCTTTTTTCCCTGATCTGGTTTTCCTCAGTTGTGGTTTCTGACTGTATTGCAACAAGTTGGGAAAGGATGCTTTAGCACAAGTCTGGTTTAAGTTTGATTTTTAAGATCAGGTGTATAAAATTGGCTATTTCCTTTTGGCGATTTAGCTTGCAAATTTTGTAGTACAGGTACAACAGTGTGTTTGGTGACCATTCAGATTTACAACAGCAGTGAAAAGTGACATATGACCGTTTTCACACTTACAACCATTCCAGCAGCCCCATGGTCCCGTGATCAAAATTCAGACACTTGTCAACTGACTCGTATTTATGAAGTTGCAGTGTCCCGGGGTCAAGGAATCCCCTTTTGCAACCTTCTGACAAGCAAAGTCAGTGGGGAAGCCGGATTCATTTAACAACCATGCTACTAACTTTACAACTGCAGTAATTCACTGAACAGTGTGGCGAGAAAGATTGTAACATGGGGCAAAGCTCACTTAGCTGTCTTGCTTAGTAATATAAATTTTGGACTCGATTGTGGACATAAGTCGAGGACTTGGAAAAATGCAGCTTGTAGTTTTCCTGATCAGATCTGCTAAATTGTGCTGCACAAGTTGAAAACGTGTGCTAAGTGCTTATTAAAAAACACAACCAAGGTCAAAGAGAGAATGATGAAAATAATTTTTTATTTGCTTGCACTTGCTAATATGGAGATTAAATGTAAACTGTCAGCCCTGATAACCAACTTTGCTCTAACAATGCAACAGCCAAAGTCAAGTCAAACAAGGTCATTAATACAATTTAAAAGCTGGTGATCACCATTCCCTCCCCTCTTAGGCTGTCAGGGTAAAAATAGCTTTCACAACAGTTCTTGAAAGGAGCTGATTCAGCTCCTAAAGACTCCAGGGTATCTCTAGCTTGATGCTAACTCATATTCCAAGTTTTAATGAAAACGAATATGAAAAAAAATCCGATTAAATCATTGTATTGCATACAATTCAATAACTTCTGAAAATGAACTCTCTGCACAAACACTAAATAATTCATATCCTATCAGACGAGAAATATATATTACTAGAAACAATTGTAGTTCCCTGCTGACTAATGAATAAACCATGATTTAAAGCATTCAATTGATGCCTCCTGACCAGCGATTTAAATAAAATCCACCCTGGTTTGCCACTTTAGTGGAATTTCTGTTTTATTTTCGTGTCTATCCTTATAAGCCCTCCAACTTGTGTGTCTGTGTGTGTGTGTGTGTGTGTGTGTGTGTGTACACACACACAAAATTCAGTGGAATTAAAACCAGTCTATTGCTGAAGAGGTAATTTGATGTACAAATTGCCTATTCTGTGTTCAGTTAGAAATGTACATTAATGGGAAAATAATTATTGCAATATTGAATTAATATTGTAGTTATATTATCCAGAGGTACCAACTCTTCTCAGAATGTTTTGTGTTCAACTAAATCCTGTACTTTGCTTCTTCTTGCCAATATAGCATGGTGAGGCCTGCATATGCATATCTTTGAACAACGGTACTTGCTAAAGTGATAGAAGCTCTTCCATTCACACTTACTGATTACAGGTAGTCCTTGATGTATGACTACAATTAAGACCAAAATTTTGGTTGCTAAGTGAGACAGTTGTTAAGTGAGTTTTGCCCCATTTTACAACCTTTCTTGCCACCGTTGTTAAGTGAATCCCTGCGGTTGTTAAATTAGTAACACAGTTGTTAAAGGAGTCTGTCTTCCCCATTGCATTTGCTTGTCAGAAGGTAGCAAAAGGGGATCACTTGACCCCTGGACACTTCAACCATCGTAAATACAAGCCAGTTGACAAACACCTGTAGCTCAATCAAGGGGATACTGCAATGGTCGTAAGTGTGAAAAACGGTCATAAGTCACTTTTTTCCGTGCCATTGTAACTCTGGCCACTAAGTGATTTTAAGTTGAGGGTTGCTTGTGCTAGATTCTGGATTAGTGTAGAGGGATCTGTGCTGGCTGTCTCTAGGTCACGGGTGTCAAAAGTCGCCACGTCACATGACTGGCCACGACATGTCGCGACGTTTTGTATTGCCGGAGCTGGAGTGGGCGTGGCCTCTTTTAAGGTGCAACCGGCCCGTGGACCGGCAGTTTGCCACCTCTGCTTTAGGTCTTGATTTTGGTGTTTGAATGGCTCATATTTGAAACACGATGAATTAGTCCACATTTTAAGAAGGACAAAGTTACTGTTAGTGCACAGCCCCTAAGAAATGCAATTCCTAATTTGGACTGATTGATGGTAAGATTTGAAGGAAGCTTTCAAAAGAATGCAGTGATAATCGGCCTTTTGAAATTAA
The DNA here is from genome assembly GCF_947247035.1 of Vipera ursinii. Lineage (NCBI taxonomy): Eukaryota > Metazoa > Chordata > Lepidosauria > Squamata > Viperidae > Vipera > Vipera ursinii. The sequence continues at coordinate 291,200,062 of NC_139513.1, forward strand.
GGCTAAAACATATGAAGAACGATTACAGGAACCGGGCATGGCTACTCTAGTGAAGAGAAGGACCAGGGGAGACGAAGATAGCTGTTTTCCAATACTTGAGGGGCTGTCACAGAGAGGGTCAAACTGTTTTCCAAAGCACCTGAAGGCCAGACAGGGAACAATGGATGGAAATTGATCGAGGAGAGATTCAACTGGACAGTGAGACAATCAACCAATGGAACAGATTGCCTTCAGATGTTGTGGGAGCTTCAACATTGGAAGCTTTCAAGAAGAGACTGGACTGCCGTCTGTCGGAAATGGTGTAGGGCAGAGGTCCCCAACGATTTGGGCACCAGGGACCGGTTCTGTTCTGTACCAGCCTGCTACCGGCCCTGCAGAAAAAGCAGGGACAACCCCTTTACAAACGGCAAGAGGCTGGAATAAAGCCTGCCAAATTTATTAACATAAAACAGACACCAACCATGAAACAGGAGCTATGAAACAGGAACTATTCAAGCGGTTGCCTTCAGCAAACCAGCCCTCCCACACATTCCCCTTTTATACAGTTCAGGGCGTGGCTTCTCTCTGCCTCCTTCCGAGGTGCCCCATTGCCTTCCTCTGTTTACTCCTGATTGACTGCCTCCTGCGTCGGGCGTCCGTGAACAGGGCCAGCTGTGGGTCATCTTCATCCACGCTGTCAGGCTCACACAGCTGGGTCTCCATCGTGACCAGGTGGGAGGGGCCTGGCTGAGGGCTCTGCGGAGCCTCAAGGCCATCAGCAAGCTCTTCAACACCCCCTTCCTCCTCCTCTGAGTCGTCTGACCCAACTGCCGAACCCACAGGCTGACCCTGAATCACAACAGGTTCTGTGGAGAGAGGTTTTTCTGCGGACTGGAGGGTGCGTGATTTTGTGTGCTGCCTGCATCTCGTGGATGAGGCTTTGCTTGTTTGTGCGGCCTGCTTGCTGGCATGCCATGGACCGGTAGTGGTCTGCGGACCGGGGGTTGGGGACCCCTGGTGTAGGGTCTCCTGCTTGGGTGTGGGGTTGGACTAGAGATGACCTACAAGGTCCCTTCCAACTCGGTTATTCTAATTCTAATAGCTTATAACCCACTAGATACCTGGATGGACTTTAAGTTAGACTAGGATACTGATGGTGAACCTTTTGGGCTCAACGTGTCAAAAATTTAGAAAATGCCTAATTTGACTCTGCTTCTCTCTCCCTCTCTCTCTCTCTCTCCTCACTAGGGTGTGAAAAGCATGTAGTTGAAAACCACATGGGCATGTCCACATAGTCGCCAGCAGCAAAGCTGCACTGTTAATTTTGAATAATCTCATTTGCAGGATATCTGGGCCAGTCCAATCAGCTGTCTGGGCAGAGCACCGCTCTCTTAATCTGACTTAGAGTTACAACAGATACCCGAGAATCAAAAGTTAAATCCAAAACCATACAGTATTTATAAAAAGCATGGCTTTGAGGAATACCCGCTGCAAGCATTAAGCTGAACCAATACCTACCTTGGAGTTTGTCATATGCTGTGTTATAACTGTGAAGGTTGCTAACTGTGCTTTTTAAAAATGTCTTTCAGATTCTCAATGGCTTCTAAGAAGTCGGGGTCTGATTTTCATGGTAAGTGAATGGCAAGGGCTGGATGCAGTTCCTCCATGGTTGTTAAATGAAGGATTCTGACCATGGGATTTAATTATTCATGGAAACTTAATAGGCTTTATAGGTTGTCTTTGACAATTGAGACCAACATATCCATTGCTAAGCAAGACAGTTGTTAAGTGAGTTTTGCCTGGTTTTGCCACAGTAGAACTAGCAGTAGCACTTCCCCAAAAGTAAGGCCTACACCAGGGGTCGGCAACCTCGGCTCTTTTATGACTCGTGGACTTCAACTCCCAGAATTCCTGAGCCAGCTGTGCTGGCTCAGGAATTCTGGGAGTTGAAGTCCACGAGTCATAAAAGAGCCGAGGTTGCCGACCCCTGGCCTACACCAACAATAAGCCCTAGCTTGTTTTTTGGGGGTGGGCCTAATATAAACCTTGTCCCAAAAATAAGCCCTAGTTTGGGGGCGCAAGGCACACACCTAAAAATCAAGCTGGGGTGGGGGTGTGCACCCGCTCACCTTGCACCAGGCTTCTCCTTGTGGGCCCACTTCTTCTGAGGCCTCTTCTGCAGCCAGGCTTGCATTTCTCAGTCACGGGGCTTTCCGGAAGGCCCGTGCAGCCAAGAACCGAGCTGTGGATTCAATCCACAGCTTGATTCCGCAAGACCTCAGCAGACGAGCACCAGGCTATGGATTGAATCCATAGCTCAGTACTCGGCTGCTTAGGCCTTCTGGAAAGGCCGGACTGCAACATGCAGGCCCGAATGCAGCTGCACAACTTCGGCCCCAAAAGAAGTGGACCGGCTGGGTGGAGCTGTCAGTGCCAGAAGTGAGGTAAGGCCTATCCCAAAAATTAGACCTGATGCCTCTTTTGGAGGCCAAAAAAGAGACCCGGTCTTATTTTCAAGGAAACATGGTATATACTGCTTCAGAGTACTTTACAGCCTCCTCTAAGTAGCTTAGAGAGTCAACATATGGCCCCCAACAATCTGGGTCCTGATTTTACCAACCTTGGAAGGACGGAATGCTGAGTCAACTTTGAGCCGGTGAGACTTGAACTCCAGGCTGTGGGCAGTGAGTTAACCTGCAGTGCTGCGTTCCAGCCATTGTGCAACCAGGTCTTAGTAGTTAAGTGACTCACTTCAGTTGTTACGTTAGTCACATGGTTAGTCATTAATCCTGGCTTCCCCATTAACTTTGCTTGTCACAAAAGGGGGATGACATGACCCCAGGACACTGCGACCGTCATAAATATGAGCCAGTTGCCAAGCATCCGAATTTTGATCACGTGACCACAGGGATGCTGCAATGGTTGTAAGCGTGACAAAATGGTCCTAAGTCTCTTCTTTCAGCGCCGTTGTAACTGAGTGATTGTAAGTTGAGGACTGGCTGTACACTGAAGCGGTGACCGTTTTGCAGATGTGCAAGTTGCCAGAGGAATTTACAGCAGGTTGGAAATGAGCAGATTGAGATTTGAGGGATCAAATGACAACAGGGAACAGCTCAAGCCAGATAAATCTTGTCAGTTGAATCCAAACAATCTGGAGAACGAGCCACTTTTGCAAGTCAGTTCCCGAGATGGGACCAAACGACAGAACTGGCGCTCTGCCTTGGGTCGCCTCCTTCTCAGGCACCTGTAACTCGAGATGGCAAGAGGCATTACGGGTAGCCCATAATATCCCATTTTGTGTTACAGTCTGGCATATTTGTGCAGTCTGGCTGGGCTTAACCTTCGAAACGGCCTAGTAGCTGCTCATCATAGTAAGCATCCTTAGTCTGGAAAAAGCAGGAGAAAATGCTGCGATTTCTTAAGTTTTCTCTTGAAGCATCATGAGCTCTCGAAGCCTTGTGGACGATGTTCCACAAGGAGGGAGTCGCCACAGAGAAGGCCCTTCTTCTTGATCCCAGCAGATGGGCCTCCTTAAGAGAGGGGATCCATAACATTCCCTGCCTCTCCACTCTTGGAGGGTTGGGTAGAGAGGGCCGGGGGAAGCCTGATGCCTTCGCCAGACTCTAGACTGCCTCTTAAGCTTTCAGCTCTAGACTGACTCAAAAAGTTTTAACCATTGTACCACACTGAGCAAACTGGATAAGTAGATCAGGGCTTTTCAACCTTTTCACCCGTTGTACCACTTTTAGGATATGGCAACATCCGAGTACCACCAGTCGCCTAGCAAGGTGTCAAAAACTGGGGATGCTGCAACATTCCAGCTGATCGGCGCGTCTTCTG
>NC_139513.1:291204080-291389080 GCF_947247035.1 Vipera ursinii
TCCACGTCGACACCAGGGGGCCCATCGTCGCCCAACCTGCTCGACCACGGCTTGCCCAGAGGGGCATCTCAGTCGGTTTTGCAAGACCAGGAGATCTTGGCCTCTCTGGAAAGGGCGACTTTGGACCTCAAGCCCCTTGCACAAGCCCAACGGTCTGGTGGCCTTGCCTCAGCTGGGCGGGCGCGAGAAGATGTCCCTGCCGTCCAAAGGGTCCCCTCTCGCCCGTCACGTCGGTGAGCAACATCAAATCCCTCTGCTTTCCAAAGCTGGATCTGGACGAGAGCGAGCTGCAGACGGCAAGACTGGCAAACGCCTACCGTATGCCCAACGGCACTCTCCTCGGCTCTTTACCGGACAAAGCCAACGAACTGAATGGACATCACGCGACCGGGGCTTCCACCTTCAGTGCGGACCCTGGCCTGGACCCTCGAACGTTATCCTCCGGTTCCAGAGGTCCTTCCCAGCCCGCCTCCGTAGCATGCACAGAAGACATTCCGGACCTCGCTACAAGCACAGCGGTGAGCACTGCGCTCTGCGGGCAGAGAAGAGGGGGAGGGGGGCTGTATTTCCCCCCCCCTTTCACAATTTTTATTGTGTTCAAAAGATTAAAATGCAAAATCCAAAGGGGGGGGGAAATCAGACACACACACACAAAAAAAAAACTGGACAAAAGCCATATATTTTGTGGCTGTTTTGTGCAAAATAAAGCCGTGTTCCCTAATTGGGACTGAATTTTGGAAGGCTGAAACTAAGTGGCTGATGGAATCCAGATAAATGCTCGACTTATGACCATTCGTTTAGTGACCGAAGTTACAGTGGCACTGGAAAAAAAGGACTCATCACCATTTCTCATATTTATGGCTGTTGGAGCCTCCCTCTGGTCACGTGATCAACTGGCTCGTATTTATGACGGTTGCAGTGCCCTGGGGTCACGTGATCCCTTTTTGCAACCAAAAATCAATGATGGGGGGGAGTCATATTCCTTTACAACTGTGTTAGTAACAACTGCAATGAATCACTTAACAGCTGTGGCACGAAAAGTCATCAAGTGGGGCAAAGCTCATTTAACACTTGTCCCGTTTAGCACCAGAAATTTAGGGCTCAATTGTTGTAAGTTGAGGACTACCTGTACTTCTGTTACTTTGGGGGAAATTATATTTCTGGCTTCATGGACTGATGTGATTGGAGTATAGAGGGCGTTGAGGATTTCCAGATTTTAAAATACAGGCAGTCCTCGACGTACGACCACAATTGAACCCCAGATTTCTGTTGTTAAGCGAGGCATTTGTCAAGCAAGTTTTGCCTCATTTTACGACTTTTCTTGCCACAGTTGTTAAGCGAATCATTGCAGTTTTCAAGTAACCCTGTCGTTAAGCGAATCGGGCTCCCCCATTGACTTTGCTGGTCAGAAGGTCGCAAAAGGGGGATCACGTGACCCTGGGGAACGCTGCAACGGTCATAAGCGTGAACCAGTTGACAAGCACTTGAATTTTGGTCACGTGACCTACTAGGATGTTGCAAACGGTCATAAGTATGAGAAACGGTCGTAAGTCACTTTTTCCAGTGGCCGTTGTAACTTCAAACGGTAAATAAACGAACTGTTGTACGTCGAGGACTACCCATAACCGTTTGGGGTGTCTTTTAAATCTGGGGATGGAAGACTAGGACTTCATTGGAGAGGGGGGAAAAACCCACATCAAACCTGGGCGGCTGAGATGTGGTGGCAGGATTGCAGAAGACTGGCGTGGGCGGGCCTGAATGGTGTGTTCACACAGCTCAAGGGTAATAGGGTGGGGTCATCCTTGATGCCCGTTTTTTTCAGGTACCCACCCAAACCCTAGTTTCACACCTGCAGCGGAGAGAAGTGCAGAGAAAGGCAGCTAAAATAGGGGACTCAACATTTTCCATATTAAAAAAAGGATCATTTTTAATTATCCCTAACATGCTGTCAGTTTTTTTTTTTTTTTTGCAGTGGATGCACATGGTATCGACTCATTGAACTGTTTACCATTGGTTCCAAATTTCCTTCATCAGTCAGCTGTTAGCTCTGATCTTGAGTTTTTACAGGATCAGAGCTAATGGTTACAACAGCACTAGGAATAGAATAGAATAGAATAGAATAGAATAGAATAGAATAGAATAGAATAGAATAGAATAGAATAGAATAGAATAGAATAGAAAATATGAGAATAGAATAGAAAAGAAAATGTGGGATGGAATGGAATAGAATAGAATATAAAATCTGAAAGAATAGTTAAGAAAATATGAAAGAATAGTATAGAATAAAAAATCTGAAAGAATAGAAAATATGAAAGAATAGAATAGAAAAGAAAATATGAAAATAGAAAATAATATGAAAATAAGAACTCCCCCGAAGCCTGGGTTGCTCCCAGCTGGCCGTCGTCTCTGCTCCGAACTTCCTGGAGCAGAGCCAGGTGTCTGCGAACCATCCCTGCCTGAAGAAAGGACTATGATTTAAAGGAGCAGGCAGAGCGGTACAAGAGGAAAAGGTGAAGAGGACTATTTTACTGTACTCTCTAACTTGTTGGACTTTTTAAACTTTAATTGAAAGTGCGTCATAATTGAGGATTAAAAGATGGCGGCTAAACCTCCCTCTAAAACTCTTCGGAGTGGAGGATCCTCGCCGGTGCAACAATCATCACTACAGGCATTGCACCCTCCTGAAGTGCTGACATCGAAGGATTTGCGAGATGCCTTGGATAAACATGCCCAGGTACTTTTGGAATCAATTAATCAATCAATTGCTGATAAATTTGCACAGATGGAGGAGAAATTGGAGAAATTTGAGGAAAGAATGGAAGAGAGGATGGAACAGAAGTACAGCGTGATGAAGGTAGACATTTTGACTTCAGTGCATAAAGTGGCGGAATGTGTGGAAGATTTAGTTGAAAAAGTGGATGATTTGGCTCAAAGGAATGCTATACTAGAAGTAAAAGCACGGGAGAATGAAATTGAAAGAGGCAAGTTGGAAAGGGAGTTAAGCCATGCCCAATATTACCAGATGCAGTTTGCTGTCAGAATTAGAGGCTTAAAAGAGAATGTTAAAGAAGATTTAAAGCAGCTGATCTCTGAGGCTCTCGAAGGGGTATTGAACCAGCCAGCATCTGAAATAAGAGCAGCTATGGATAAAGTGTTTCGGGTGAATTCATGGATTGCCAGACAGAGAAAGTTGCCTAGAGATGTGGTGGTTTATTTTGCAAAAAGAGAAACTAGAGATCAAGTTATACAAGCTGCCTATGATGCTAAGGTTGTGATTGCTGAACAAGAAGTCTTGGTTTTAAAAGAAATTCCTCCAAGGATTTTAAGGGGAAGAAAGGATTATACATTTCTTGTGCAAGAGCTCAAGCAAAGAGATATAAGGTTCAGATGGGAGATTCCAGAGGGGCTGATGGTGATTTATGAAGATAAAAGGTACAGGCTGATTACTGTGAAACAAGCACGTGATTTCTACAATAATGTCTTAAAAGCAACCCCATTAACGCTTCTGGAAGCTGGAAAGGGATCTGGAGAAGAAGAACAACAAGAGGAGGAAACAGAGGAAAATGGTGCTGGAGGAGATCAAGCTACAATCTCTTTGGATGATCCTAGAGAGCAAAGAGTGACGCGTGCTGCTTTAAAACGAGCAAAGAAAATAAAAGAACAAGATCAGCAAAAGTCTTCAGATTCTTCATATCGTATTCATAGCCAAGCTGTGGGAGGAGCACGGCCTAAAGTAACCAGTCCTATCAAAGCTGTGGTCCAAGAGCTTCTCGAGGATATACATGGCAACTAAATTTTTAACCTGGAATGTTAATGGACTAAACTCACCGCAGAAGAGGAAGAAAGTTTTTCAATATTTAAAACAATTTAAGATAGATGTTATATGCCTGCAAGAAACGCATATTAGAGTTTTGGATCAAAAGTACTTATTGAACTCGAGGCTGGGTACGCAATTTGTTGCTTCTGCAGAGAATAAGAAAAATGGAGTGGTTGTTTATGTTAAAAGTGCCTTAACAGCGGACTTAATTGAAGCAGATAAGCATGGAAGATATGTTATGATCGAGCTGTTGCTTGAAGGTAAAAAGATGCTTTTAGTTGGATTATATGCTCCAAATCAACAACAAGCTGACTTTTTTAGTTTACTTCATACAAAGCTTACCCAGTTGGATTATAAATCCTTTATTTTTATGGGGGACTGGAATGGAGTTATGGATGTACAGTTGGATAAGGCTGGAGCCTTTAAACGCATTCCAAGTCACGCTAGACTGCCTAAATCTTTTTTTGAAATGAAGGATGACCTGGAATTGCGAGATATTTGGCGTGAGAGACATTTGCAGGAGAAGGATTATACATTTTATTCTGATAGACACCAATCTTTTTCGAGGATTGATTTTATTTTGTTGACTAATGATCTTCTTTTGAGAACTAAAAAGGTGAAAATCTGCGCAAGAATTATCTCTGATCACAGCCCAGTGTGGTTGGAGATTGATAAGGAAAGAGGAGATAGACGCTCATGGCGCGTAAATGAGAATTTGTTTAGAAATCAGAGAAATGTGGAAGAATGCAAACAGCGGATGAAGGATTTTTTTGAGATGAATATGAATAAGGGCACCTCTATGGATATGGTTTGGGATGCTAGCAAGGCCTATATGAGAGGGGTGTTGATATATATGAATAATAGACATAGACGTGCAGTGGAAACTAGAAGGAAAGAACTGGAGAATGAAATAAAGGAAAAAGAAAAGGCTTTGATTTTAAACCCAGAGGAGCTGAAGATCAAGGAGGCTATTAGACTGTTACGGGGACAATTTGATAAATTAATGGCTGATCAAGTGGCGACCAATCTGCGGTTTGCTAGGCATAATACTTTTTGCAATGCTAATAAGCCAGGCAGATGGTTGGCTTATAGACTGAGGAAAAAACAAAGGGCATCTAATATAGATAAGATTGAGCATAAAGGAAGGGTTGTGTATCAACAGAATCTTATTAAGGATGCCTTTGTGGATTTTTATTCGAAATTATATACTAAAGAGGACATTAAGGCAAAAGATATTGATACGTATTTGGAGAAGGCTAGCATCCCGGTTCTTACGCAAGTACAAAAAGAGGGGATTAACCAACTGATTACAGAAGAAGAAATTTTTACAGCTATTAAGGAACTGAAGGTGGATAAAGCACCAGGCACTGATGGCTTGACTGCAGCCTATTATAAAAACTTACAATTAGAGATGATAAAACCGTTAAAGGAACTGTTCCAGACAATACAGAGGGGGGGAAAGGTGCCCCCGTCTTGGAGAACAGCTTTTATCTCTTTGATTCCGAAGGAAGACCAGGATGCTACTTTAGTTAAAAATTACAGACCGATATCGCTTTTAAATACTGATTATAAGATATTTGCTAAGGTTTTGGCTAATAGACTGATGAGGGTTCTGCAACAGGTGATTCATGGGGACCAAACGGGGTTTATTAGTGGAAGACAAATGAAAACTAATGTGAGACATATAGTTGATGTGTTAGAGTTTTTGGAAAGGCACAACCAGATCTCTGCTGCGCTAATCTTTTTAGATGCTGAAAAGGCTTTTGATCAATTGAACTGGCAATTTTTGTTGAAAGTTTTAGACAAAATGGATTTTGGGGAAAAATTTTTACAACCGATTAGGGCATTATACCAAAAACAAACTGCCCGAATTATAGTTAACAATAGTTTGACAACAGTATGTAATATTGAGAAGGGCACAAGGCAAGGGTGTCCGCTATCGCCCTTGTTATTTATATTAACATTAGAGATATTATTGGTTAAGATTCGGAATTCGGAAAAAATTAAGGGGATACAAGTTGGAGATCAGGATTACAGATTGAGAGCATTTGCAGATGATCTGGTTGTTACAGTGACCCAGCCAGAGAACTCTGTTGTGGACCTGATGGAGATAATAACACAATATGGGAAGGTTTCTGGATTTAAAGTAAATATACAGAAAACTAAAATTTTGGCTAGAAATATGACAGTTTCGCAGAAGGCTCTCCTAGAAGGATTAACTGGATTTGAGATTGTTAAAAGGGTTAAATATTTGGGGGTGATTTTGTCGCCCTCTAATACAAAGCTATATAAAAATAATTATGAAAAGTTATGGGGGAAAATTCAAAAAGAACTGGAGAGTTGGGAAAAATTGCAATTGTCTTTGTTGGGACGGATTGCAGCAGTGAAAATGAATGTCCTGCCCAAATTTTTATTCTTATTTCAAATGATACCGATTCTTAAGAAAGACTCTAACTTGGAGGAATGGCAGCGTGGTATCAATAAATTTGTGTGGGCAGGGAAAAAGCCACGAGTTAAACTTAAGATTATGCAGGATACTCGTGAGAGAGGTGGCCTTAAAATGCCTAATTTTAAATTATATTATGAAGCTGCTGCACTAGTAGGAATAAGTGATTGGATTAATTTGACACAATCGAGGTTATTAAATCTTGAGGGCCATGATCTGTTGTTTGGCTGGCATGCATATTTGTTGTATGATAAGAAGGTAGATACTGTGTTTAGGATGCATATTCTAAGACAGGCATTGCTGAGAGTTTGGAAGAAGTATAGACATAAGTTAAGCAGCAAGATACCATTGTGGGCAATCCCAAAACACGCAATAGAAAATATACATGCTGGTTTCAAACATGATGAGACTACTTACAAGGAAATTTTAAGTTTGGAAAGGAATATTTGGTGCTTGAAATCATATAGTTTCTTGCAAGAAGAGAAGGTTGTTCAGACTTGGTTTCAATATATTCAGTTACAGGCCAGGTGGAAAGAAGACCAAAAAAATGGATTTGCAACGACTGATGAAAATTTGATAAAGCAAATTAGAAATCAAGGACCAGCACATATTAAACGGATATATCTTGCATTGATAGAGATCGATTCAGAAACAGAGCTTGTTAAGGATTGTATGATAAAATGGGCCCAAAACATTCAGGAAGTTATTACAATGGACACGTGGGAAAAGATCTGGGTGAGGAATGTAAAATTCACTCAAGCTCAAAGTTTAAGAGAGAACTTTTACAAAATGTTTTATAGATGGCATCTAGATCCTAAAAAGCTTGCAAGTATGTATCCGAATTATCAGCCTAAATGTTGGAGGTGTGGTGATGAAGAGGCAACATATTTTCACATATGGTGGACATGTAAAAAGGTCAAGGCTTTTTGGATAAAAGTCTGGTGGAATATGCAGAAGATTTTTAAACGGAGGATAAAGTTTTGTCCGCAATTTTTTTTGTTGGGAATAATTGCTGACGCTACAGTTGTGGACTCTAAGTTGATGTTGAATTTAGTTACGGCAGCAAGACTTTTGATAGGTCAATATTGGAAGAAAGAGGAACTGCCGACTATACAAGAGTGGATTTTAAAGGTTTCCGACTTGGCAGAGATGGCGAAGATTTCGGCCTATTTGAAAGATTACTCGCAAGAACATTATATTATGGAATGGAGAAAATGGATTGAGTTTATCCAGAATAAGTATAGGGTCAAGAAGTTTTATCTAGCATTTGAATAAGTCTTCTTTCGTTTTCTTTTTTCTTTTTTTCTTTTGTCTTCTATATATATTTAATAATGCTAAGTTTTGTTTGATCCTATATAAGTTAGAGAGTGATGGATTTTAGAATTTATAGTTGTTAGTATATGGTTGTTTATGATTGCTTTTTTATATATATATACCTTGTATTTAGCTCTGGGAAGTCCGGGGGGGGGAGGGGGGTTGGAGGGAGGTGGGAGGGGGGGAGGGGGGGGAAGGGGGGAGGTAGGGAGGGGAGGAGGGAGGGGGAAGGGGGTTTCTTAAAGGAAAACTGTATTTTTAAAACTTTTCAATAAAAAAAAAAAAAAGAAAATAAGAATAGAATAGAATAGAATAGAATAGAAAATATGAGAATAGAATAGAAAAGAAAATGTGGGATGGAATGCAATAGAATAGAATAGAATATAAAATCTGAAAGAATAGAAAAGAAAATCTGAAAGAATAGAAAATATGAAAGAATAGTATAGAATATAAAATCTGAAAGAATAGAAAATAAAATAAAATATGAAAGAATAGAAAATATGAAAGAATAGAATAGAAAAGAAAATATGAAAATAGAAAATAATATGAAAATAGAATAGAATAGAATAATAGGATAGGATAGGATAGAATAGAATAGAATAGAATAGAATAGAATAGAATAAACAGAGTTGGGAGGGACCTTGGAGGTCATCTAGTCCAACCCCTTGCTCAGGCAGGAAACCCTATACATTTCAGACAATTGGTTGTCCAGACGCTTCTTAAAAACTTCCAGCGTTGGAGGAATAGTTGTTAAGTTGAAGACTAACTTGTATTGTTTTTCATCACTCTGAACAATTTGTTATCATCAGCAAACTTGATTATACCACTAGTCACCTCCGAAGCCAGGTGTTTCATAAATAAAGTCAGTCCTCAACTTACAACAGTTCATTTAGTGACCATTCGGAGTTACAACGGCACTGAAAAAAAGCGACTTGTGACTGTTTTTCATACAACCCTTGCTGCATCCCCGCGGTCTCGTGATCAAAATTCAGACGCTCGGCAACTGACTCAGAATTAACGCCGGTCCCAGTCCCCGGGTCAAAGGGTCCCCTTTTGCTACCTCTGACAAGCGAAGTCAACAGGGAAACGAGATTCACTTAACAACGGTGTAACTAATTTTAACAACTGCAGCGATTCACTTAATGACTGTGGTATGAAGGTCATCAAACAGGGCAGAACTCATTTGATAACTGTCTCGCTTAGTGACAGACGTTTTGGGCTCAATCATGGCTGTAAGTTGAGGACTCCTTGTAATGACTTATCTTTTCCTTCCCTGAGCAAGACCCATTTCTCCCGTTTTACCACATGAGCCATTGGGGTTTCGGACAGATTGAAGAGAAAAAGATGTCAAGTGTGCTTCAATTTTAGGTAAATTATCCAGTGTAGATTAGTATTTTTTTTCAATCCTGGCAACCTGAAGTTGTGTGGACTTCAACTCCCAGAATTCCCCCGCCAGCAGAGCTGGCGGGGGAATTCTGGGAATTGAAGTCCAGAGTTTCAAGTTGCCGAGATTAAGAAACACTGGTGTAACCTATGCCCAGATATGGCTAGGGGAAGTAGTAATTGTTGAGTTGTCCCAACCCCTGCAGTGAAGCGAGAGTGGATTTTCCTATAGAGATCCTCTTTGCTATGCCTACGTGGATTAAGCCCTAATCCTACGGATCTTGTGGGTGTTATTAACGCTGCTTCTTCTCTAAAAGTCAGATTTTGTTCCCCGGATTTGGTCTAGCATTTTTACCTTGTGGAGGTTTTTTTGGGGGGGGGGGGGTTGGCTTTTTCACTGGCGGTTCTCCAAGCTTTTTGGAAAAATCTTGGATCAGCTTCCTGCTTTCCTCTTCCTTGTTCATGAAAGGGATTTATAGCATGAAGTCAACCCAGCCTGCCCTGGGAACCTTCCTGCCAGCAGTCCTGGCTTCAGGGAAGCCTTGTATTCAAGACACAAGGCACTTGGTGTTTACTTCATGTGTTTGTTAGATTTTTATCCCGCTTGGATTACTTCATAGGTACCTCAAGGCAGTGAACACATCCAACACGGCTCCCTCCTCCTATTTCCCCCCCCCCCAACAATATCACTGTGAGGTGGATTGGGCCAAGAGAGGGTTGGCCCAAAGCTGCCCAGACAGCTTTCATGCCTAAGGCGGGACTAGAACTCACCATCTCCAGGTGAACGACCCTGCTGGTTTTCATGCCTAAGGTGGAACTAGAACCCACAGCCTCCTTGTTTGTAGGCCAAACGTTAACCACGACACCAAACTGGCTCTCTGGTATCGTAGGCCTCTGGCCTTATTATTAGCCTAGCGTGCTTTGATATGAAGACTTGGGCAAACCTGGGACTGTGAGGAACCATGGTGGTGTAGGGGTTAGAATGCGGTACTGCAGGCTAATTCTGCCGAATGCTAGCAGTTCGATCCTGACCGGCTCAAGGTTGACTCAGCCTTCCATCCCTCCGAGGTCGGTAAAATGACCCAGATTGTTGGGGGCAAGAGGATGATGATGATAATAATAATAATAATAGAATTGGAATGGGCCTTGGAGCTCTTCCAGTCCAGGTTTCTCCAACTTTTCTGGGTTTACGGCCCGGAGGGGAGAGCAGCTTCCAAATTACTGTGTGCGTGCGTGCGTGCGTGCATGCACGCAATCAGGGCCACACCCACTGGTGCATTACTAGCGGCCATGTTCACGCATGCATGAACGGCTGCGCATCCTTACAGCAGCTAGCAGCCATTCGTGCATGCACAAATGGGCCACGCAAGCACACACACGCTAGCATTCCCGTTCGCACCTGCAAGCATGCGAAACAGGGCCATGGGCACTAGCGTGAGTGGGGGAGGAATGCGCCCCCATGTGTACGGGTCCTGGCCAGCAATTTTTGTGGCTCAGTGGCCAAGAGCCTATAGGTTGGAGACCCCTCTTCTAGTCCAACCCCCTGCTCAGGCAGGAAACCCTACACCATTTCTGACAAATGGCTTCCCAGTCTCTTCTTAAAAACTTCCAGTGTTGGAGCATTCATGGCTTCTGGAGGCAGGTTGTTCCACTGGTTAGTTGTTCTAACTGTTAGGAAGTTTCTCCTTAATTCCAGGTTGCTTCTCTGCTTCATTAGTTTCCATCTGTTGCTTCTTGTCCTGCCTTCAGGTGCTTTGGAGAATAGCTTGACTCCTTTGTGGCAACCCCTGAGATACTGAAAGAGTTGCTATCATGTCACCCCTCGTCCTTCTCTTCATTAAACTAGACATAACCAATTCCTGCAACCGTTCCTTGTATGTTTTAGCTACCAGTCCCTGATCATGTTTGTTGCTCTTCTCTGTACGAGTCTCAACATCTTTTTTACATCGTGGTGACAAAAACTGGATGCAGTATTCCAAGTGTGGCCTTACCAAGGCCTTGTAAAGTGGTATTAATACTTCATGTGATCTTGATTCTATCCCTCTGTTAATGCAGCCTAGCACTGTGTTGGCTTTTTTGGCCGTTGCAGAACACGGCTGGCTCATATTTCAGTGATTGTCCGCTAGGACTCCGAGATCCCTCTCACAGTCACTACTATTGAGCAAGGTACCCCCTATACTATACCAGTACATTTGGTTTTTCTTGCCTAAATGTAGAACCGTACTTTTTTCACCATTGAATTTCATTTTGTTAGATAGCACCCAATGTTCAAGTCTGTCCAGATCCTCCTGGATCTTAAGTCCATCATCTGGAGTGTTGGCTGTTCCTGCCTGCTTGGTGTCGTCTGCAAATTTGATGAGTTCCCAATCTTATCCCCTCGTCCACGACTCTCTAAACCGCTTAGAGAAGGGCTGTAAAGCACTGAAGTGGAATATAAGTCTAAGTGGTATTGCTATAACTCCGGCTTGCCTTGCTGGCAAGTGGTTTAGTCATGTTCTTTGGGATCTACCCAATATAAGACTGGAATACAAAGGGAGCTCTAGGGGAGAAATTGAGGCTGCACTGCCCAGCTGCCTCCTACACAAAGAGGGGTGGGCGAGGGTTGTGCTGTCTATAAAATCCTGGCTCTGTATGGACAGTGAGCGATTTTGGGGCACTTAAAGGAGGGTTGTTGCTATTTGAGGTGTTTTGTTGGCCTCTCAGGACAATAAAACGGAACATCCCTGAATCAGGAAGTGCATGTTCTCTATCTGGCAGCTGTTCTCCAGTATGATCGAGGTAGCTCCCATCCTGGTGATGCTCTGGAAGGCTTTAAAATTTTGTCGCGCTCCCAGGCCTTAGTTGTGTTTTGTGCAGCAGGGAGTGTGGTTCATCCAGGCACGGGATTGTTGTTCTTTTCTCACATTCGGTTTGCTTTCTTTTTGTTGTGGGGTCCTTGGTGCTCTCTCTCTCTCTCTCTCTCTCTCAGCTTGATGCTTTTCTTTCATGAGCCCCACTAGGTGACATTGTCAGTATATCATTTCTTTGTATTCTTCTCTCAAACAGTTCTGGAGTTGCGCGGCAACTACATCTCAAACACATACTTTCAGGAAGCAAGCCAGCAGCTGAAAGCTAATGTCTGTTTTTTATTTCTACCTTTGTAGAAGTTTTATTTTTTTTTCAAAGCCCAACTCCCAAGTGCTTGCAAATGGCTTTCTGCGAAGCTCAGACCTGCAAACTGTTTTCCCTTTAAAGTTTGAGCTCATGGCCATTTCTCCCCCCCCCTCCCCTTCAAATGGGCAAGGTGGCTGAACCTCAAGCCAAGTTCTTCTATCTTTTGGACTACATTCCCTGTGAGAGAAATGAGCAGTTCCAAAATGTAATAGATCAATAAAGAGATAAGTAGATGGATGACCGGGCGCAAGAGACCTGGGGGCAGTGTCTGGTTCAAAAGCACCGCAGGTTTATTTCATACTCCCTCTGCAAGAATCTGATTTAGTAACGGTCAGTGCGAATTGGCGTCGGGATAAGAGTCAGTAGAATTCAAGGTGGGCTGGACTTAGATCTCTTGTGAGCGCGAAGGGACGCGAGGTTGATGACGCGTTTGACCTCTTCCTTGGGCTTGGCCTGATCTTCTCCTACACGGATGGGTGGATGAATAGGTAGGTGCAACTAGAAGAGCTGAAGAGATAGCTATAGTTAGAAGAGAGAGGTAGATAATAGGTGACCAAAAAGATAAAATATAAGTAGATAGATGATAGATAGACAATGGACGGATGGATATAGAAGAGATGGTTTGGATAGACAGATGGAGATAGAACAGATAAAAATAGAAGAGAGAGGTTGGTAGATAGGTAGACAGTAGACAGGTAAATGAGATAAATTGAGAGGTAGGTAGGTAGAGATAGGCAGACGATAGATGGAGATTGTCAGAATCCATTTATATCATATTCATAAATGGAATGTTTCAAACATTATTCCATGGATTCTGCCATCTCCCGAAGAGAAGGGAATGGATTTGTATTGAACCGGTATTAGGCATTTCAAAGGAAAGGAGAAGCCGTTTGAACTGGGGAAACAAAAGGGGGGGGGCTAGCATCTGGCTTGTGTCACGGAAGAGAGCAATAAACATGAAAGGTCCTAAGTTCCTTTTTCCCACGAGAGGGATGATACGAGATAAAGGATGGGGGACTGACCAAATGGGGCTAAGGGGGGTTAAACCGGGAACTCTTTATAAGGGTTTAGTTCGTGGAATAATATTAAGTCCTGTCTCGTATTCCTACAACCAAGCATGTCATAGTAAAGATTCTTTTTGGAATAGATTTTACTCCAAGAATTTTGTCTTCCTAAGACGTGGTTTGGGGTGGGTCCTGACAGAGATATAGTTTGGATAGATAGATAGAGGCAGAAGAGATAAATAGAAGAAATAAATAGGTAGATAGTAGACACGTAGATGAGATAAATAGGTATGCAGATAAGAGGATAAGATAGACAAAATGCCTGGATGAAGGCTTCCACTTTGACTTAGGAGCAGTGCCAGTGTTCTGCCTTCCCCTCAAGAAATTCCCACTCTTTACCTTTTGTTAGGTAACTCACCAAAGTTTCCCGACCTCCCAAGTGCCCAAGACCACCAGCAGCTGTGCAAAAGGGCCTGGCAACTTTGTCTGTGGGGAGGTGCTGCAGGCCCTGTCGTCCAGCGAACGAGAGTGTCTCGAATTCATCGTGGGCATGGGCTATTCTTACGAAGATGTCTTAAAAGCGATGAAGAGGAAGGGGCAGAGCGTAGACCAGGTAAGAGGAAGATCTCATCCATACATCTGGGAAAGGGAGCAAGCCACACCCGAGTCAACATTGGCTGTGGTTTTGAGTGCTCAAAGGTGACACCCCAGTTTGTTCCTGGTCATTTTGGCGTCACACCCCCCTACCCCGGTATTTGCAGGATTGTGTCTCGTGTTACAGCATAGAAAAGGCTGGCAGGGGGTCAAGAACTTATGGTGGGAGAATTGTACTTACCTACCTATTCGTCCAATTTAAATCCCACCCTTACTATTTTTATAAGTAATTCAAGGCGGCGAACATAGCTAATGTCTCCTATTTTCCCTACCATAACCACCTTGTGAGATGATCTGAGCTGAGACAGAGAGACTGACTCAAGGTCATCCAGCTGGCTTTCGTGTCTACGGCAAGACTAGAACTCCCTGTCTCCTGGTGACTGGCCCAAAGTCACCCAGCCAGCTTTCATGCCTAAGGTGGAGCTAGAACTCACCGTCTCCCGTCATTTGGCCCAAAGTCACACAACCAGTTTTCATGGTTAAGGCAGGACTAGGAACATGCTGTCCCTTGGTGACTGCCCAGAAATTCTCCACCCAGCTTTCATGGCTAAGGCAGGACAAATTCACTGTGTCATTATCTTGACCATTAAACCAAATTGGCTTGGCCCCATTTTGTTGCCCACAAAACAAAAACAGAAAGGCAGGACAAGAAGCAAAGGATGGAAACTAATCAAGGAGAGAAGCAACCTGGAATTAAGGAGAAACTTCCCGACAGTGAGAACAATTAACCAGCGGGACAACCAGCCTCCAGAAATGTTGGGTGCTCCAACAGTGGAGGCTTTCAAGAAGAGATTGGACAACCATTTGTCTGAAATGGTATCGGGTTGCCTGCTTGAGCAGGGGGTTGGACTAGAAGACCTCTAAGGTCCCTTCTGTCTCTTGTTATTCTGCTAAATATTTTTGGAACTGGTCATGCCTGATGATTGCTTAGATCGAAAGGTGGATACTGCCCCGTGTTCATATTCTACAGGTAGTCCTCAACTTACGACAATTGAGCCCAACATTTCTGTTGTTAAGCAAGTCATTTCTTAAGTGAGTTTTACTCCATTTTACAAACAACTTTCTTGCCAAAGTTGTTAAGTAAATCACCGCAGCTGACAAGTTAGTAACCCGGTTGTTAAGTGACTCTGGCTTCCCCCTTGAGTTTGCTTGTGAAAAGGTCGCAAAAGGGGATCACGCGACCCCGGGGTACAAGCGTGCTCATCGAAAACATTGAACCGGTTGCCAAGCATCTGAATTCTAACCCCGTGACCCTGGGGATGCTATGCTGCAAAGGCCATAACTGAAAAAACAGTTATCACTCAACATTTTTCAGTGCCGTCGTAACTTCGAAAAGTCGCTAAACGAACTGCTGTAAGTCAAGGGCTACCTGTAGATAAGTGGGAATCGGAACCGGAAAAGCATTGGAAATAAAATTTGGGGAATAGCGCGAGCAAAACCCGTAAGCCTTTTTTTCCAAAACAGTTCAGAGTTAGGGGTAGAATCAGGCAAGAAGGATCCTGGTCAGTTCAGGCAACTCAACTCGAGAGATGACATTTGACTCACAGAACAAAATGTCCCAGCTTGTTTCTCTCTGGTTTCTCCGTGTAGATTCTGGAATACCTGGTTGTCCGGGGTCAACTTTGCGAGAAAGGTTTTGATCCGCTCCTGGTAGAAGCTGCTCTTGAAATGCGTCAGTGCTCAGAAGAGAAGGTGAGAATTCGCTTTTTATCAGCTTCTCAAATCTCTCTCTCTCTCTCTCTCTCTCTCTCTCTCTCTCTCTCTCTCTCTCTCTCTCTGGATCAGCTTAACACAAAGGTGCAGCTGTCACTCTAGCCACTGCTGGGTTTGTGGCTTGTTCTTTTGTGTGTGTGTGTGTGTGTGTGTTTTATTAAGTTGTATCATCAACACAAAGGTGCAGCTGTCACTCTAGCCACTGATGGGTTTATGGCTTGTTCTTTTGTGTGCATTTTCCTTTTTTTATTAAGTTGTATCATCGACACAAAGGTGCAGCTGTCACTGTAGCCACTGCTGGGTTTATGGCTTGTTCTTTTGTGTGCGTTTTCCTTTTTTTTTATTATTAAGTTGTGTCATCGACACAAAGGTGCAGCTTTCACTGTAGCCACTGCTGGTTTTGTGGCTTCTTGTTTTGTATGCGTTTTCCTTTTTTTTTTTTAAGTTGTGTCATCGACACAAAGGTGCAGCTGTCACTGTAGCCACTGCTGGGTTTGTGGCTTGTTCTTTTGTGTGCGTTTTCCTTTTTTTTTATTAAGTTGTATCAGCCATAGCAATAGCGCTTCGACTTACCTACCGTTTCACAACGCTTCACAGCCCTCTCTAAGCGGTTTACAGAGTCAGCCTCTTGCCCGCCCCCCCCCCCAAAAAAAAACACACCAATCTGGGTCTTTGCTTTACCGACCTCAGAAGGGCGGAAAGCTGAGTCGACCTGAAACAGGATGTAAAATACAAATTTTCCATCTTTTCGTTGTGTTTCATATAATCCAATGATAACCCCCGGTGTGTATTGTTGAGTTCAACCAGCAGTTCTTCTAGTCAAGCGTCCGTTTTCATTGTTCAAATGTGGACCAGTCCTATGCCCAAAGTCAGCTTGATTTAATCCGGTGAATCTTAGCACCCTCTGCCTTTCGGGGTGGGGGTGGGGGGCAAGTCTTTCCGCTGCCATGGATAGTTGCACTAGGGTCCCCGGGGGAAAGAGAGCCGTTTTTGGAGGAGGAGGAGGAGGAGAACAAAATGAAAACAGTGGAAGAGTGGGGAAAGAAAAAAGGGAAGGGAAAAAGGGGAAAACATGGGAAAGAAAAAACAACATTGATTTCTGGCTCTATTTGGCGCAATAAAACGATAACATTGGAACCTCAGCTTTTTTACATTTAGAGGCTAACGTTTCAGACTTGTGGACTTCAGCTCCCAGAATTCCCCAGCCAGCAAGTCTCCAAACTTGGGAACTTGTAAGACTTGGTGGCCCAGTGGTTAGAATGCAGTACTACAGGCGACTTCTGCTGACTCCCGGCTGCCAGCAGTTTGGCAGTTCGATCCTGACCCGGCTCAAGGTTGACTCATCAGCCTCCCATCCTTCCGAAGTCGGTCAAATGAGGAGCCAGATTGTTGGGGGGAACAAGAGGCTGACTCTGTAAACCGCTTGCAGAGGGCTGTAAAGCGCTGTGCAGCGGTATTTAAGTCTAACTGATATTGCTAGTCCTATTGTGGACTTCAACTCCCAGAATGGCTGGCTGAGGAATTCTGGGAGTTGAAGTCCATAAGTCTTAGGGTTCCCCAAGCTTGGACACTCCTGATGTGAAGTCCCTCCAGACCATCTTTTTTCACTACTTTGGGCCTCCCAAAGCCAAAAGCTCAGTCACCCAAGATTCCCGTAAACTATCCTATTCCCTTTTTTTCTTTTCTCAGGCCACCGAGATTCTCCAGCTCATGAGCAAATTCCAAGAAATGGGATTCAAACTGAAAGACATTAAAGAAGTTTTGCTATTACACAACAACGACCAAGACAATGCCCTGGAAGATTTAATGACCCGAGCAGAAGCGAGCTGAAAACACGAGCAGGGCAGCCTCGCTCGCTGCTTCTGGCCACCGGATCCTGCCCTCGCCAGCTGGGTCTCTCTCGTGCTGCGGGAAGGAGAATGCTATGAGGATCCTGGGTTCGAGATACTGTCGCAAAGAGCTGGTCCCTTGCCACGCCCTCACTCTGGTCCGCTGTGCCCGCCCTCCCAAAAGAAGAGTCCAAACTGCTTTCTTCGATTAAAGTTTTAAGTGCCCTTCCCCACGTTTGTTTCTTTGGGTAGGCCAGAGACTGGACTGAGTTGTACAGACGGTGTCGGGCTAGTTGTTTTTTTTTTTCTTTCCTCCCGATACCCCACCACCACCCCATTTGACACACATACACACACACCCTTCCCAGTCTCTTTGGACCGGACTCAAGAGAAGCATCAACCCGACTCTGACAACGAACTACGCTTGAGTTCCTTACAACCGCCGTCATTTGTGTGCCTGCTCGTACCGCAACATTTGACTTCTTTAATCTGTCTTGGTAGAAGTGCAATGGAAGAGTCAGTTTTACTCAAGGTGGGGAGGGTCAAAAGGAGGAACTTAGTGCAACAGTGGTTCACTAACGGCCGCTTGCACGCCCCAGAGGAACATTACGGCTTTCTCAGGCGCGGCGGCCCTGGTTGCTCGTGAATTTCTGCCACCACCACCCCACCCCCCAAAAAACCAGATAATAAGCTGTGAAATCTTTTGCCCCTTGGCTTTTCTATCTGACCCAGGAGCTTTTGGATCTCTCCCGTCTGAGCTGGTCGAGATCCTATTTAAGCCACGTCCTGGAGAAATGAAGTGACTTGTCAGTTTTTAACATAACCGTGTGAAATTGGGGGTCTCTCTCAAGCACTTTCTTTATATGAATATTCACTGCGTTGGTTCAGGGTTTTTTTTTCCCCTCACACAGTTATAATTATTAATCTAGTTATAGGAATGAGACTTTGGGTTTTGATAGCAAAAAAGTATTGCATTGTACATGTTTAAAGATTTAAATGCATAAATATATATATATATATATATAATGAGCAGTCTCGATCCTCGGAAGTAATTTGCTAAATATTTTGGCTCTGCAGAAAGATAACTAATAAAATCTTAAAATGTGTCTCGTCGTCTTCTCAGGTTTTAGGGGAGATGACTCATTTTTTCCTTTATGAAAATCCAGTTTTATGACTTCCCCATTAGCATTGTGTGAATAATAAGGGATTGCAAATATTGTTCAACAGTCAATCTCATGACGGCTGGCTGTCTCTTTCAAAGAACTGCCAAACTTTGCCCCTCTGGGTTTCGTTATTTGAGATTTAAAGAGAGCCACCTTCCATATCTACAGGTGTCACTCGACTTAATGACTGTAATGGAGCCCTGAAAGTTGGGATGTGAAGCAGGGTCACCCTTGACAGGTCTGCTTTTCCAAGCTTTCCTGCAGTGGTCCTTAAGTGAAGCACTGCCATTGTTAAGCAAATCCACTCTCCACAAGAGGAGGCATTTTTTTTTTACTGGATACTGAAAGTAAACATTGGGTTCAAGCAGAAACTCGTAAATTGTGGTTGCACGGTTGGTGGGAGGCTGCCCATGCCTGTAAATGCAGTGCGGTTGCCAATGGCAATAGCACTTCAGATTTAATTTACCTCTCCACAGCGCTTCACAACACTCTGAACAGATTACAAAGTTAACATCTGGCCCTCCCAACAATCCGGGTCCTCGTTTTACTGACCTGGGAAGGATGGAAGGCTGAGTCAACCTTGAGCTGGTCAGGATCCAACTGCTAGCGGTCGGCAGAATTAGCCTGCAATACGGCATTCTGACCTCTGTGCCACCAGGGCAGTCTGTTTATCTATCTATCTATCTATCTATCTATCTATCTATCTATCTATCTATCATCTATCCATCTATCTATGTATCTATCTATCTATCTATCTAATCATCAGCACTGAGACTTTACAGCCCTCTCTGAGCAGTTTAGAGTCAGCTTGTTGTCCCCAACAATCTGGGTCCTCGTATTACTGACCTGGGAAGAATGGAAGGCTGAGTCAACCTTGAGCCGGTCAGGATTGAACTGCTGTCAGTTGGCAGAATTATAGACTGCAATATTGCGTTCTAACCACTGTGCCACCAAGGGCTCTACATCCATCCATCCCTCTCTCTCTCTCTCTCTCTCTCTCTCTTTGCAACAGCACTTATGTACTGCTTCATAGGGCCTTTTACAGCCCTCTATAGAGTCAGCCTGTTGCCCCCAACAATCTGGGTCATTTTACCGACCTCGGAAGGATGAAAGGCTGAGTCAACTTGCCAAGCACCCGACGTGCGATCATGTGGCCAGGAGGGCATAGTGTCAGAACTTCAAAACCAGGTGGTAAGTCAAGGACTGCCAGTTAATTATAAGATACTAAAATTCTGTAAATCCCAAGATGTTTCTTTATAGAGCTACACCTGCCAAGCTCGTGGTTTTTAGCTCCTTAACCCAGCCCTAATGGAACTTGAACCTGGGAAGAAGAAAAACATTTCTCTCACCGAGTCATTTCCTGTACTCCCTACCCATCATTTCCTGCATCACGAGGGCATTTTCTTACTGAGTAATCATGAATCAGTTTTCTGGGATAAAGCGCCCCATGAAACTTGGTTAGGATTTACTTGCCGGGTTTTGGGGTTTTTTTTAGCCCTTCGGGGGGGGGATCTGCAAGCTGCTATAGAATTTGCTGGCCCAGTTATTTTGTTTTTTTAAAAAATTGTAATTGTAAACAACTAATAGAAAACCATCCATTTTAGATGGCCTGGGCACAGTAGACTTTTTTAAAAAAAAGTTGTTTTGAAAGTACAGGTTCGAAGTTACAACGGCATTGAAAAAAAGGGACGTAACCATTTTTCGCACTTACGAACATTGCAATGTCTCCATAATCACGTGATTTACATTTGGATGCTTGACAACTAGTTTGTGTTTATGACGGTTGCAGTGTCCCAAAGTCACGTGATACCCTTTTGCAACCTTCTGATGAGCAAAGTTAATTGGAGAAACCAGATTCACTCAATAAAGGTGTTCCTAATTTATCATCACGTAACAAATGGGGCAAGTGAAATAAAACGGGGCAAAACTCACTTTGTTAAGATGACTTTCGATTAGATTGTTTACGATTACACACACAGCTCCAGGGCCAGCAAATTTCTCACTTAGCAACATAAATTTGGGGCTCAGCTGTGGTTGTAAGTTGAGTACCTGTACTGACCAAAAACAAACATTAAAAAACTCCACAAAGATAAAAATACAGTGGCAAAGACAAGTAGAAAGTGCCTTTTGGGGGGGGAGGGGAAAGGAAAAAAAAAAGATAATGCAGAATCTACACCAGTCTACTTGGCCTGGGACCATGGCAGAATTTGGAGCAGGGAACGTTCACACCTGTCCTAAAGCTGCAGAGAGCTAAATAATAATAATAATAATAATAATAATAATAATGATGATGATGATGATGATGATGATGAAGTTGGAAGGGACCTTGGAGGTCATCTAGTCCAACCCCGCTCAGGCAGGAAACCCTACACCATTTTAGACAAATGGCGGTCCAGTCTCTTCTTAAAGACTTCCAGTGTAAGAGCATTCACCGCTTCTGGAGGCAGGTTGTTCCACTGGTTAATTGTTTTAACTGTCAGGAAGTTTCTCCTTAGTTCCAGGTTGCTTCTCTCCTTGATTAGTTTTCTGTCCGTTGCCTCTTGTCCTGCCTTCAGGGGCTTTGCAGAATAGCTTGACTCCCTCTTCTTTGGGGCAGCCCCTGAGATATTGCAATCTGCTATCGTTGGGAATACTGCTATCACTGTATATAAACCAGTAGATTCTTGAAACAGCTTATAAAAATGAGAAAAATGTGATTCCTCTTAGAACCTGGGTGTAAAAAAATCATCAGAAGAAAAACCACCAAATCCATGGCAAGTAATCATTAACAATTTTTATTTAATGGGTAAGTCATGTTTAATTGTCGAGAGCCCCACCTATTTTGGCCAATATGTCCCCAGTATGTCAACATTCCTCTTAAAGGACCGGTTGTGCTGAGACGTCACATCACTCAGTTCCCCGATGTGAAAGTCAGAAGCTGGAAGAAATTTCTGGCGCCAACCCACATTGGCATAATGGCTTACGCCGCCCTCCCCTCCCCCCCTCCGTGCCCTTCTTCTCACTTGTGAATTATTCTTGCAATCAAATCGTGGAACTACACTCGATCTGGGTACTTAATTGAAAGGGCATCCTCCACAAACACGGCAAATTTTGAAGCTAAAGTTCAGTATAAAATGACATGCACATTCAAACTCATTCTAACTTAATTCACACAGCATTGCCACAACTGACTCTTTGAATTACCTTCACTTTAATTATAAAGTTACTTAAAGACACTTTTTTTTTTTTGGTATGGTGAGGCAAAGTGCTTATGCAATATAACCAAGCTATCTTTACAGTTGTTGTTTTTTTCCTCTTTAAAATTTAGGTGTGCTTTTCTCGATCCATCTGCTGGGCGGATATCTATTTTATGCATTTCTAGCAGTCTTGCCAAAAATGCACCGTTTCCTCTTTTTAGCAACCACTTTCTATTGTCCTGGTTCTTGACTGTTGAAGAGTATGCGTGACCGTTGGCCTTCCGGGCCCTAAAACATACGTGTAGGCTTGAAGTGAACTAGACGCGTTTCACAGCCTGCGTGGTGGGATTAGTCTGCGATCTCCGTGACCAAATGACACCTAATACTGGAATTTGTCGGAATAGTAGCCAGGATGGGCTACATGTTTAGGCAAACTGAAGTCACATTATTAACCAATCCGGATGGTGGTCTCTGTGACTGGCTCCCAACTCTGGCTGAATCGCTTTCTTGTCGTCACCACCAGCCCTGTTCTACTTCTGTCACCTAACCCTAACCACTTAGGAACCCCCTAGCAGGAAAGACTCGGACAATCTATGGCGTATCTCCTGACAATTCGAGGCTCAAGGTCCACCAGGTTGGAAGATAAAATGGGCACCATATCCTCGGCCCCAGACTGACCGTTTCTTTAAATGTTCTTCATCGCTCTGATCTTTGAAACTGCAGAAGCAGGACCTGAAAGGGGGGGGGACTCTTAGCCCGCCGGGAGAACCTTACACCAACTGCGCAGCTAGCTGCCAAGTTCCTAACCCCCTCGGGCAGCTGCCGTTTGTAACAACCGTGGAACCCGTGGGTAAGAATCGGAGACTCGTCCAGCGAGCGTGCGCACCAGCGCAAATACTTAACAGAAGCGATGTGAAGATTTCCGGGCTGCCTTTTTATTCCGCCCGCAGGCTTTTCAAGTCGTCCCTTCGCCACCTTTCGTCCTTCAAATCCCAAGTGACTTGGGTGGTGGGCATCTCGGAGGACTGACAGCAGGCAGGCGGTAGGGGAGCCGAAGTATTCACGTAGAATTTTTGTTAAGCAGGGAAACGGGGAGAGAGGCCAATTCAGGAAGCTGCCCTTGGGTTTCTCTGTTGTCGAACGCCGGCGTTTGCTCGCAGCTCAGACACTCCCCGGACCACGCAATTAGGCCCGTTAGGAAAGCTGGATGATTTTGGGGAGCAGGTGATATCCCCCCTCCCTTTCTTTCAACAGATCCTGGAAGATCCAGTCTGAAGCAGTTTGGAAGGAGAGGAAACTTCTCCGGCATCCGCCACGTTTAACTGACAGGTGGCTTCAGCTTCTTCCTAAAACCTGCTACGCAGCCTGACAATCGGATCACGTCTTTGGTATTTTGAGTCGCCGTCCGCGGGCAGCCTGGCTCATGTGCTCCACTCCTATACTACGTGGAGGAAACCGGTAGAAGCGAGGCACCGCTTGGAGGAGCAGCAAAACAGAGCTGCAGCCGGCTTCGTGCCCGGTGGATGCATTCGGCTTTCAGCCGGAGTATTTCGTCGAGTTTCATCAGACAGTCCTCAATTTCCTTAGCAGAAAAAGAATCGCAAGAAATAAAAGACAGCGGGGGTTAAAAACCATCTGGCCGGAAATGTTTGCAAGAAAAACAGAAGTTGTTCAGCTACCTACAGGGAGTCCTCGACTTGCAACAGTTCACAGAGTGACTGTTCAAAGTTACAACAGCACTGAGAAGAATGACTGACAACCATTTTTCAGACAACCATTGCAGCATCCTGATGGGTCGGTCATGCGATCAAAATTCAGGCACTTAGCAACTGACTCAAATTTACGACGGTCACAGCGTCCCGGGGTCACGTGACACCCCCCCTTTTGTGACCTTCTGACAAACAAAGTCAAAGGGGAAGCCAGATTCACCTAATAACCGTGTTACATACTTAACAACCCCAGCGATTCACTTAAAAACTGTGGCAAGAAAGAGCGTAAAATGGGACAAAACTCACTCAACAACTGTCTTGCTTAACAACAGAAATTTTGGGCTCAATTGTGGTCATAATTCAAGGACTACCTATATTAAGATATCAAGCAGGGCAAATTCTGGCTTTGAATTCAGTTTTTTTTTTTTTTTTTTACAGATCAAGAACGTCAGTTTTCTTCACAACTTTTCCGAATTTAAACTGGTGGTTCCTTTGCTGCTGGCATAAACTTACCTGCTGGAATTCTTCATTAAAATACAGGTAGTTCTCAACTTATGACTACGATGGAGCCCAAAATTTCCGTTGCCCTTCCTCCGTTTTAAGATCTTCCAAGGCCCCTTCCAAATCTGTGATTCTATGGTCTATGGCCGTGGTGGCAAACCTATGGCACGTATGCCACAGGTGGCACGCAGAGCCCTCTCTGTGGGCATGCGCACCTAGGCCTTCGGCTGGCTTTTATAAAACCTTTTCGCTTTAGGCCTCCACCGCCGTGTGCAAAAACAAAAAAAAAAAGGTTAAATCAATCAATTTCAACTTCTCACGGGGAAAAAAATGTTCTCGTAAAGTTGGAATTGATTGATAGAACTTTTTAGTCCCAGCCAGTCTGCTGTTACCACTGCAGCCACGCCCACCCAATGGGCCACACCCACCCAATGGGCCATGCCCACCCGGCACCCGATGATACGTAAGTGGGTTTTGGGTTGCAGTTTGGGCACTCGGTCTCTAAAAGGTTCGCCATCACTGGTCCATGGTCTATGATACGAGATGGGTGGCAAGTACCAAAATAAAATAATGTCATGTTAATATAATAATACATTAGAATGCAATGTAATGTAATACAATGAAATAATAAAATGAAATAAGTCAAGCAAAATAGTAAAATAAGTACACTCAGCTAAAATAATAGGATAAACTAGGTCAAGCACAATAATAAAGGAAGTAAACTAAACTAAAATAATAAAATAAAATATGAAATATAAAATAAATACAAAGGCACCCCAGGGCTTCCACTGGGAGAGGGATGGCATTGCTGCTATCTGGAGCCTCCTCCTGACTGTTGGAAAAGGGGACCAGGAAGGTTTTGATCCCCTTCCTCTTCCAGGGAAGGAACTCTACTAGCTCGGCTGTCTTAATTAACCCCCAGGTTGGGACGGGACCCCCGGAGCTCTGAGGGCCCCCGGTGCCCAAACAGAAGACTTACCAAGTCTGACATCCTGCCGATCAAGCTTTCCTCTCGAGAAGACAGCGTGGCCATTTCCTCCAGTTGTTCCCGGTGGGCTCGAAGGACCAGCTGCCTGCAGGAGGTGAGGAAACGGAGCTGGCTTACCCAAATGCTTTACCGGCAAACCCTCGAGTTACCGCCGCTCAATTGGCGACCGTTCGAAGTTAACAACGGCGGTGGGGAAAAAAAAAGGGACTTACGACTGGGTCCCTGTACTTATGACTTACGACAGAGTTCCCGCCCGTCACGTGACCGGGATTCAAGACCCTGGGCGAAACCAGCACGGTTTTACGACCGTTGCAGAGTCCCCCGGGCCAAGGAGCTTGGCAACCGGCATGCGTGCTTAGGATGTTTGCCGTGTCCCGGGATCCGGTGAAGGCCCCTCGTTGACTTCCCAGCTGGCTTCTGACGAGCAAATTTCAAGGGTGCAAGCTGGGGTTCATTTAACGGCCTCGCCGTTCACTTCACGGCTGCCGTGATTGATTTAACAGCCAGGGCAGCAAAAAGTTTGTAAAAATTTGGGTGTGTGTGTGTGACTCCCTTAACTGCCTTGCTTGGCAAGGGAAATTCTGGTCCCGAGTGTGCTCTTGAATTGAGGACGACCCGTACAGCAGTCCCATTTAGTGACCGTCTGAGGTTACAACGGCACTGAAAAAGCGACTTACGGCGGTTTTTCACCCTTAACGACCGTTGCAGCATCCCCACGGTCGCGGGATCAAAATTCGGACGCTTGGCAACTGACTCACAATGACGACGGTCGCTGTGTCCCAGGATCACCTGACCCCCTTTTGCGACCTTCTGACAAGCAAAGCCAATGGGGAAGCCAGATTCCCTTAACCCCCGTGTCACTAACTGAACAACTGCAACGATCCACTTAACAACTGTGGCAAGAAAGGTCATCAAATGGGGCAAAAGGTCATCACTTGAGCAATAAAAATGGGCTCAAGTCGAGGACGACCTGCGTCCACTTTGAGCATTTCAGTCACTGCCAGCTCTCAGATTTGGGCAGCACAGGTTACCTAGGAACCATCTAGGGCAGGGGTCCTCAAACGTGGCCACTTTAAGACTTGTGGACTTCAACTCCCAGAATTCCCCAGCCAGCAAGGCTGGCTGGGGAATTCTGGCAGTTGAAGTCCACAAGTCTTAAAGTGGCCACGTTTGAGGACCCCTATTTGAGGGCCATTGGTGGTCTCTCCTCTTTGACCAGCCCAAGCCTGTCGTTCACCTGATTAGTAACCAGGACAAAACTTTGAAATTCCCCTGTGATCTCTCGATTGATTGCCGATGGCTGCAACTCAGGCCGCAGTTGCCTGACGGCATTGGGCAGAAGCCCGGTTAAACCAATCCCAGATCCTTTGCTATGGAAACACAAAGGGATGTGCTGCCCGCCTCCTCAGCCTATCCTACGGTGGATCCAAACAACTCACCTTCCCAGCATGTCCTTCTCCTTCGGGGAACCTTCGGCCAAATCTGGTTGCCCACAAGCCTTCGGCGAGTTCTTTGCCGTCTCGGCGACGGTCGAGTCAAGGCCCAAATCCCGCTCCGGCTCTTCCTGATGGTGGCTGCTCTGGGGAGACCCCGTTTCCCCCTCCCGGAAGGCTTCCTCCAAACGGCGCAGCTCCACTGGCCTGTGGGACAAATCCGATTGCGACGGGGCGCTTTCTTCCGAGAGCCGTTCATTTCCCGCTTCGTCAGAGCTGGATAAGGGGTTTGGACTCGAAGACATTCTTCCTTGGTCAGCCGGGCTGCATGGGGCCAAGGCCTCCGGGCCTTCCTTTCCCCCCCGCCTCAGATGATCCGAATAGCTCCACGAAACAGCCACCTTTGCCACTTCAGAGTCCTGGACGCTTGAATTTTCGCTTATCGGAAGGTCTCCATGAAGCAAGGCGCTTCCCTCCGTGTGCCAAGGAAGAAGTTCAGCCAGGGGATCTTCACTAGCGTAGCCACAAGCACAATCACCAAAAGCTGTGGTGGCTCCCAAGATGGGAGCGCCACCTGGACAGGGACAAGACTGCGGGAGCCACGTGAATTTGGCCCACGGAGACAGAACCTGCTCACTTGTCTTCTTCCTCCAGGGGTTTATTTCATAGATGTGGGATGCAGAGGGGTGGCTGCCTTCGCGAGCGCGCCCAGCGTCCTCATCCCAAAACTTGCCGGGGCCGATGACTTCTCCTTCGGTCATCTCCTTCCCTTGACGATCTGCTGATCCTGAGTTAAGGAAGGAGACGGTCAAAGGTGCCACCGAGTCATCCGTGAGCTCCATGGGGAAGCCTGAAGCTTCGCAAAAGTCTGTTCTTTTGGGGACAGCCGTTTTTTCAGAAAATGGGGGTTCCAGTAAGAGGGCGGAGAGAGGTGGACTTTGCGTTGTTTTCCTTGGTGGGGAGAGGTGTCCATCGGGGCAACCGTGAGGTGGAGCCGAGGATCTCGGCAACTTCTGCTCAACGGGCAAATTTTGACAATTTACCTTATTACCCGGAAGCCCGTCATGCTTTGAGCAATAAGGTTTCTCCGGGATGCCCCCGTGCAGGGAAGAACCCACCGTGGATATTTCTCCTGAGCTCCAGTCACCCAGACTCCTATGGCCTTCTTCGTAGCTGCTGGACTCTTCGTCGTGTGGAAAAGCTCTTCCCTCCACCTCAAACTCGTACCATTTATAAAACAGCCTCTGCTCATCTTGTCCGCCCTGTCCACGAACCCTCTGGTGGAGGAAAAAGGAATTATGGGGGCTTTGCCTGCTAGCTTCCATCTCCGTCTTCTTCTGACTGGGCCCAGGAGAGAAAGAGTCCTCGCTGAAGTCGCTGTCGTCCAGTTCCTCGAGCTGCATGGTGTCGTCCCGGCCCTGAGGGGACACCCGGACAGGGCGAGGGGCCTCTGGCCTCACCTGGATCTCCTGAGACTTGTACTGGCCTAAGAACTTCTCCAAGGGCTGGTAGTTTAATTTCTGCTGCAGGAGAGGAGGCTGTTGGAACTGCTGGTGGTAAAGCCGCAAGTGGTGTTCTCGGTCCTTCTGACACGAGGAAGCACCTGTCCAGGCAGCAACGCACTGATCCACAAACGGCCTGCCGGCACCTTCCTCCTGGTCCGACGGGCCATCCAAGCCGTGATGGGAAAAATTGGCCCTGGGAACCCGTTGCTTTTGCACCGGCTCGACTTTCAGACACCTCGCCTGCTGTCTCTCCATCTGGCCGCCTTCTCTCCTGCCCGCCAAGTCCTTCCTGAGGCGGCTTTTCTCCGAAGTTCCCGTAGGTTCCTCGGCTAGCTTCTTGGATGAAGACTCGGTCTTCGCGATCCCTTTTTCTGGGCTGGTGCAGCCGGGCCAGGGAGTCCCTGAGGGTCCTTTGCATCCCTGCCCTTTCGGAGTGGAGGAGAAAGGTAGGTGGGTTGGCTGAAACAGCAAAGCGGTCTTCGTCTTTGACCCGGGGGTCGGCATGGGAGAGTGCAGCAGCCCCAGCTTGGCTTTTTTGGGAGAGCTCTTTCCTCCCACTTGGACGTAAGGAGAATTCTGGATACGCTTAGGAGAGCTGTGTCCTGTTGCCCGGTGCCTGCTGGCCACGGGGGTGGAAGACTTCATTCCTCTCTTCAGCTCTTTCAC
This sequence comes from Vipera ursinii, assembly GCF_947247035.1. Classification (NCBI taxonomy): domain Eukaryota; kingdom Metazoa; phylum Chordata; class Lepidosauria; order Squamata; family Viperidae; genus Vipera; species Vipera ursinii. The sequence goes on from NC_139513.1 coordinate 291,232,535, forward strand.
TCTGTACAATGAAAAAGCCAAGAATGAGGTTACTCATTTACATATGAAACTTCTTCACTGTCCGCTTCCCTCATTGGAGGGGCTCATGTCGTCGGAAAGAGGTCCAGGCTGCCACGAGTATTATGAAATTTGGGGAAAATTTTACGAGTGGGTGAAAAAGAGAATATGCTTAAAAGACAGCTAACGCTAATTTAGATGGAAGAAAAATGAGGAGATAAGGATATTATCATACCTAATATAGACATTGAAAATCCAAGGAGAGGAGCTGCTTGGACATCACCCCTGAACTGTATCGGAAGAGGAATGGGAGGGAAGAAAGGAGAGGAGAGAGGGAAGAGAGTAGAGGAGGGGGAAGGAAGTAGGAAGGTTGTGTTCTGTACCAGCCTACTACCGGCCCTGCAGAAAAGGCAGGGACAACCCCTTTACAAAACGGCAAGAGGCTGGAACTAAGCCTGCCAAATTTATTAACATAAAACAGAGCAAACAGAGCAAACACGAACCATGAAACAGGAGCTATTCCAACAGTTGCCTTCAGCAAACCAGCCCTCCCACACATTCCCCCTTTAAACAGTTCAGGGCGTGGCTTCTCTCTGCCTCCTTCCGAGGTGCCCCATTGCCTTCCTCTGCTTGCTCCTACTTGACTGCCTCCTGCGTCGGGCGTCCTTGAACAGGGCCAGCTGTGGGTCATCTTCATCCACGCTGTCAGGCTCACACAGCTGGGTCTCCGTCGTGACCAGGTGGGAGGGGCCTGGCTGAGGGCTCTGTGGAGCCTCAATATTATTCTCAGCAAGCTCTCCAACACCCCCCCTCCTCCTCTGAATCGTCTGACCCAACTGCCAAACCCACAGGCTGGCCCTGAATCACAACAGGTTGGAGGGAAAGAGGAGAAGTGGGGAGAAACAGGAGGGGAGCGGTGAGGGAAAGAGGAGAGGAGAGGAAGAGGGAAGTAGGAAAGAAAGGAGAAAGGGAGAAAGAAAGTAGAGAAGAGGGAAGAGAGAGAAGGAGGGGGGATACAGTGAAAGGGGAAATGGATGAGCAGCACCCAAACTTAGGTGTATGTATTTATCTATGGCGATATATAATACCTACAGCATTACTGATATAACAAATGTTAAATACCTGAAAAAATGTTTATATTTCATTGGTTAGTTTGTAGTATATTAAAGGAACTGTGAAAAAATAATAATAAAATAAAATAAAATTATAATAAAATAATAAAATAATAAAATAAAATAAAATAAAATAAAATAAAATAAAATAAAATAAAATAAAATAAAATAAAGGAAAGAGATCCAGGCCACTTTTTAAGAGGCCGAGTTGTCTCAAGGTGAGGCCACGTAAAATGCAGGGGCCGTCCAGTGCAGTCACAGCACGTCTGGCCCTCCAATGAATGAATGAACCTTTATTGTCAAAGTACAACCATGTATACGTTGAGATTGGCTGAGTCTCCCTTCATGCCCCCACCACCAGAACTCAGAGTGACAACAAACCCTCCATCTTATTACACCGTGTGAGCTAATTGCACAACACACCGGCCTCGCAAGTCAGTCACGCATAAAATTATAAAATTAGATCCCATTCAAGAGCCTAACAGCCCATGGATAAAAGCTGTTCTTCAGCCTGTTGGTACAACAGAACAACCAGAACAAGCAGCTGACAAGCGGAAGGCCCACAAATGTTATCAGATTTTAGGCAAGGGAAAGTTGGCAAAAGATTTGGTGTAGCTCTAGGTCTTCCAAGGGGTTTCGGAGACGTTTCAGCCCTTTGAAGTCGAACCAGGTTAGGAAACAAGACTCCATAAACATCCTGGAGTCTCGGCTTCCTGTCCTTTGTGGCCACCCGTGAAAGCTGGAGATTCTGCTTTATAAGCAAGGCTTTTTTTCTCATAGAACGCTCAGAACGGAGTTCCGGCACCTTTTTTGGATGGAACCTTGTAGGGTAGGCAAGGTGGGTTGTATGACATGTGTGAGTTCTGGCACCTTTTTCTTTTACAAAAAAACCACTGTTTATAAGTAAGATCTCCTGCTGAGCAAGAGAAGCCGTTTGCATTCCAGCCTAAGGTCTGGGTCATTTAGACCAGCCAGGGTGAATATTTTGGTCGTGGTGTGTCAAAAATTCAGAAAATGCCTTTTATTCTGCTGACATATTACACGCCCGGATAAAACAGGCTCCTTCCTTCCTTCCTTCCCTCTTCTTTCTTTTCTCCCTTCCTCCTCTCCACTCTTTCCTTTTCTCTCTTATCCTCCATCTTTTCCTCCGTTCATTCCTTCCTTCCTTCCCTTTTTCTCCTTTCCTCCTCTCCACTCTCCCTTTCTCTCTTATCCTCCATCTTTTCCTCCCTCACTCCTTTTATTCCTGTCCTCCTTCTCTCCCCCCTCCCCTCCTTCCTTCCCTTCCCCTCTCTTCTCCCTCCCTCTCTCCTACTCTTCCTTCCCTCTTCTTTCTTTTCTTCCTCCTCTCCACTCTCCCTCTTTCTCTTATCCTCCATCTTTTCCTCCCTCACTCCTTTTATTCCTGTCGTCCTTCTCTCCCCCCTCCCTCCCTTCCTTCCTCCCTTCCCTTCCCCTCTCTCCTCCCTCCCTCTCCTACTCTTCCTTCCTTCCTTCCCTCTTCTTTCTTTTCTCCCTCCTCTCCACTCTCCCTCTTTCTCTCTTATCCTCCATCTTTTCCTCCCTCACTCCTTTTATTCCTGTCGTCCTTCTCTCCCCTCTTCCTTCCTTCCTTCCTTCCTTCCTTCCTTCCTTCCTTCCTTCCTTCCTTCCTTCCTTCCTTCCCTCCCTTGTCCCTCTCCTTCTCCAGAGCCTGTGGAAGTCACATAAACGGGCCCTGAACAGGGACTCTGGAGCCTCAAAATATTGCACGATTTTCAGATCTCTCAGAGGTTACATCGGAACAAGGCCAACCTCCAGAGGGTCTGGAGGCCTGATATATCCCCCCCAAAAATGCACAGGGTGTCCCCCGAGTCCCTCGTGACATAAAGCGTTCCACCCTCTTCTCTGGTTTTAAGCCCGCTCTGACCCTAACCTGTCAGCATAGCGCAAGGTATTTAAGGTGTGCTCTGTGGCAATGTGGCTGGGTGACACATTGGCGATCATGCACGTCTTGGAGTTGCCAACAAAAGAGTCCTTCAGGACCTGGAGCGGGGAGAGAAGAGACGTAGAATTATTCTCAGCTCTTTGGCACATTAATTACAGATAGTCCTTGACTTACAACCGCAATCGAGCCCAACGTTTCTGTTGCTAAGTGAAACCCCCGTTAGGTCAGTTTTGCCCCATTTTACCCGCTTCCTTGCCACCACTGTCAAGTGAGTCACTGCAGTTGTTAATTTAGCAACACGGTTGTTAAGTAAATCTGCCTTCCCCGTTGGATTTTGCTTGTCAGAAGGTCACAAAAGGGGATCACGTGACACACACACACACCCCGGGGACACTACAACTGTCATAAGTAGGAGTCAGTTGCCAAGCGTCTGAATTTTGATCATGTGACCATGGAGATGCTACAACGGCCATAAGTGTGAAAAATGGTCATGAGTCATTTTTTTTTCAGTGCCACTGTAACTTTGAACAGTCAATAAATGAACTGCTGTAAGTCAAGGACTCTGTATTTCTTGGTTATTCTGTTTTAAATTTTTGGAGAGAGAGAGAGAGAGAAAGACAGAGAGAGAGAGAGAGAATGGACAGAGGGAGAGAAAGAGAGAGAATGGGACAGAGGGAGCGAGAGAGAATGAGAGAGGGAGAGAGGGAGGGAAGGAGGGGAGAGAAAGAGAGAGGGAGAGAGAGAATTTTATTTATTTATTTATTTAATTTATATACCGCCCTTCTCTCAAGAGACTCAGGGCGGTTAACAGGGCAATACGTAAAAGACAGATACAAAAGTTAAAATTATTAAAACATGATTAAACAATGCCCATAGTACAAATTTAAAATTAAAGTCATAATAACAAACCCACCCCATCCCATCAGGCCAGGCCCGCTTCCTTAAAGAGATGGGTTTTAAGGTCGCGCCGGAAGGAGCGGAGGTCGGGCGCCATCCGGAGCTCTACCGGAAGATGGTTCCATAAGTCCGGTGCACCCACAGAGAACGCCCTCCCCCTGGGGGCCACCAGTCGGCATTCTTTGACCGGCGGCACCCTGAGGAGGCCCTCTCTGTGGGAGCGTACTGGGCGGAGGGAAGTTGACGCCGGCTGCAGGTGCTCCCCAAGGTATTCTGGACCCATGCCATGGAGGGCTTTGTAGGTCATTACCAACACCTTGAACCTCACCCGGAAGACAACTGGCAACCAATGCAGCTCGCGGAGCAAAGGTGTAACACGGGAGTATCGGGAGACCCCCGACACAACTCTCGCGGCTGCATTCTGTGCCAGCTGGAGCCTCCGAGTGGTCTTCAAGGGTAGCCCCATGTAGAGAGCGTTGCAGTAATCAAGACGAGAGGTCATGAGCGCATGAGTGACCGTGCGCAAGGCATCCCGGTCTAGATAGGGCCGCAACTGGCGCACCAGGCGAACCTGGGCGAACGCCCCCCTAGTTACAGCTACAATATGGTCTTCTAAAGAGAGCTGTGAATCTAGGAGGACTCCCAAGTTGCGAGCCCTATCTACAGGAGGTAATGACTCACCCCCCATAATGAGGGGTGGGATATCCTGAATATCCCGGGATGCCGGTACGCACAGCCACTCCGTCTTGTCGGGGTTGAGACGAAGCCTGTTCCTCCCCATCCAGACCCGGACCGCCTCCAGGCACCGGGACATCACGTCGAGGGCATCACTGGGGTGGTTTGGGGTCGAAATGAAAAGTTGGGTATCATCAGCATACTGATGATACCCAACTCCAAAACCACGAATGATCTCACCCAGCGGTTTCATGTAGATGTTGAACAGAAGGGGCGAGAGGACCGACCCCTGAGGGACTCCACAAGCAAGAGGCCTCGCGGTCGACCTCTGCCCCCCCGTCAACACCGACTGCGAACGTCCCAGGAGATAGGAGAACCACTGAAGAACCGTGCCTCCCACTCCCAATCCCCTGAGACGCCGCAGCAAGATACCATGGTCGATGGTATCGAAAGCCGCTGAGAGGTCTAATAGGACTAGAACAGAGGAGTATCCTCTGTCCCGAGCCCTCCAGAGATCATTCACCAGCGCGACCAATGCCGTCTCCGTGCTGTACCCAGGCCTGAATCCCGATTGGTACGGGTCTAGATAATCGGCTTCATCCAGGACCAGAGGGAGCTGATGCGCCACCACACTCTCAACAACCTTCGCAAGGAAGCGAAGGTTGGAGACCGGACGAAAGTTATTCAAAACAGCCGGATCCAAGGTAGGCTTCTTGAGGAGAGGTCTCACCACCGCCTCCTTCAAGGCGGCGGGAAAACTGCCCTCACTCAAAGAAGCAGCTATAACCGCCTGGAACCAGCTTCGTGTCCCCTCCCGGGCTGCATAAACCAGCCAGGAAGGGCACGGGTCCAATAAACATGTGGTGGAGCTCAGCCTCCCCATGATCCTGTCCACTTCCTCCGGAGTCACAGGATCGAACTCCTCCCAGATGACATCGACAAGATCACTCGTGTCCTGATCGTCTGATACTGCCCAGTCGGAGTCCAAACCAGTCCGAATCCGAGCGATTTTGTCCGACAGATGTTGACTAAATTCCTCGGCACGCCCCTGCAAGGGATCCTCACTGACCTCCTGGTTGAGGAGGGAGCGGGTCACCCTAAACAAGGCGGCCGGGCGATTATCTGCGGACGCGATGAGGGCAGCGAAATAGTTAGATCTCGCTACCCTCATCGCAGCGAGATAAGACCTAATATGGGTTCTTAGTCGCAATCGGTCGGATTCAGATCGGGTGGACCTCCAGACGCTCTCTAGGCCCCGTCTCCGACGCTTCATCTCCCGGAGCTCCGCGGAAAACCATGGAGCCCATTGGGATCTGCGCCGGGTCAGGGGCCGCAAGGGTACAACTCGGTCAAGTGCCTCCGTGGCCGTCCTTTCCCAGGCCTCCACTAAGGCATCCGCCGAGCTGTGAGCTGGGGAGGCAGGTGGGGCCCCCAGCGCTGCCTGAAACCTCTCAGGGTCCATTAAGCGCCTGGGGCGGAACCATCTAGTTGGCTCAACAACCCCACGGTGGGGGGTGGCAAAACGGAAGACCAGCCGCAGGAGATGATGATCGGTCCATGACAGGGGCATAACAATTGGGGAGCCCCCACCAAGATCATCTAACCACCGACCAGATAAGAAAACCAAGTCAAGGGTGTGGCCTCCCTCATGGGTTGGTCCATGAATTACCTGTGTCAGGTCCATGGCCGTCATGGAAGCCATGAACTCCCGAGCTAACTCAGATACTCCTCCCAGGGATGGTAGATTGAAGTCTCCCAAAACCATTAGTTTAGGAAACTCAATCACCAGCCCTGAGAGGATATCGAGAAGCTCAGGCAGGGCTGCTGCTACGCGACTAGGCGAAAGGTACGCGAGCAGCAAGCCCAACTGCGCCCTAGGACCAAACCTCAATAAGAGAGATTCACACCCGACTATCTGAGGAACGGTGGCCTCCTGCGGACATAAGGTCTCCCTCATAACTACAGCCACTCCCCCACCCCTACCCTGAGTCCGAGAATGAAAGACAGGGAGAGAGATAGAGGGAGGGAGGGGGAGAGAATGAGAGAGGAAGAAAGAGAGGGAGAGGAAGGGAGGGAGGGAGACAATGAGGGAAAGAAAGAAAGGGAGAGGGAGGGAGAGAGAATGAGAGAGAGGGAGGGAAGGGGAGAGAATGAGAGGGAGAGAAAGAGGGAGAGGGAAGGAGGGTGTGTGAGAGAAAGACACACACAGAGAGAATGAGGAAGAGAAAGAGAGAGAGGGACAGAGGGAGAGAGAATGAGAGGGAGAGAAAGAGGGAGGGAGCGAAGGAGAGGGAGGGAAGGAGGGAGGGGAGAGAGAGAGAGGGAGAGAAAGAGGGAGAGGAAGGGAGGGAGAGAATGAGAGAAAGAAAGAGGGAGAGGGAGGGAGGGAGGGAGAGAATGAGAGAGAGGGAGAGAAAGAAAGAGAGGGAGGGAGGGAGAGGGAAGGTGTGTGAGAAAGAGAGAATGAGAGAGAGGAAGAGAGAGAGAGGGAGGGAAAGAGAGAGATATGTTTATAGAATTTGGGGGAAAGCTGAGTCAGTCTCCGGTAGTACCTGGGTCAGTTTGCTTTGTCTGAAGGGAGTGTGAGCGTGCTCCTGATCGAGCGCACGGATGCATTCTTTCAGCTAGAGAGACAGAAGAGAAGAAACAGGGAGTATCACACAAGACTCTACATATCAACACTGACACGGGGCCGTTTCCTCACAAAACCCTGCTGAACCCAACAGTTGGAAGTTCCTCAAGACATGAGAGGCCGTTGCAATCTGTGTCTCTTCCTCCAACGTTCTGCAAGAGCTCTGCCAAGGTCTTCATATGGCAAGGGGTTAGATGGAGGAGAAACCCTGTAGTGCAGGGTTGAACCGTGGGGCCCTCGGTGCTCTCTGAGCTTGGGGGTTTTCTGGCAGATGTTACATGACCCAACTAGGGGACATCATCGGTGATAAAAGCGAGTGGGCTTTGCAGAGTGGAGGAAGAGGAGAAGTGGGGGGGAGGAGAAGTGGGGGAAGATAGAGGAGGAGGAGGACTGTACGGTCCTCGGTGCTCTCTGAGCTTGGTGGTTTTCTGGTAGACGTTTCATGACCCAACTCAGAGACATCATCGGTGCTAGAAGGCAGTGGGGATTGCAGAGTGGAGGAGGAGGGGGGGTAGAAGGTAGAGGAGGAGGATTGTGGGGTCCTGGGTGCTCTCTGCGCTTGGTGGTTTTCCGGTAAACGTTTCATGACCCAGCTAGGTAACATCATCAGTGCTAGAAGGCCGTGGGGTTTGTGGAAAGGGAGGAGGAGGAGGAGGAGGAGGAGGAGGACTGTGGAGTCCTTGGTGCTCTCTGAGCTTGGTGGTTTTCCGGTAAACGTTTCATGACCCAGCTAGGTAACATCATCAGTGCTAGAAGGGAGTGGGGTTTTTGGAGAGGGAGGAGGAGGAGGAAGACTGTGGGGTCCTTGGTACTCTCTGCGCTTGGCAATTTTCTCGCAGATATTTCATGACCCAACTAGGTGACATCACCGGTGCTAGAAGGAAGCGAGGTGTTGAAATGGAGGAGGAGGAGGAGGAGTCTGAGGTTCTTGGTGACTCTGAACTTGGTCACGGCTGTCAGTGTCGATGGGAGCGTTCTTGGCGGTTCCTTGATTACATGCCACTTGTAGAAAAACGGAGAGCAAACTCTAGCACTGATGAGAGTACCTAGCTGGGTAATGAAATGTCTGCAGGAAAAGACATCGTGTGGGCACCAACAACCTCACACAAAGAGTTAAGCGTGACCATCTTGTTAGCTACCAATGCTTCTAATCAGTGGAACAGAGCTCTGCTTTCCTTTCCCAAAACATTTGTTGTTGGGTGGTTTTTTGTTTTTTTGGGGGGAGGAGCACATGTGCATATAATGCCTCTTTGTAAGTTAGCTCTTACTGTTTGAACTGATTTCTTCCTTCTCCTGGTTTTCTTCTTCTCAAAACATATTTTTGCGTTATTTTTTTAAACTGAAACTATTTACGCGTTTAACCATCCCTGCTTCTATGAATCTATGAAACTGCTGCCTTTGTAAACTCAGACCGGCAGCTGATCAGCTTAGCTCTACAGGCTGTGTGGCTCTGTGGAAGTCTTGGCCTCTCCCATCTCCAGAGCTAGAGGGATGAAATTTATATTTTGCTAGGCTGGACAGATGTTTACACTGGCAGCTCTTTTTTGGGGGGGACAGGGCCCTTTCCCGTCCTAACCCATGGCTTTTCAAGTCAGAAGCCACATATTTTTTCAGGCAAAATAAATGTTTTGACCCATCAGGGCAAGATTCAGCGGTCCATCTTCATTTGAAAGACAGAGGCCGCTCTTTCGAAGACAGCAAGGTCCACATTTTGGACAGAGAGGACTGCTGGTTTGAAAGAGGGGTCAAAGAGGGCATTTGTCTCCTTTTAGAGAGGCCTTTGCACTATGGTGCTGGAGAAGACTCCTGTGAGTCCCTTGGACTGTGAGGTGATCGAACTGGTCAGTCCTAGAGGAGATCAACCCTGACTGCTCTTTAGAAGGCCAGATCCTGAAGTTGAAACTCAAGTACTTTGGCCACCTAATGAGAAGGAAGGACTCACTGGAGAAGAGCCGAATACTGGGAAAGGTTGAGGGCAAGAGAAGAAGGGGACGACAGAGAACGAGGTGGCTGGATGGAGTCACTGAAGCAGTAGGTGTGAGCTTAAATGGATTCCAGAAGATGGTAGAGGACAGGAAGGCCTGGAGGAACGTTGTCCATGGGGTCACAATGGGTCGGACATGACTTCGCAATTAACAACAACAACAACAACAGAGTCCTTGAGACCCACCTGGAGCTTTATCTGTGTCCTCAGGGTCACCTGAGTAGTTGAAATGGGTGTAGAGCAGGGGTGTCAAACTGCCGGCCCACGGGCTGGACGCATCGCAACAAAACCGTGCCCACCCCATTGCTGGCAATGGGGAAAAAGCTTTGATAAGTCGTGCGACGTCACGTGACGTCGCGAGTTTGACATGTCTGGTGTAGAGCCTTCTTCAAAGAGGCCATCTAGGTCAAAATTGAACAGCCCTCTCTCAACAGAGGGGGAAGGGATACGACATCATCTATCTCCAGTCTACGACACAGTCCTTTCAGCAGTTCCAAGAAGGTTCCACGCCCATCTGCACCACTCAGGTGACCCTGAGGACACAGACAAACCTCCAAATGGCCTCAACGGCTCTCTAAAAGAACGCGAATAACCAGCTGTCTGCAAGGAACATGAATCCTTCCATTCCCCACCATCCGGTCAGACCTGAAGAAGCTTCTTGGATGAAAAGCGAAGTGTCTTCAAAGAAAGAACAAGGGAGTCCAGTTGCCTCATGAAAAAAAGCATCTTTGGGACATCTGTGACCTGGATGACTGAGAGTCTCCACAGTCACTTGACCCATAAAGTGCAGCCTTCAGAAGAACCTGTGTTTACTTACTGCTAGAAGACTCTGATTGATTTCTGCTCCCTCCATTTTTGTCTGCCGGTCAGAGTCTTTGGCATCAGCTGCCCTCTCACTGCCAGCCAGATCAATAAATGAGATTCTGGAAGACAACATTCGGGATGTTAACCTGCCCAATGAAGTTTCAGTTCCCACAGCCAGGTAGAATTTATTAATAAACGGTGTTTAGCTCAAGGGTATGGAAGTTTACCTCAAATCAACTTAAAAAAAAGTATACTACTCTCCGATTCCATATTTCAAGGAAGGTACAATGACCAATAAAAGCAGCAAAGGATTGTGTTAATGCTTCCGGCTCAGGAAAGGAAATCAGAAATTAAATGGGAAAAATGGCCCGCTATCCAAAAGTCTGGATGTCTTCTCCCAATCCTGCAGATGGTGTACCATCAGGCAGGCACAAACTATGTGATCTCCTTGAATTCATTTAGCAAACTCATACCTAGTAAATGACTGGCTAAGTTGAGCTGAAGTTCAGGTGTCCCAATAACCTACGTGTGCTGAAGGAATTGGTAAGGACACCCAGCCAGCTTACGCCTTTGTGGACCGCGGAAAGTCCAGGCAAAGCCTGTTCTTTCCACTTCTTCTCTGCTCACCTCCCAAACACTCTGTTGGCAGGATCTTTCATTTGAATCTGGACAATGGCGTGGGATCGGGAAGAATCGGAGTTGACTCCAGTCGCCCCTGTGCTGCGTTCCTTGCCTCCTTTCAGAATAACCTGGTGGGGGGGAGGAGGTTGAAAGCAGAGAAATGAGAGAGGGGGAACTTGCACAGTGATAAAATGGTGGGGGTCCTTCAATGTTCTCCGAGCTTGGCTGTTTTCTTGCAGATGAATCGTGACCCAGTTGGGTAAAAAATGCAAAAAAAAGGAATGGGATTTGCTCTCTGTTTAGAAGTGGCTTGCCCTGATAGCATGGGCAAGCCAAACAGGGAGCAAAATCCCCTTTTCCTTCTAGCAGTGATGACGTAACCTAATTTGGTAGCGAAACGTCTGCAAGAAAAAAACCAAGCTCAGGCAGCACCAAGGACCCCTCATTTCAACCCTAAGCTACAGATATTCTCTTCCATTGGTTGGTCTCTCCCTCCCCCCTCCTCCCTCCCCTGCTTCTCTTCTTAATACTAGATCACGGGTCGGCAACCCGCGGCTCTGGTGCACGCGCACCTCTTCGAACGGGCAGTGGTGCACACACACCTCTCCAAATGGAGAGTGGCACCGCCCGTTTGGAGAGGTGCGCGCGCACCTCTCCGAACGACCGTAGGTGCGCGCGCACCTCCCCAAACCTTTGGAGAGGTGCGCGTGTACCTCTGCGCGAACGGGCAGCGGCGCCGCTCTTTGAGAAAGCTGCTGCGGCACGTTTGCAGGCTGCCGAAAGCGTCAGCTCTGCAGATGGGCCGCGGCAGCTTTCCCAAGAAGCGGCGCCGCTGCCCGTTCGCGCGGAGGTACACGCGCACCTCTCCAAAGGTTTGGGGAGGTGCGCGCGCACCTACGGTCGTTCGGAGAGGTGCGCGCGCACCTACGGTCGTTCGGAGAGGTGCGCTCGCACCTCTTGGAATGGGCAGCGGCGCCGCTTCTTGGGAAAGCTGCCGCGGCCCGTCTGCAAAGCTGCCGAAAGCAGTAGCTTTGCAGATGGGCCGTCGCCGTCACGCAACCGGGAACTGGTTCCATCACACATAAAAAAAATGGCAACCGCGCGCGTCCGTGCATGCACAAGAAAAAACCATTTTGCGCATGGACACACGCATGCGGCTCCCACTTTTTTTTATGTGTGATGGAACCGGTTCCCAGTGGCTCTTTTCCTTTTTCAGGTTGCCGACCCCTGTACTAGATCAATAATCAAGCAATAAAACTACCAAGAACCCTCCCACCAGCACTGACAGGGCAGGGCACTTGTGTATAAATAGAGAGCAAATTCCCCTCTTTTTCGGCACTGTTGATGATCTCTAGTTTGGCAGTGAAACGTCTACAAGAAGACAACCAAATTCAAAGACTACCAAGGATTCCTTCCACGCTTATTGCTATTATGCCAAGCACGAGGAAGATCTGAGACAGTTTGGTGTGTGTGTGTGGGTGTGTGTGTGTGTGTCTCCCAAGCCATAATTCCACTTCAACTTTCGGACTGCCTCCCCTCCCAATGTGTGTCAGAATCCATTTATTTTTCATTTCTAACTGTGCAAATCTAAATCTCACCCCCTTACTGGATTCTGCCATATCCAAGGAGGGGAAGAGAAGGCAGGGTCGTAAAAAGCCATCTCTATCTCTTAGAGCCGTGGTGGTGAACCTATGGCAGGCGTGCCACAGGTGGCACGCAGAGCCCTCTCTGTGGCACACGCGCCGTCGCCCCAGTCCTAGGCCTTCGCTTTTTCACTTTAGGCCTCCGACGCTGTGTGGGGGGAAAAAAAGTTCAATCAATCAATTTCAACTTCTCATGGGGGAAAAAAAAGATCTTGCAAAGTTGGAATTGATTGTTTGAACTTTTTAGTCCCAGCCAGTCTGCTGTTACCACCGCAGCCACGCCCACCCAATGGGCCACGCCCACCCGGCACTCGACAACACGTAAGTGGATTTTGGGTTGCAGTTTGGGCACTCGATCCCTCTAAAAGGTTCTCCATCTCTGTCTTAGAGGGAAGGTTTGTGTATTCAGCCTGCCTGGAGGCCATTACAAAAGACCAGGGAAGAAACCCTTTGAACTAAGAAGAACAAAGAAAGAGGGAGAAGGGGGAACTCCGGTTTGTATCTCCGACTGGACCGTGAAGGGGAGGAAGTAATATTGCAAATGATACTGGGGCTCTCTTTTCCCACGAGGAGTTTGACACCTGATAATTGACTGATCTTGCGGTGTATGGCAGTGAAAGTTGGACCATAAGAAAGGCCAAGCGCCAAAGAAGTGAGGCCTTTGAACTATGGTGCTGGAGAAGACTCCTGCGAGTTCCTTGGACTGCAAGGCGATCAAACTGGTCAGTCCTAGAGGAGATCAACCCTGACTGCTCTTTAGAAGGCCAGATCCTGAAGTTGAAACTCAAATCCTTTGGCCACCTAGTGAGAAGGAAGGACTCACTGGAGAAGAGCCTAATGCTGGGAAAGGTTGAGGGCAAGAGAAGAAGGGGACGACAGAGAATGAGGTGGCTGGATGGAGTCACTGAAGCAGGAGGCGTGAGCTTAAATGGACTCCAGAAGATGGTAGGGGGAGAGGAAGGCCTGCAGGAACGTTGTCCATGGGGTCGCGATGGGTCGGACACGACTTCGCAGCTAACAACAACAAATTGACTGATCTGGGACTGACCAAATGGACTGAGGGAAGGGTTTTGTTTTTTTACTCGGGGACACTTTAAAAGTATTGACCTGCGAGATAAGTTTCCAGATCCTGTCTAGATTATCCACTGTCAACCATGTTTTAGTAAAAGTTCCCGTTTGGACAATCCCGTCTCCAAGAGTTCTTCTTTCCTAAGGTGTGGACTGGGGTGGGTCCTGACAATGTGCTTCCAGAGCAGTTGAACTGGAGCTTCCAAAATTCTCCAGACTTTCCCTTCTGTCCTGACTGGTTACCTATTTCCCAAAATTCATCTGATAAGGTAGGAGGCGTAAGAGCAGCAAGAGGCTGAAGGCAAACCTTCCCATTACCATAAATACAAGAAGCTAAATAGAACTCAAAATTACCCTGGAAATTAGTTGAAAATAAGGATTTTATCTGTGCAATATTTAAACATTAGGGGAAAATAAAATTATTATGAATATGTTTGATTTATTGATTAACCTTGGTAATATACATAATGGTTTTGATTTATTAAAGGGGATATTGTACTGTTAAGTACAGGATTTAATATAGTGGGAAATAATAACTTTTAGGAAATAGAACAAGATTACATTTAAATAGATAAAAATGTCTATTCTGGATATTATATTTTGTTATGAATTGAGACAAGGGAAATCTTGGTAACCCAAAGCCAGAAAATTATCAATATCAAAGGTTAAATTGGAATATTGATGAGAAACTAAAAAAAATGGGTGAAAATTAATAACAGGATATGGATTGTTTTATGAAGACTGAATGTAATTAAGATACGTATAAGCTAAAAACTTATTGATAAATGTAATAATTATGTTTTTATTGAGTTGATGTAACTAGAACTGTACTGGTTTGAATATGAGACAGTGAATGTTAAGGGAAAAAGAGAAGAAATATCTGAGGTTGTAACCTGAGATTTGCACTAAAGATTTTGTTATCGAACTATTGATTAAACCAGTGGCCACGTTGCTTTTTTAAATACTTAAATGTAAAATGGGAAAATTAATAAAATATTATTTTTTTAAAAAAATTACCTCCAGAAGCAAGCTGACCGTATTCACGTGGACCTCGCGCAGCCCGACTATCTGCACAACGTGCTTGCTATCTTCCCTTGCAAAAAGCCTGCAGAGAAACCCTCTGAGGTTAGTAGAGAAACTTGGAAAGAAGTGCAACAAAGTGCTCTAAAAATCAACTTTTGAAAAAGTACTGGGTACAATGATTTCCCATAAAATACGGTCCAGGGCAGATTAAAACAGTTCAGCTATTTGGAAATTATTCTGACGTACCGTAAAGGAATAACCAGTTACGGCCGTTTTTCGCTCTTATGACTGTGGCAGCGTGTCCACAGTCAGGTGGTCAAAATTTGGGTGCCTGGCAACTGGCATGTGCTTATGACAGTTGCACTGTCCCTGGGGTCAACGTGATCGCCATTTGCAACCCTCCTGGCTGGCTTCCGACAACCAGCTGAACGGAGGAAGCTGGATTCCCTTAGCGACCACATGTGTCAGAACCCATATCTATAGGGTTCCCCCTCCCCCCTCCTAACCTAATCCTTTTCTTTCATCCTGACTCGAACCTCACTCTCTTCTCTTCATGGGTTCTGCCATACTCCTGGGGGGGTACGGGGGTGGGAAGAGGGAGAGCTTGGGGTTATAGCCTTGACTTCCTCTATCACTACAATGTAACCCTTTACTTTCCTATTTCCATATATCTTCTGGGTAATTTCTCTCCCCTTATTGTCAGCTAGTAAAGGGGGGAGAAGAAAGGAATGCAACCTCCGGCAACCAGTTCATCTCCTCATTCCCAGGAGAAGGTGCCAAAATCCTATAGCCCTTTTTCCCCCACAGCGGACTTAACACCTGGGGATTGGCCTGTTTGAACTGACCGGATGAACAGCGCTTGTCCGAGGACGTCTCTGTGGTCATGTGGCCGGCATGACTAGACGCCAAAGGCGCACGGAATGCTGTTACCTTCCCATCGTAGCGGTCCCTATTTTTCTACTTGCATTTTTTTTACGTGCTTTCGAACTGCTAGGTTGGCAGAAGCTGGGACGAGTAACAGGCGCTCACTCTGTTACGCGGCACTCGGGATTCGACCTGCCAAACTGCCGACTTTCCAATCGACAAGCTCAGCGTCCTAACCCACTGAGCCACCGTGCCCCTTTTTGTTCATGAATACATCAGACTATTCTAACCTATCTGTGGCAGCCCCTCAAATATTGGAACACTGCTATCCTGTCCCCCCATGTCCTTCTTTTGGTTAAACTAAAGGTAAAGGTAAGGTAAAGGTTCCCCCGCACATGTGTGCTAGTCGTTTCCAACTCTAGGGGCCGGTGCTCATCTCCGTTTCAAAGCCGAAGAGCCAGCGCTTATCCAAGGATGTCTCCGTGATCATGCGGCCGGCATGACTAGACGCCAAAGGCGCACGGAACGCTGTGACCTTCCCACCGTAGTGGTCCCTATTTTTCTACTTGCATTTTTTTTACGTGCTTTCGAACTGCTAGGTTGGCAGAAGCTGGGACGAGTAACAGGCGCTCACTCTGTTACGCGGCACTCGGGATTCGACCCGCCAAACTGCCGACCTTCTGATCGACAAGCTCAGCGTCCTAACCCACTGAGCCACCGCGTCCCATTTTACTTCACAACGGTGGCCAAAAAAAGGTCATAAAACAGGGCAAAATTCACTGAACGGCCTTGCTTTAACAATGGAAATTTTGGCCTCAAGTCTGCACTGATTCTGATGGGGGGATGAACCAAAAGTTGAATTTTGCCCGACTTCTAAGTGATAACCAGGTGAACGAACAGCTGCTACTGGTGGGATGTTGACTGAATGGATCTCAGCTCTGAATGGTCCAATGGGTCTCTGAAAGATGTGGAATACAGGTAGTCTTCAACTTACGAACACAATGGAGCCCAAAATTGATGTTGCTAAGGTTGTAAAAGGTGATCAGGTGACCCCGGGACACTGCAACCATAGTATGAGTCAGTTGCCAAGGGTCTCAGTTTTGATCATGTGACCATGGGGATGATGCAATGGCTGAAAGCGTGAGAAACGGTCATGCCACTTTTTTCAGTACTGTTGTAACTTTGAACGGTCATTAAATGAACTGCTGTTAAGTCGAGGGCTACCTTTATTAAATACGTGTAGTCCTCGACTCACAAGAGTTCATTTAGTGATCGTTCCAAGTTACAACAGCAGTGAAAAAATTACTTAGGACCGTTTTTCACACAACCGTTGCAGCACCCCCGTGGTCAGACGCTTGGCGACTGACTCATACGTTTGACGCTTGCAGTGTCCTGGGGTCACGCGATCCCCTTTTGCGACCTTGTGACAAACAAAAAAGTCAATGGGAGAAGCCAACCGTGGTACCAATTTAACAACTGCAGTGATTCACTTAAACAGCTGTGGCAAGAAAGGTTGCAAAATGAGTCAAAAGTCACTTAACATACGTCTCAGTTAGCAACATAAAATTTTGGGCTCCGTTGTGGTCGCAAGTTGAGGACTATCTGCACATCAAGCCACTTGCACTATTCTGCAAACATTATTTTTAAAAAAAGCAAGTTAGTCTCCTTAGCTTTGGGGGGGGGTCTTCCACGAAGCTGTAATTCCACCGAACTTCGTCTGATTTATGTCATTTCTTTCCCCCCCCTCAAAAAACAACAACCCCTTTTGTGTTCTCAGAGTTAAATACCTCTTTCTTTCATTTAGCAAGTCATAAAGCTGCCCGCAGTAGATCTCGTAAAAGCTGATCCAGACATGGAGGTCTTTCTTAGCGTGAGTGCTTTCCAGTTGTCTGAAGATCTCTTTAGCAGCCAAGGCGTAGAGGCCGGGCGTTTTTTGAGTGCCAAACATCGTGTAGGTCTTCCCTGCGCCTGTTTGTCCATATGCAAAGCAGGTGGCATTGCCTCTGCAACCAAGGAAAGATGAAAAGTAATCATGACAAGCTTTCGTTAATGAACTTCAGGACGTTCCATTCTAGGTGTACGCTCTTTATTTATTTGAATAGCTGTTATCACCGACAGAAGATGAAGGGGGAATAAAGACCTCACAAGAGATTTAAAATGTCCAAGGATATTCCTCTTGGTTGGGACACAGGAACCCCAAGTGATGCTTGATTACACATTTTTACACAACACTTCCATTACACGTATTTACACGTTTTTATATGTGAATAAACAGTAGGGGCAAAATAAGTCTGGAAATTGAGGTAAACCACAATGATCGGAGCTGGCAGGGATTTTTCTCAGGGTTTAGGACACCACGTTAATTTTGGTCATTTCTCCTGCAAAATAGATGGGATTAAAAGCCATCAATTTCCAAAGATACTAAGCGGAACAGACTGCAGAATTTGAAATCCATGAAATCCATTCGGATCCCTGTACAGCTATATTGAGGAACTGACAGGTCCATTTCCTCAGAGATGACAGAGGAAATCCAGTCAGGCCCAAACCTTTCTTACACCTTATGGACAAAAATCTGTGCTTGACTGTGGTTTCGCAGATATTTCGTTATCGAAATTAGGTAACGTCATCAGCCTAGCACTGATGACGTTACCTAGTTGGGTTATGAAACGTCTGCAAGAAAACAGCCGAACTGAGAGAGCATCAAGGACTCTTTCATTTCAACCCTGAGCTATAAAAACAGGTAGTCCTCGACTTACGACCACAGTTGAGCCCAAAATTTCCATTGCTAAGTGAAACATTTAAGTGACAGTTCAGTGACGTTTGCTCCACTTGATGACTTTTCTTGCACAGGCGTTACGTGAATCAGTTGTTAAGTTAGTAACATGCTTGTTAAGTGAAACTTCAAACTTCGAACAGTCACTAAATGAACTGTTGTATGCCAAGGACTACCTGTATTCTCTTTTATTGGTCAGAATCTTGAGAGACTAAAACTATAACCTTCTCACCTACTAAATACTGCATAAAAGGCAGTCCTCAATTTATAACCATTTGTTTAGCAACCAAAGTCACCACAGAACTGGAAAAACCTACTTGTGAGTTACGACCAGTCCTCATTTTTATGACCATTGCAACATTGCCATGGTCATGTGATCAACATTCGGTGGCTTGGTAACCAACATGCATTTATAGAGTTTGCAGCCTTCTGGGTTCGTGTGGTTGCCATTTGCAACCTTCTCAGCCGGCTTCTGACAAGCAAAGTCAATGGAAGAAGCCGGATTCGCTTAATGACCATGTGATTCAGTTAACTGAACATTCACTTAACAACCATGGCAAAAAGTCATAAAATTGTGCAGTGCCATAAAATCATTGGAATGTTAAATTCGGAGCAAAAATAAGTACAAAGAGTACTCAATGTGACTTTTCTTGCCACAGTTGTTAAGTGAATCACTGCAGCTGTTAAATTATTAACATGGCTGTTAAGTGAATCTGGTTTCCCCGTTGACTTTGCTTGTTGGAAGGTCGCAAAAGGGGAGCACAGGATCCCCTTTGTGCAACTGTCGTAAGTTGCCAAGCATCCATGTCAGAGCATGCAGTCTTATTGCACTGAGATAACCCAGGAGTAAATACAGTAAACAGTGGTCTATATTAAATGGTGGTTTATCTTTCACTATCTACAATATCATACACCAGAAACAATATACATACATGTGTTAATACAGAGGCTCCAACATACAGCAGTTACAGCATGAAATGGAAGAGAGAGCACATATCTGCAAAGCCTTCCCTTTTATAAAAGGCTCTTAAAGAGACAGAGACCCAGCTGGCTCTTAAAGGGACACAGACCCTGCTTATTTATTCCCATCATTGCATCATACTTCTTACATCAGCTAGTTAGCTTCTAAATCATTACATGTAAATCGCGTGACCATGGGGATGCTGCAATGGTCGTAAGTGTAGAAAAACAGTCATAAGTCACCTTTTTTGGTGCCACTGCAACTTCAGTCACTAAACCAAAGATTATAAGTTGTGGGACTACTGTACTCATGCTGATGGCTTCCTGAGCTATGTATATTAAATTCATTAGAAATCAGAAATGTCCTTATGTCTTGGGCACTAGGATAAATGCCAGCCAGCAAAGTTTTTCAGAGGCTGGGTTCATGAGTTATAACCATGACGTGGTTTCTTTGCTCTCAGTGTGATGGGAAGCTTCTAGCTTTGAAGTGTGCCAAAGCACAAATGTAATATTTGACTATGTCTCTTTAAGGCAGCTGTATCTTTTGCTGGGCTGGCACAGTAGCAGGCAGGTATCACAACTGGGCCTAGCAAAAGATGCAGCTCCTTTAAAGAATTGCAGTGTCCGAAACAGGACACAATTCCATCATTGTGTGTGGCAGCAAAGAGTAGACAACTTTCATACTGAAGGAGACCCATTGTCTTGAAGCTCCATCCACATCACTTCCTTTGGCTTTTTAAAGTGATAGATCAGTCTTCCCAAAACTGATCCTCTTGCGTAAATTAGATTTCAGTTCTCAAAATCTCTCCAAAACTGAAGATTGCTGAACTTGAGGCTTTGGAAGGCATAAAACTGAAGGCCGAGAGAAATATTCAATAGGGATACTCTACCCACTAAATACATGTTGAATAAGAGGATGGGCGGTCTTCATGTACACGTCTTCATTGGAACATGTCTCCCCAAAGACCTCGTCGAAATAAAACACATGCTGAAAATGACAGAAGGCATATTTAGTGCAAGGGAAAAAAAAATAATTCCTTTAACTAGGCATAATGGTAGTGGGCATAACCAGGAACGTGGTCCCTTTAGCCTTAGCAATGGCACTTAGATTTATATACTGCTTCACAGTGCTTTCCAGCCCTTTCTAAGCAGTTTAGAGTTAGCCTTTTGCCCCCAACAATCTGGGTCCTCATTTTACCGACCTCAGAAGGATGGAAAGCTGAGTCAACCTTGAGCTGGACAGAATTGAACTCTTGGCTGTTGGCGGATGCCTGCCTGCAATACTGCATTCTAACCGCTGCGCCACCATGACTCTTTTAAAGTTATGAGAAGCTACATTGGTCTGATAAAACAAAGCCACATTAGACCCACTGAGAAGAAACACTATCAGCAACAGCAAATAGATATAGAGTATAGGGGGGAAAATGATCTGTCTCATTTTATTTCTAAGCTCCATCAAGTCGCTATCTCTGGGGAAGAAAGCAGTTGGTATAGCTATAGAAAGATGGCTGTGGAAATTCTCAGTCATCCAGGTGATGTTTGTCCCAAAGGCAACTGGAAGTCCAGTTGCCTTTGGGAAAAGCATCTTTGGGATATAGAAATAGGGATATAGAAAGATGGCTTTTTAAAGTGATAGATCAGTCTTCCCAAAACTGATCCTCTTGTGTAAATTAGATTTCAGTTCTCAAAATCTCTCCAAAACTGAAGATTGCTGAACTTGAGGCTTTGGAAGGCATAAAACTGAAGGCCGAGAGAAATATTCAATAGTTGGTATAGCTATAGAAAGATGGCTGTGGAAATTCTCAGTCATCCAGGTGATGCTTGTCCCAAAGGCAACTGGAAGTCCAGTTGCCTTTGGGAAAAGCATCTTTGGGATATAGATATAGGGATATAGAAAGATGGCCTTTTAAAGTGATAGATCAGTCTTCCCAAAACTGATCTATAGATATAGGGATATAGAAAGATGGGGAAAAATAGATATTCCTAAAAATCAGTAGTTGTAGTAGTAGTTCACTGAATTGAACATTCTAAAGTTATGCTAGGAATTGTAAAGATCTCTCTCCCTCTCCCTCTCTCTCTCTCTCTCTCACACACACACCTGCAAAATGTACTGAGTGAGGTCAACTGCCTCTTTCTTCTCATGGAGCAGAAGAGTTTCTTTGCCTTCCACTGTGAGGATGTTCACTTCTCCGCGCCTCTCTTCTCGTAAACTGAGGGGGCGTTTTCGTACACACACCCGGATCTTGTCGGTTTCGATCCACAGTCTCTCTTTCTCAGAAGCACCCGTTCTACAAGAGAGGGATTTCAAATGTGCTGCCATCACATCACATGGATGAAAGCCCACAAAAGGACAGGCACACAATGCTCTCTTCGAATAGCAGTTCAGAATCTCTGGTACCCAACTTTTATTTCATTGTAGTAAATTTAACCTCCCATCAAAATATATTTGCAGTAGTGACTGTGAGAGGGATTTAAGTGTCCTAGCGGACAAGTATGAGCCAGAAAGTGTGCTGCAGCAGCCAAAAAACCCAATGCACTCCTAGATTCCCTCAAAAGAAGGACAGCATCAACATGACGTGAAATGATAGTACCGCTTTGTATTGCACAGCTGAGACCACCCTTGGAATAATGCATCTAAAATTCTGGTCGCCAGATACAAAAAAAAAAAGATGCCGAGACTCTAGAGCAGGGGTCTTCAAACTTGGTAACTTTAAGACCCTCAGGGCTGGCTGAGGAATTCTGGGAGTTGAAATCCACAAGTCATAAAAGGGCCAAGTTTGCAAACCCCCTGCTCTAGAGTCTAGAAAAAAGAGCAACAAAGATAAGGGGACTGGAAGCTCAACTGCACGATAAGTGGCCAAGGGAACTAGGTATTTATTTTAGTTCGGTATAAAATTGATCAGCTGCCCATCTTACCACAGGGTAATTCTGAGCGATTTACAATCATAAATATATATATATATATATATGGAATAATAACAACATCAATAAGTTAATACCAGGAAATGGTACGATCCAATTACAGGTGGGGAGGGCAGGAACAGGGTAAGGTGGGGAGGTAGCATCTGCTGTTAATGTTGTGATTCAGTGTTAGCCTGTGCTCCCAGCAGCTGAGTCCGATGAGTCTGAGGAGGAGGAGGGGTTGGGAGAACCTTTGGTGTCGGGGGGGGGGGGGGGAGGCTCTGATGCACTGCAGGACTCTCAGGACTCTCATGTTCCTCATCAGGCTCAGCTGTGTGAGTACGAGGTGTCGGACTCAGAGGAGTCACAGCTGAATCTGTGCAGAGACGCTAGAAGCAGAAGGCAATCCAGCAGAGCAGAGCAGAGAAAATCAATGAGACAGCTCAGTGAGAGGAGGAGAAGGCAGTGAGAAGCCACGCCTTGGGACTGATAATAAAAGGGGAAGATGTGGGCGGGGCTGGTTGCTGAAGGCAACCGTTTGGAGACATGCAAAGAGAATCCTGGTCGGTTCTTGCTAATCTGTTTGACTCGTTTGATATTTTGAATCACTTATTGAAGGAAATATTCTGTTGCCTTTTTGTTTGAACTGTAAATAAATTTGGGTTCGCTTTTTCCCCAGCCTATTGATTGTTTAAAGGAAGAAGGGGTTGTCCCTGACACACAAACAGGGCCGGTCGTAGGCTGGAACAGAACAGTTAACTGATCAACCACCTCCGATGTATTGGGGCCCCAAGCAGGGCCAGATCTTTAGGCTCTTATGAAAGATCAGGAGGGTTGGGGTTGACCTCACCTGGGTGGGAGGGGGCGTGGGACGCAAGATGTTCCACCTGCCTATGTCTAGCCTAATGAAGAGAAGGCTCAGGGGAAGACTTGACAGCTGCATTCCAGTACTTGAGAAGCCATTTCTTGACCTATTCTACTCAGCGCTTGAGGGCAGGACAAGAAACAAATGGTTGGGAAATGATTACAGAGAGATGCCTTATGGAGACTCTAAGTCATCTGGATCATGGTTGTCTCAAAAGGTGCTTTTTCAAGAGGCAACCGGACTTTGTTTTTCTCCGAAGACATTTCGCTTCCCATCCGAGAAACTTCTTCGGCTCTGAGTGAATGGTGGGGAATGGAATACTCCTTGCAGACAGCTGATTGTTAGCCCTCTTTTAGAGAGAACTTGAAGCCACCTGGAGGTTGATCTGTGTCCTCAGGGTCACCTGAGCAGTGGAAATGGGCGTCGAGCCTTCTGGGAACTGCTGAAAGGACTGTGTTGTAGACCGGAGACAGATGATGTTGTATCCCTTCCCCCTCTACTGAGCTGAAGAAACTTCTTGGATGAGAAGCCAAATGCCTTCAAAGGAAAACAAGGAAGTCCAGTTGCCTCTTGAAAAAGGACCTTTGGGACAGTAAGGAGAGATCCAAACCTAGAAACAAAGGGAGGTTTCCTGGCAGTTAGAACAATTCATTAATGGCTCGCCTCCAGAAGTTGTGGGCGCTCCATCACTGGAAGCTTCTAAGAAGAGACTGGACAGCCACTTGTCAGGCATGGTATAAACCCTATTATTCTGTGTTCTCCACTAGCCTCTTCTCCATGAACAGAAATGCAAAGAACGAAAAAAAGATCACCTGGTATAAGAGTGTGGCACTCCATAATTGTAGCCTGAGATATGAGCTACCCTCTGCACAAAGGATATGTCGGTATCTCCTAAAACATCGTTAGAGGAACTTCTAGCCGGAACAACAAGCTGATCCTCTGCCCAGTCTATGGGTCTTTTGTAGACCAGATCAAGGCTGAACTCAGCTGCAGCCTCCTCTTTACTCTCGTTGGAAGAGCTGTGAGATGAAGTGCTCGACTCGGGTACCAAGTCCTTTTGTTCCGCTTTTTCCTCGGAATCAAAATGAAGCTGCCTCCGTGGGCCAGATCGAGGGAGCTGGGGTCGTAGACGGCGGGCACTTCTTTGGAAATCTTCCTCTTTTTTCCTGACCGCTTCCTCTTCGGCCTGCAACATCTTGATAATCCGAATGAGCTGGAAGAGACGCTTGCGGTCCTTCATGTTGTGAACCCCGAGTTTGCTGTAATCCTTCATGGAGACCTTGGCCAGTTCATCGATCTTCTGGAAGCCGCGGGCGGTAAAATGGGGATAGTACTTTTGAAGCTCTGCCTCACAGAGGCATTCGTACAGACAGGAGGCCATCTTCTAATCGCGGTTGCCTAAGCAGTTAAGAAAACAGTTAAGACAAAATGAAATCTTTCTATGCCAGAGAAGTGGTTTTTCAAAAAAGGGGGAGAAAAACATCAACAGGCATTGTTGGGACAGAATTCTAATTTCATGCTAACAGATTGACTGGAAATGCAACAACCTGCAAGGCTGCGGGTAATCCTTGGCTTTAACAATGGTTTTGTAGGAAGTCAGCACTCCCCCCACCCTCGAGAGAAGGAAATATTTAGGGGGGGGAATATTTGAAAAGGCAGAATATTATATTTCACAAAGGAATAATGGGAGAAAATCTTAAAAGGCAGAAACCTCTCCGTCTCCCCCAAGCGGAAACTCAGCAGGCCAGCTCTGCAGAAATGAAGATTTGATAATCCTTTCAGAAAGATTGGAGCCAGGAAGCTTGAAGCTGATGGGAGTAGAAAGACAAAGATCCCTAAAAATCTACGTACCCACCCAAAATCTAAAGACATGACCTTTAGTACATAATAGGATTAATCCAGCACTCCCACCTCCATTTTGTCAGCCACCCCAGAAATATGCTGCTGTCACTGAAGTTTCTGGCAACTAAATAAACAAGAACCTTCTTCCTAAAGCGGTCTCCATTTTGTTTATTCCCGGCAACAGTTTAAAATTAGAACGGTCTTAGTAAAAGTGACTTAGGATCCGTCCTCAAAGTCAGGGCTTTTCAACCTTTTCAACCACTGTACCACTTTTAGGATACGGCAACATCCAAGTACCACCAGTCGCCTAGCTTCAGCCATCTCTAGTTTAGGCTTGTGCGGTTCAGCTCATTCCCTTCCCCCGCTACCACTTTTCTACGATGGTCGCGTACCACCTGCCAGGTGCCAATGTACCACAGGTGGTACCCGTACCACTGGTTGAAAAGTCCTGCTCAAAGTTACAACCGTTCCACAACTCCCACGGTCATGTGATTGCAATGTGGACGCTTGGCAAGAGGCTCAGATTTACAACGGGTGCAGGATCTTGCAGTCACACGATTATGACTACAACCTTTCCAGCCGGATTCTGCTCACAGCCTGGAGTTTGATCCTGATGGGGCTCGTGACTGACTCAGCCTTCCATCCTTCTGAGGTCGGTAAAATGAGGACCCAGATTGTTGGGGAAAATAGGCTGCAATCTTTGTAAACCACCCAGACAGTGCTGGAAAGCACCATGGGGCAGTCTAAGCATCATTGCTATTGCTATTCTGACAAACAAAGTCAAACAAAATTGGGGAAACCAGATTTGCTTAACAATTACATGTTTCGCTTAATGACCATACAACTTGTGTAATGGCTGAATAAAAATGGTTCTAAAATCAGGTCTGGTCACGTGACAGCTTGATTAATGATCAAAATTCCCATGCCAATTGTGGTCATAAGTCAAGGACTATGGTATATCAGGATAATGGGAAAGTTCACTGGCGACAAATCCATTGTTAAGTAATCCCCCACTGTCAGTTTCCATCATTCAGGTCTGTAAAATGGTCAATATTTGTCAAAACAAAAAGCAATTTCATACCATGTGAAAGTAATACAATACAATAGTACCCTTAGAATTTCAGCAGAACTACATCAGCAAGGAAATCGTATTTTATTATGAACCCTGGCACAAATAAAGGTGAAATAATATGTATGAAGGTGTGTTTTTTAAAAAAAAATCTGTTGCTTTTGCACTACTCTGCAGCAGATAAACAATTCAAGAATTAGAGGATAAAAGCTTGCCAAAATTACCCCCTAAACAAACAGGTAGAGTTGTGTAAATATAACTTAATATCATGTAGAAAGATTCTAGGGTATATTTACGGTATACCCCTCCTAATATTTTCCCGTCCTTTATAAATGCACCCAATTGGGGTGACATTTTATATGGCTAGAATGTTTTATATGAATAGAATGTTAATATCTTAGCCATTAAGACATTGTATAACAATTTATTTCTTGTTGGTGCAGGAGTCCTTCTAGAAAATGCACCAAACTAGTTACCGTATGTTTGAAAATTTAATACAACAAAAAGTGTTGGTCTTGTTTATTTTGACTGAAGATCTATTTTTTAGATCTATTTTTTAAATAAAATTTTACAGATACCGGTAGCTTCATAGATCATTCCCACCTCAAAATGTATATACAATTGCAACTGTTTTGACCCTGCTTTTAAAAAAACACCAATATCAAAGAAAGACAACTATCAAATTGCCTTAATACACATAAAATCTATTCAGCAGAACTCTCTTCATCGTCCTGCTTAGATTAACAAAGAGAAGCCTTCAAAATTACAGCCACAGAACATCAGTCAGGGGAGAAGAGAGATTCCACCAGCCTCAAGCCTCCCACTTTAATTTTTAAACTTTAAAAAAAAAGCAGAAGAAATTACATTCCAACTTTTTTAAATGAAAAGATGGCTTTCATTTCTCTAACCGACCACATCACATTTACAAAAACCATCACCGTTGTTTAGGAATCTCAAAAGCAGCATGCAGATATTGCAGGGCATATAGAAAAATGAAATAATCAGTCAATCCAACTGAGATAACAACACTTCACAAGAGAACTACAATCACTTACTTGTTTTCCCTTGCTTTCCCACAGAGCTAAGTTTAATAATACAAGCAGCAGAGATCAGAATGCCTAAATTTAGATGCATCTTTTCTAGCCAGCTGTTTGCCCCATGTGCTATGGTGGTTAATGACCAAAGACTATGAAATGGATATGGATGGATGCATTCAAGAAGAGACTGGACCACTTGTCAGAAATGGTGTAGGGTCTCTTATTTTTGGGGGGTGGGATTGGATTAGACGACCTACAAGCTCCCTTCCAACTCTGTTATTCTATTCGATTTCATTGTATTCTAAATAAAAAAATGTTTTTGCTTATACTGTATTAAGAGATAAGAAACTGCTCCTGTCTTAAGTATAGAACTGCTAGTTCTCAAGTTTAGTTTAGACCAAGCACATCTAAATGGGTTCAGTGCAAAACGTGCAAGAAGAGCAACTTAGAAGACAGAAGAAGTCTCAACTAGTGGGAGATTTCTCCTTGTGGAGAAATCTAGCACACGTAGTTTTTAGTTTAAATTTAACTCAAAAAGAAGTTTTAATTAAAAGGAATGTACAATCATGGACATTTGCAGAGTGGACATCTCTGCTACTGATGTTAAGTTTTGCCCTCATCATCTTTCAAGGAGCTTGAGCAGTATAACAATATCTTTATAGTAATAATAAAATTGCATATGATGATAAATGGGGCTGCCCTTGAAATAAGTAGAAAGTTGCAGCTAGTCCAGGGTGTAGCTGCACAGGCAATTTATTATTATTTTTATGCCGCCCATTTCCTCTAAAGGGCAACTCTGGGTGGCCAGAATATAAAAGACAAACAGAAAAATAATGTAAAAAAAATCTAAAGCTATGCAGATTAAAATTATACTAGATCCATTTGCCTTTGAACTCTGGTGCTGGAGAAGACTCCTGCGAGTCCCCTGGACTGCAAGGTGATCAAACCAGTCAGTCCCAGAGGAGATCAATCCTGACTGCTCTTTAGAAGGCCAGATCCTGAAGTTGAAACTCAAATACTTTGGCCACCTCATGAGAAGAAAGGACTCACTGGAGAAGAGCCAAATGCTGGGAAAGGTTGAGGGCAAGAGAAGATGGGGACGACAGAGAATGAGGTGGCTGGATGGAGTCACTGAAGCAGTAGTAAAAAGGTAAAGGTTCCCCCGCACATGTGTGCTAGTCATTTCCAACTCTAGGGGCTGGTGCTTATCTCCGTTTCAAAGCTGAAGTGCCAGCGCTTATCCAAGGATGTCTCCGTGGTCATGCGGCCGGCATGACTAGACGCCAAAGGCGCACGGAACGCTGTTACCTTCCCACCGTAGTGGTCCCTATTTTTCTACTTGCATTTTTACGTGCTTTCGAACTGCTAGGTTGGCAGAAGCTGGGACGAGTAACAGGCACTCACTCTGTTACGCAGCACTCGGGATTCGACCCGCCACACTGCTGACCTTCTGATCGACAAGCTCAGCGTCCTAACCCACTGAGCCACCGCGTCCCTTTTTATTCTATTCTAATTCTATTCATGTCTTCCAATTTAAGGCCCCAAAGCTTTGCCCTCCTGTGCTTTAGCTGTTGCTGATAACAGCCTCCCTATCATCTCTACAAATGTTACAGTTGCACAAGCAAATTCTTCAGAAATACAGCTAGTCCTCAATGTACCACAATCAAGCCCCAAATTTTTGTTGCTTAAGTGAGACATTTGTTAAGTGAAGTTTGTTCCATTTTACAACCTTTCTTGCCACAGTTGTTAAGTGAAGGCTTGCGGTTGTTGCATTAGTTGCACAGTTCTTAAAGGAATCTGGCTTCCCATTGACTGTTTGTCAGAAGGTCACAAAAGGGGATCCCGTGACCCAGGGACACTGCAACGGTCATAAATGTGAATCAGTTGCCAAGTGTCTGAATTTTGATCACGTGACCATGGGGATGCTGCAACAGTCGTAAGGGTGAAAAATGGTCCTAAGCCACTTTTCCCGTGCCATTGTAACTTCGAATGTCACTAAATGAACTGTTGTTAAGTTGAGGACTACCTGCAAACGGTCTGTTTGCAATTTTTTTAAAAAAAAAAAAACCTTCCTTCTTTGGGTGCCTTATGCTGGTGCATAAACAGGGTGTGTGGATTTTTCTTGATGTGTTTATTAAACCCATATTATTTGATATGGCAAAGATACCCACAAGCCCACGAAGATTTAAAAAAATGGCCCCAAGCCGACTCCTAAAAAAAAAAAAAAATAACATTACATCCACATCAACTTAGGTTTCCTAAAAATGATTTGAGTGCTGAGACATGCTAAATTCCTCTTAGGAATAAATGGCAACTCGGATGGGAATATGTGTTAGGGAGGGGCGGTGAGGAGGAATTTTGCATCCAGATTTAAATTTCCCTTCCACCAAGAGCAGCTGTTGTCCTTTCGGTCTATTTTTCTTCATGAAAAATGATACCGGCTCTCCTAGCAATAGCCTTGCCTCGTTCAAAGGAATCCCATTCCATCCCATTCTTCACAATAGGTAGCCCTCAACGTATGGCCACAACTGAGACCAACATTTCTGTCGCTAGGTGAGACATTCGTCAATGGAACGTGTCCTCGTTTTACGATCTTTCTTGCCACAGCTGTTAAGTGAATCACTTCGGCTGTTAATTTAGTAACAGGGTCGTTAAGTGAATCTGGCTGCCCCTCCTTGACTTTGCTTGTCAGAAGGTCACGAAAGGGGATGATTTGACACACACACACACCCGAGTGCTGCAACCGTCATAAATATGAGTCAGTTTGTCAAGCCTCTGAATTTTGATCGTGTGACCCTGGGAATGCCGCAACGGTCGTAAGTGTGAAAAATGGTCAGGAGTCACTTTTTTTCCCAGTGCCGTTGTAACTTTGAGCAGTCACTAAAAGAAGCGCTGTACTTGCGCATTCCCCTTTTCAACCTGGCGCCTAATATTTGGGACGATAAAATACCCAGAAAATAACCTCATTTCAACAGGTTTCCAATAATTGGGAGGAAAAAAAGAATAAACCAGTAGTCTCTATTCTACAGACAGTCCTCAGCTTATGAACAGATCTGGGACCAGAATTTACGTTACTAAGTAAGATAGTTGTAAGAGATTCCCCCATTGACTTTGCTTGCCGGACACCAGCTAGGAAGGTGGCAACGGGTGACCCCGGGATGCGGCAAACATCCTAAACACATGCCACTTGCCAAGTTCATATTCATGACGGTTGCTGTGTCCCGGGGTCGCGTGATCCCCTTTTGTGACCTTCTGACAAGCAAAGTCAATGGGGAAGCCAGATTCACTTAACAACCGGGTGACTAAATTAACAACTGCAGTGACTCACAGTGTGGCAAGAAGAGAGGTCGTACAGTGGGGCACATGGCACTACTTTTTTGGCCACGTGACCGTAAGGATGCTGCAATAGTCCTAAGTGTGAGGACCGATGGTAAGTCACTTTTTCCAGTGCTGTTGTAACTTCAAACTGTCGCTAAATGAACGGTTGCAATTTGAGGACCACCTGCATTTCCATGGAGGAACGTCACCTGACTGTTCTCTCCACAAGAAAACAACACAGCCACGGACTGTTGGTAACTTCTTAGCCTTCCCACTTTATATCCAAACTCTTATAACTCTCCATTCTGCCCATTTTCTCATTTTCTTTTTACGTAACAAAGTTTGCAAAGAAGAATGGAGGAATAAAAAAAACCTCACAGTTCTATAGATGTCAAAGCAACTGGAAATACTGCTCCAATAAAATGTCTATGGAGATTTTCAATCATCCACATCATGGTTGTTGCAAAAATGTTTTTTTTTCCCCCAAAAGGCAACCGGACTTTCTTCGGGGGTTTTTTCCTTTGAAAACATTTCGCTTCTCATTCCCGTTGCCTTTTGAAAAAAAAAGTACCTTTGGGTGGTCCAATACAGGTACTCCTCGACTTACAACAGTTTGGTGACCGTTCAGTTACAACAGCACTGAAAAATGTGACTTATGAACGTTTTTCACACTTATGGCCTTTACAGCATACCCATGATCATATGATCAAAATTCAGATGCTTGGCCACTGGTTCATATTTATGACGGTTGCAGTGTCCCGAGGTCACACGATCCCCTTTTGTGATCTTCTGACAAGCAAATTCATTGGGGAAGCCAGATTCACTTAACAACTGTGTTACTAATTTAACAACTGCAGTGATTCCCTTAACAGCGGTGGCAAGAAAAGTTGCAAAATGGGGCAAAACTTACTGAACACATGTCTTGCTTAGCAGTGTCAATTTTGGGCTCAACAGGCGTTCTAAATCAAGGAGTATTCTGCAAAAGCAACTGAACTTCATCAATTTCCTGGTTATTCTTCCATACTAAGTTTAGCCCAATGATCTCACTGGAAAAGCCTCTGCACCACAGCTGATATAGAGCATCTGCTTTAAAGCAGCAGCTGCTAATGGGAGGTCTGGAAGCTTCTCATTTTCCTGGTGAATGAGTAAAACGAGTCTGGGTTATCCCAGGAAGCTGAAAATAGTAAATTCTTTCCTTCAGCAAAGCTTCCAGAAGTCCAAGGATGCTTTCTTCATTATTGTTCTACATAAAAGGAAGTACGTCATTGCATACATGATGTTTTTAATTGCTTCATTCTTGAACTGGAGTAAAGTATCTTTGGACAATCTGTTTTTTTTCTTTTGGGTTACAGAACAAGATGAGGAATCTCCTCCTAAAAGTACAAAACATACTTATAACAGAATAACAGTTGGAAGGCACCTTGGAGGTCTTCTAGTCCAACCCCTTCTCAAGCGAGAAACCCTGTAACATTTCAGACAAATGGCTGTCCAATCTCTTCTTAAAAACTTTCCAGTGTTGGAGCATTCACAGCTTCTGGAGGCAAGTTGTTCCACTGATTGATTGTTGCATCAGGAAATTTCTCCTTAGTTTTAGGTTGCTTCTCTCCTTGATTAGTTTCCATCCACTGTTTCTTCTACTTTACCAAGAGCTTGTTGCAGCTCAGAGAAAGAGATCCCAAAACTCAAGGGAGCTTTCAGTAATCTGCTGGCAATCATGGGATTGGTAGTCCCAAAGGTGCTTTTTTCAGGAGGCAACTGGACTTTCTTGTTTTTCTTTGAAGATCTTTCGCTTCTCATCCAGGAAGCTTAGTCGAGCACTCCCTGTATTCTGCTTTGATGGCATTGGACTAAAGACTCCCAGGAATGTTTCCATCGCAGAACATCAGCAGAGTTGGAAGGGACTTTGGAGGTCATCTAGTCCAACCTCCTGCTCGAGCCCTACAGTCTTCCAACTATGTTTTGAAACTACAGGTAGTCCTTGAGTTACAACCACAATGGAGCCCAAAATTTATGTTGTTAAGTGAAAGGATAGTTTGCCCACTATAGAAGAATGGGTGTTTAAAGTTTCGAATCTTGCAGAAATGTCTAAGATTTCTGCTTATTTGAAACATCATTCACAGGAAAGATATATTTCAGTTTGGAGGAGATGGATAAATTATATTCAGAACAAATATGGGACTAAAAAGTTCCATTTAGCTTATGAGTAGATTTTAGTGGGACATTGTTATTGGTACTTTGTTTGTAGTTATGTTAAAGGGGAGTTAAAGCACATTATGAATTTGGTTAATTGCATATTATGCATAATTTTTATTTAGAATATGACTATTGTAACTATAATCCTGTATTTAGCTCTGGGAAGTGGGTGGGGGAAGTGGGTGGGTTTGGGGTGGGAGGGATTTGGGGATATATTGTAAAATTTTGTTTTTGTAAAACTCTTTAATAAAAAAAAAAACCACAATGGAGCCCAAAATTTATGTTGCTAAGTGAAACGTTTGTTCATGGAATTTCCCCCCATTTTACGACTTTGCTTGCCGCAGTTAAGTGAATCACTGCAGTTGATAAGTTAGTAACCTGGTTGTTAAGTGACTCAGGCTTCCCCATTGACTTTGCTGGGCAGAAGTTCGCGAAAGGGGATCACATGACCCCGGGACAGTGCAACCGTCATAAATATGAGCCAGGGGCCAAGTGTCTGAATTTTGATCCTGTGACCACAGGAATTGCTGCAACAGTCGTAAGTGTGAGAAACGGTCATAAGGCACTTTTTTTCAGCGGCGTGAGAAAATTTGAACGGTCACTAAATGAACGGTTGTAAATCGAGCACTACCTGCACACTGAGTGCTCTGTATCAGAGACAAATTCCTTCAATTCAATAGCTCCCAAAGGCAGCTGCCTGTAATTCCCAGGCAAGGAAAGCAAACGTTTTTGCCCCTTTCCCTCGATTCTCCCTGGAGATTCCAGGACTTTTCTTCCATCCAGGATTTTCTGCATTTTTTTTCTTTAAAAAAAACACCAAAAAACACTCCACTTTAAACAACCTCAATAGATTAAAACACAGTCTGCCCCACCCATTGTTCACAGAAGGGAGGGGGGAAATCCAGCGGGAAGCGAAGCATCACTTTTAAACGGTCCCACTTTCTATCTTAATAAATTGTGTATTATTAAAATTATTAATGTTTTCGCCTCAGACTCGACGGGCCGCACCCGTTGCTATGTCAACAGGGCCGCGGCCTGGATCGGCGAGGAAGAGAGTTCCCTTCCGCCCCGCCGTTGTTACCGGAGGGCTCCTTCCCTACCCTTTTCCCGGCGAACTCTCTCTCTCTCGGTCTGACTGTCTGTCGCGGAGGAGCTTCCGCGAAACCCCCGGAGCTTTTCTCCCTCTGAGCGCGGTGAGAAGAGAACCGGCGAGGCCGCGTTTCCATGACGACGCGACCAAGCCTGGCTTCAAACCCTCGCGCCGCTTGGCGCGCCGTTTACGTCAGCGCAGCGGTCCAATAAAACGCTGGAGGAGGAAGTAGGTTTGGCCTATATTATCCAATCAAAAAGGAGGAGGAAAACGAGCGGGAAAAAGACACACAGAAAGCGGCAGCGGCTGTAGAGACCGTCTTTAAAAGTCTATCTTTCTAGTGGTCTTCTTCCCGTCTGTCAAACTACTAAAGCCAATCATAATTCCATTCTCCAAATCGGCCACGCCTTCTATCATTGTCTCTCGCTGATTGGGTGGAGTCGACTAAAAAGGTATACCGTAAGAAGCAGGAAACATCGGTTTGTACTATCAGCGATAGCTGATTATGATTGGGTGAGAAGATGACCTCATTGAGATTGACAGGTATGAAAGCCAATAGAAAAAAAGGCTCAGTACTGCCGGGTTGTGTCTTGCCCAATCCGAAACCTCCGAACTGCTGAACTTCAACTCCCACAAATTGACATCCCGCATAATCCTAGGCCCACAGGACCGTGGGATTATGGGAGTTGAAGTCCAGCTTTCCGGAATCTTCATGCTTTTTTTTTAGCAGAGTTGCTTGGACAGGTATGCCGGGTTGCTGCCTCGGGTGGTTCTCAATGGGGTCCGCCGGGCTCGCAGGAGTGTCTGGTTGTGCGTTGTTGTGTTGTGTTGTTCGGTTGAGCTCCCAATAAATTGTGCATCTTTTAGTGCAGCTGATTGCAATCACGTGCAGTTACTACTATTGATATTAAATATTAACATTAATATTAAAATATTATTAGTTGCTATTTGCTGTTAGAATTGCAGCAAAGGAAGGGTTGCAAGGGGGAGGTGGCTCACAGCTTAACCTATAAAGGCTCCCAGAACCCCAGATCACAAAACTGAATTGGGAGGGAAGGTCTTGCATCGACTCTAACACAGCCCTTGTGGTATAGTAGTTTTACGTATGGCATAAGTAGATCCAGGTTCAAGACCACCTCCAACTATGGCCCTCAATGAGTGACTGTGGGCCATCATACACTTGTGAAAAGGACCTATAGAAGCGACCATTCGTAGCTCAGAGTTCAAGTATGGAGGGTGTTGTTTATTGATTGTTGGTCTAGTATTAGATAGGTAGGTAGGTAGATGATAGATAGATAGATAGATAGATAGATAGATAGATAGATAGATAGATGATATAGATAGGTAGATAGATAATGATAGATAGATAAATAGATAGATAATCAATAGAAGCAAATATATATATAGCTCAGGGTTGAACTGTGTAAAGATAATCCTTGACTTAACAACCACAATTGACCCCCAAATTTCAGTTGGTAAGTGAAACATTTGTTAAGTGTGTTTGCACCATTTTATGACCTTTCTTGCTATGGTTGTTAATGAATCACTGATAGGGCTCGCAACTTGGGGGTCCTTCTAGATTCACAGCTCTCTTTGGAAGAGCATATTGGAGCTGTGACTAGGGGGGCCTTTGCCCAGGTTCGCCTGGTGCGCCAGTTGCGACCCTATCTAGGCCTAGGATTATGCCTTGCGTACAGTCACTCATGCGCTCGTGACTTCTCGTCTAGACTACTGTAATGCTCTCTACATGGGGCTGCCCTTGAGGTCCACCCGGAGACTTCAACTGGTGCACAATGTAGCCGCGCGAGTTGTCTTGGGGGTTTCCCAATACTCCCATGTTACACCTTTGCGCCGCAAGCTGCATTGGCTACCGGTTGCTCTCCGGGTGAGGTTCAAGGTGTTAGTGATGACTTACAAAGCCCTTCATGGCATGTGTCCGGATTACCTACGGCAACACCTGTGGCCGGCGTCAACTTCCCTCCGTCCAGTGCGCTCCCACAGAGAGGGCCTCCTCAGGGTGCCTCCGATCAAGGAATGCCGATTGGTGGCCCCCAGGGGGAGAGCCTTCTCTGTGGGCGTGCCAGACCTATGGAACCGCTTACCGGTCGAGCTCCGGATGGCCCCCAACCTTCGCTCCTTCCGGCGCGATCTCAAAATCTTCTTTTTTGAACAAGCTGGCCTGGTCTGACGGGATGGGGTTGGGTTTTTTATAATTAGTTTTAATTTTTAATATGTATTAATTACGGGCATAGTTGTTTAATCACTTTTTAATTTTTGTATCCTGTTTTTTATTATGTATTGCCCTGTTCACCGCCCTGAGTCCTTCGGGAGAAGGGCGGTATACAAATTAAATTATTAAATTAAATTAAATTAAATTAAAGCTAGCTTCTTCATTGACTTTGATTGTCAGAAGGTCACAAAAGGGGATCATGTGATCCCGGGACACTGCAACCGTCATAAATATGAGTTAATTGCCAAGTGCCTAAATTTTGATCACATGAACACGGGGATGCTACAATGGCCGTAAGTGTGAAAACTGGTCATAAGTCACTTTTTTTTGCTGCTGTTGTAAAACTATATAACCAGTTTTCACAATTATGACCATTGTAGCATCCCCATGGTCATGTGATCAAAATTTTGAACGGTCACTAAGTGAATTGTTGTAAGTCGAGGATTACCTCTATTCCTTGGTGATCTCTGAACTTGGTTGTTTTCTTGCAGACATTTCATTATTCAACTAGGTAACTTCAGGGCTAGAAGGCAGTGAGGCAATGAGGAGGAGGAGGACTGTCTAGTCCTTGGTGCTCTCTGAACTTGATGGTTTTCTTGCAGACATTTCATTACCCAAGTGGGTAACATCATCAGTGCTAGGACTTGTGAAAAGTGTTTAGTGAATGATGCTATTTCTTGCACATAGGCTGTGAGATGGCCTGCCCCTATCACAGATCTTGCCATCTGCTAACACTGTTCCTTTGTGAATAGAATAGAATAGAATAGAATAGAATAGAATAGAATAGAATAGAATAGAATAGAATAGAATAGAATAGAATAGAATAGAATAGAATAGAATAGAATAGAATAGAATAGAATAGAATGGAATATATGGAACAGAACGGAACAGAAAGAAAATATGGAATGGAATAGGAATGGAATGGAATGGAACAGAATAGAAAAGAAAAAATGGAATAGAATAGAACAGAACAGAATAGAAGCTGGAAGGGACCTTGGAGGTTTTCTAGTCCAGCCCTCTGCTCAAGAAGGAGAACCTGTGCCATTTCAGATAAGTGACTGTCTAGTCTCTTCTTAAAAATTCCGGTGATGGAGCATCCATGATTTCTGAAGGCAACTTCTGTTCCGCTGGTTAATTGTCCTCACTGTTAGGAGGTTTCTCCTTAATTTCAGGTAGCTTCTCTCTTTGATTAGTTTCCATCCATTGCTTCTTGACCTGCCTTCAGGGGCTTTGGAGAATAGCTTGACTCCCTCTTCTTTGTGGCAGCCCCTGAAATACTGGAATACTGCTATCATGTCACCCCTATTTCTTCAGACTAGCTTCACAGGTCTGCAACCCGCGGCTCCGGAGCCGCATGCGGCTCTTTCAGCCGTCTCCTGTGGCTCCCAGTCCTCTGCCATCTGCAGTCCAAAAAAAAAGTGGGACTAAAAAAGTTCAACCAATCAATTCAAATATGCAGGGTAGGTGCCTATCTCGCCTTGGCTCCACTCTTCAGTCAAACCCTGTTGTCCACATGAGCGCATGTACGCACATGCGCACACATTTTTTGCAGCTCCCAGTTTTTCCTTTTGTGAGGGAACCGTTTCCGAGTGGCTCTTTCACTGTTTCAGGTTGCTGACCCCTGGACTAGCTAGCCAAACCCAAGTCCTGCAGCCGTTCTTCATATGTTTTAGTCTCCAGGCCTATTATCATCTTAGTTGCTCTTCTCTGTACTTTTTCCAAAGTCTCAACATCTTTTTTGTAATGTGGTATCCAAAATTGGTTGCAGTATTCCAGGTGTGGTCTTCTTAGGATTTATAAAGTGGTACTAATACTTTGTGTGATTTTGATTCTGTGCCTCTATTTATGCAACACAGGATTGCATTAACTTTTTTGGCTGCTGCTGCACGCTGCTGGTCTTTTGGGCAAGACCATCATGAGTTTAAGAGCCTGTGGCTTGATTATCTTCAGGAGGATGCCAAAGGCGTGTGCTACTGCTGCAACTGACAGCAACGTTGAGTACCTCCTTCTGCAAACCTCATATGGGACCCATCACTGGACACCCCCTAAAGGTGTGTTGTTCACCCTGTTGTCTGAAATAGCCCTACAATTTCTTCTGGAGATGGAGCCAGTGATATGTTCTTGGCTGGAGATCAACCAATAAAGAAAGCCTGCTGGCTGGGGAGTTCTGGTTAGGACGCTGAGCTTGTCAATCAGAAGGTCGGCAGTTTGGCGGGTTGAATCCCGAGTGCCGTGTAGCAGAGTGAGCGCCTGTTACTCGTCCCAGCTTCTGCCAACCTAGCAGTTCGAAAGCACATAGAAAAATAGGGACCACTACAGTGGGAAGGTAACAGCGTTCCGTGCGCCTTTGGCCTCTAGTCATGCCGGCCACATGACCACGGAGACGTCCTCGGACAAGTGCTGGCTCTTCGGCTTTGAAACGGAGATGAGCACCGGCCCCTAGAGTTGGAAACGACTAGCACGCATGTGCGGGGGAACCTTTACCTTTAACTTTATCTTAAAGTCGCCCAGGTTGAAAAACACTGAGCTACATTTCTGGCATCAGCTCTGGATCCACTCAACTCTCTGGAACTTTAATCATTTATTAGATTTTCTTTCCCCTTTACTATATATTTTATAGGTAGCTCAAGGGGTCAAACATACCTAAAGCTCCTTCCTCTCCTGCTTACCCTACAGCAGGGGTCAAACCTGGTGTTGTGACTCAGGGCCAGCCTGTGGGTCCGACAGCCGGGTCCGATGTATCGGAGGACTCAGATGTGGGGGAGGAGGGAAACGAACCGGCTGATGATGATTTGGAGACTTTGCAGAGTCCTCAGCCGGGAACCTCTTCTCAGCTGTGTGAGCCCGAGAGTGCGGAGGATGATGACCCACAGCTGGCCCTGTTCAAGGACGCCCGACGCAGGAGGCAGACGAGCAGGGACAAACAAAGAAAGGCTATGGGACTCCTCGGGAGGAGGCACAGGGAGACCACGCCCTGAGCTCTCTATAAAAGAAGTGTTTGGGGAGGGGCTGGTTGCTGAAAGCAACTTTTCCGTTTGAGAAGTCAAGCTCTTGTATTCTTGTAACAGTGTAATTAAAACTTGGCAGAAGCCTTTTGGTCTTGGACGCTTTCCAGACTCTTCTTTTGATTAGGGGTGCGAGAAGAGGGCTGGTTCAGAACACCTGGCCCTTTTATGACTCGTGGACTTCATCTCCCAGAATTCCTCAGCCAGGCACGCTGAGGAACTGGCCACAGGTCACTCAGCTGGCTATCAAAGCTAAGGCAGGACTAGAACTCACCGGCTCCTGGTGATTGGCCCAAAGCCACCTAGCATATCAAGAAAGCATGCGGGCTGGAGAACTCTGGGAGTTGAAGTCCACCCATCTTGCCATATTTGGACAACACTGCTCTAGAATCTCAGAGGGTTGGGAGGGGCTGCCCTGTTTTGAAACCCCTGCTTTGTCTTCTCTCATTAGGCCATGTGGACCCAGGGGAAGATGACCTGCACACAGCCCTGCGAGAGACTCAGGAAGAGGCTGGCCTGGCCTCCACCCAGTTCAGCATCCTGGAAGGTTTTAAGAAGGAACTGAATTACGTGGTCAGAGGCAAACCCAAAACGGTGATCTACTGGCTGGCTGAGTTGAAGGACCGGGACACGGAGATCAAGCTTTCTTCAGAGCATCAAGCCTTTCGCTGGCTGACCCTTAGTGAGGCCTGCAGACTTGCAGAATATGAGGACATGCAAGGCACCCTCAGAGAGGTTGATCGTTTTCTCTCTTCCAAAGAATAAAGGCTGGCCTGGGATGCAGGAACGTTTTAGCAGATGTTGCACCGCTGGTTTTTTTTTTTTTTACTCTTGTAGCAATGTTTCTCAACTTTGGTCACGTTGAGGTGGGTGGACTTCAACTCCCAGAATTCTGAGCTGGCTTGTCTTCTTGCAGACGTTTCATTACTACCCAACTAGGTAACCTCATCCGTGCTAGTGAGGTCGGAGTTTCCTCCCAGTTTATACAGGGCAAGCTACTGTTCATAAAACAGGAGCAAAATCCCCACAGTTAATATCACTGATGATGTTACCTGATTGGGTAATGAAATATCTGCAAGAAAACAAGCTCAGAGAGTACCAGGACCCCTCAGTTTCCTCCTACTCCTATTCCTACTCCTACTCCTACTCCTACTCCCTGCAAGCCACACTCTCTTCTAGCACTAATGATGTTACCTAGCTTGGTCATGAAATGTCTGCAAGAAAGCAATCAGGCTCAAGAAAGCACCGAGGACCAATCCTACAGTCCTCCTCTCCACAAACCCCAGCCCTTTCTAGCACTGATGAGGTTACATAGTTGGGTCATGAAACCTCTGCAAGAAAAAAAACCAGGCTCTGAGCGCACCAAGAAACCCCCCCCCCCACATACACACACATTCTGGGACTTAGTGCATACTTCCGGAGGGTGCCATGTTGAGGAAGGCTAACGCAGAAACAGTCTTTCTGGATTCATCCCAAAAGCCCATACAGATCAAGTTGGATCTTTGTTCTCTCCCTTTGATAGGTCTTCGTTAGTTGGGCCCTAAGCAGAAGCTCACTCAAAGGGCATGAGCCTAATGAGAAAAACTCCAAGCTTAGATGGAGTTAATCACAGGAGATTCCACACCCATCTGTGTTTCTGAGACTCCTTAGCCTGGGAAGACTTTTGGGATGAATCCAGCAAGACTAATCTACTGGAGGCTCGATTTATGGAAAGAGTCAAATCTGCAGGACTATAATAGCATAATAGTAATAATAAAGTTGGAGGGGACCTTGGAGGTCATCTAGTCCAACCCCCTGCTCAGGCAGGAGACCCCATACCATTTCAGACAAATGGCTGCCCAGTCTCTTCTTAAAAACTTCCAGTGTTGGAGCGTTCACCGCTTCTGAAGGCAGGTTGTTCCACTGGTTAATTGTTCTCACTGTCAGGAAGTTCCTCCTTAGTTCCAGGTTGCTTCTCTCTCTGATCAGTTTCCATCCGTTGCTTCTTCTCCTGCCTTCAATTCTGTGATAGGGTGTCTCCTTTTGAGAAATTGGACTTGTCTTTAAACAGGCTTTTTATTTTATTCTGACACAGATTTAAAACAAAGCATCCTGTCAATCAACACTTTACAACAGAAAACCAAAAAGAAAAAGGGAAAAGTTTTGTTTTATACAGGAAGTCGTCGACTTATGACCACAACTGAGCGCCACATTTCTGTTGTTGAGTGAGACATTTCTGAAGTGAATTTTGTCCCATTTTACGACCTTTCTTGCCATAGTTGTTAAGTGAACCGCTGCAGTTGTTAACTTAAGTCACCCAGTTGTTAAGCAAGTCTGGCTTCCCCATTGCCTTTGCTGGTCAGGAGGTCGCAAAAGGGGATCACATGACCTTGGGACACAGCAATGGATATATGTATGAACCAGTTGCCAAGCATCTGAATTTTGATCACTTGATCCTGGGGATGCTACAAAAATCGTAACTCTGAAAAATGGCCTTAAGTCACTTTTTTCTGCACTGTTGTAATTTTGGTCACTAAATGAGCTGTTGTAAGTCGAGGACTACCTATACACAGTTCTGGAACTTGGTCTAAACCAGGGGTAGGCAACCTTGGCTCTTTTATGACTCGTGGACTTCAACTCCCAGAATTCCTGAGCCAGCATAAAAGACCCAAGGTTACCTACCTCTGGTCTAAAACACTATGGTGTTTCTCAACCTTGACTACTTTAAGGTCGGGACTTCAACTCCCAGAATTCCCCAGTGTGGCTGGCTGGGGAATTCTGGGAGTTGAAGTCCACACACCTTAAATTTGGCAAGGATGAAAAATACTGCTGACTTATACTTTAAACTTGGGATAAAGAAAGCCCATCATTGTTAGTTACCTCAGTAGCTATGCTTGAAGAAATAAAGCACATTTAGTCCTAGGATAGGTTTTTGAAGCTCCTTCAAGCCTAAAGTCTCCAAGCTCTGAACAATTATTGTGGGTTCAGGTATGCTGAGTATAGACTAGGGCAGGGGTAGGCAACCTTGGCTCTTTTATGACTCGTGGACTTCAACTCCCAGAATTCCTGAGCCAGCCATGCTGAGGGGAAAGGGAGAGGTTTCCAAGCTGAGCCATGGTGGCTCAGGAATTCTGGGAGTTGAAGTCCACGAGTCATAAAAGAGCCAAGGTTGCCTACTCCGGGACTAGGGGGTAGGCAACCTCGGCTCTTTTATGACTCGTTGACTTCAACTCCCAGAATTCCTGAACCAGCATGGGGGAACTATGGCCCCTTCATGACTGGTGGACTTCAACTCCCAGAATTCCTGAGCCTGCATGGCTCAGCTTGGAAACCTCTCCCTTTCCCCTCAGCATGGCTGGCTCAGGAATTCTGGGAGTTGAAGTCCACGAGTCATAAAAGAGCCAAGGCTGCCTATCCCTCGACTAGGCAAATTACTAATTTTTCTCTGCATTCATACAATCACACACTGAGGGCAATGCCATATCACAACGGCTAGCATGACCTTACTTCTTAATAAATGTGGTTGCCAGTATCTTAACAGGAAGTGGATATCCATCCAACAAGCAAGTTAAATATCTCTCTGCCAATAAAAGCTAACCTCTTCAAGTTATGCCTGGGGACTCCGTAGCTTGTCCAAATAGTTTCCTTGTCAATAGTGCGGAAGATGCTGGACCTCGTTCTCTGAAATGCTTTTGCAATATCCTAATCTAGTCCTGAGCATAACAGAATAACAGAGCTGGAAGGGGCCTTGGAGGTCTTCTAGTCCAACCCCTGCTCAAGCAGGGGACCCTATATCATCTCAGACAAATGGCTGTCCGGTCTCTTCTTAAAAACCTCCAGTGTTGGAGCACCCACAACTTCTGGAGGCAGGTTGTTCCACTAATTAATTGTTCTCACTGTCAACAAATTTCTCCTTAGCTCCAGGCTGCTTCTCTCCTTGATTAGTTTCCATCTGTTGCTTCTTGTCCTGCCTTCAGGTGCTTTGGAGAATAGGTTGACCCCCTCTTCTTTGAAGGGATGGCTATACTTAGAATCACAGGGCTGGAAAGGGACCTTGAAGGTCTTTTGGTCCAACCTCCAGCTCAGGCAAGAAACACTATACCATTTCAGACAAAGGGTTGTCCAATCTCTTCTTAAAAATCTGCAGGGAACGAAGCACCCACAAATTCTCAAAGCAAGCTGTTCTACTGTTTAATTGTCCTCACTGTCTGGAAATTTCTCCTTAATTCCAGGTTGCTTTTCTCCTTGATTAGTTTCCATCAGTTATTCCTTGTCTGGCCTTCAGGTGCTTTGGAGAATAGCTTGACTCCCTCTTCTTTGTGATCACCTCTCATATATTGGAAGACTGCTATCATGTGTCCTCCCCCCTCGTCCTCCTTTTCATTAAACTAAGGTAAAGGTAAAGGTTACCCCGCACATGCATACTAGTCGTTTCCAACTCATCTCATCTCCGTTTCAAAGCCGAAAAGCCAGCGCTTGTCCGAGGACGTCTCCGTGGTCATGTGGCCGGCATGACTAGATGCCAAAGGCGCACGGAACACTGTTACCTTCCCACCGGAGTGGTCCCTATTTTTCTACTTGCATTTTTACGTGCTTTCGAACTGCTAGGTTGGCAGAAGCTGGGACGAGTAACAGGCGCTCACTCTGTTACGCGGCACTCGGGATTCGACCTGCCAAACTGCCGACCTTCTGATCGACAAGCTCAGCGTCCTAACCCACTGAGCCACCGCGTCCCTTCATTAAACTAGACACATCCAATTCCAGCAACCGCTCTTTATATGTTGTCATGGTTCCGATTAATGAGACAGTTCAAACATTGACATATGTTTTAGAAGTCCTAATGGTGTCTCATTCAAGAATTATACCCAAGTCTGCCCTTGTTTGGTCAACATATAGTAGCTACAATGCACGTGTGAAGGCCATTTCATCTTCCTTGCTTTTTTTTTGATGAAAGTCTACATCAGGGGTCTTCAAACTTGCCCCTTTTATGACTTGTGGACTTCCAACTCCGAGAATTTACAGCATTAACCTTGTGAACTCTCAAGCTTCCTCCTTCCATTATATATTTAAGATGGACGGTATTTAATTTTTGTTTTAATTCCATTTATATCCCGCCCTTCTCCGAAGACTCAGGGCGGCTTACAAGCTTACAAGTATTTAATATTTATTTGTTATGTATATGTAGGGGTGTGGGTCTATCCATATGTGTATAAAGTATGGTTAGGTATGTGTCATGTATGTGTTCCACTTTGAGAGCGGGCAACTAAATTTCATTTTTTAGGTGTGCCGTTGTGCCCACAGTAAAAAAAATGACAAAGTTTATCTTATCTTCCTCAGCTAGGCATGCTGGCTGAGGAATTCTAGGAGTTGAAGTCCACAAGTCATAAAAGGGCCAAGTTTGAAGACCCACCCCCCTGGTCTACATCATAATCCCCAGGAGAAAAGCTATATAAATGCGAGCAAAAGTGCTCTGCTAGGAAAAACAGGATTTCAAGAGATTCCGTCAGGAGAAGATGGAGCAGGTCAGCTAGTATGAATGGTCAAAGAGCGAGGTGGTGGTCCCATCTTTCCATTCGATCAAGATCTCACCATGCTTGAGCGAAGGAGAAGGTGAGGAAGGGTTGATGTGCATCTTGGAGGTGGGGCTGACCATTCCTGGTGAAGGTTGGTGTTCCTCATAGCTCATCTGCCGGCTTTTCAAAGCTAACAGCTTCTTCTTCCTGCAGCCGCCAAAGCAGACCCCCTTGAGTCACCCAGAGTGAGGTTATGGTGGCCATATAAACGTCCCGTAAATAAAGGATAAGAATTCCTCCCAACTCCACATGGCCCTAGC
Source organism: Vipera ursinii (assembly GCF_947247035.1). NCBI lineage: Eukaryota > Metazoa > Chordata > Lepidosauria > Squamata > Viperidae > Vipera > Vipera ursinii. Next base: position 291,276,877 of record NC_139513.1, read on the forward strand.
CTAGCACTTACTTTTTGGATTGGATATTGAATGTCAGGATGATTATCCCCAGGATGAAGGCCAGAGGACACAGGACAAGCAGGGTTGTTCTCCAGCTGAGACCTACAGAGGGGAAGAAGATCACAAGCACCTTCTCACCAAGAGTTGCAGAGTTGGAAGTCTTCTAGTCCATCCCCCTGCTCAACTAGGAGACCTTATACCATTTCAGAGGAATGCCTGTCCTATCTCCTCTTAAAACCCTCCAGTGATGGAGCACCCACAACATCTGGAAGCAAGATGTTCCACTGATTAATTGTTCTCATTGTTGGGAAGTTTCTCCCCTGCTCAAGCAGATAATGGAATCTGTGGATAACCTTTGGGGGAAACAGAGTGGTTATCTAAGCAACAATCAGAGAATAGCAGGACAACAGAACAACAGAATTGGAAGGTACCCTAGAGGTTTTCTAGTCCAACCCCCTGCTCAAGCAGGAAGCCATTCCACTGATTGTTTTCCCTGCCAAAAAAATTCTCCTTAGTTCTAGGTTGCTTCTGTCCTTAATTAGTTTCCATCCATTGCTTCTTGTTCTGCATGAAGGTCCTTTGGAGAATAGCTTGACTCCCTCTTCTTTGTAGCAGCCCCACAAATATTGGAACATTACTCCTAAAGCAAAAAGGGTTTGGCTTAAGATACATTTATGCTTAGAGACGATGATCAAAAAACAAATAGAATTTAAACCAGAATTGTTTCTCTTAGGAACGATAGACCCTAACTATGATAAGGAGAGCAGATACCTAATGTTACATGTATTGACAGCAGCGAGAATTATGTATGCCCAATATTGGAAAAATGAAAAGTCACCGACTGAAGAAGTATTAATAAAGAAAATATTGGATTGTGCAGAAATGGATAGATTAACCTTAGAGATTAAAGAGAAAGAGCATTCAGTTTATTACAGAACTTCGAATACATTTTATCAATGGCTAGATAAACGAGTTAGAGAGAAAGGAATGCGATATGCAACTTTGAATTTATTTGACTAAGAATGTTATCATACATTGAAAATTTAGTATTGTTTTTGATAATTTATGATATCTATCAGTATTACTGTTAGCCTCTATCTATCTATCTATCTATCTATCTATCTATCTATCTATCTATCTATCTATCTATCTATCTATCTATCTATCTATCTATCTATCTACCCAGACAACATGCTGTTTGCCAAATATTGAATGTTATTGGGGGAAAACCCAACCCTTATTCTTAACCTTTACTCTAGGTAAAGGTAAAGGTTCCCCCGCACATGTGTGCTAGTCGTTTCAAAGCCGAGAAGAGCCAGCGCTTGTCCGAGGACGTCTCCGTGGTCATGTGGCCGGCATGACTAGATGCCAAAGGCGCACGGAACGCTGTTACCTTCCCACCGTGGTGGTCCCTATTTTTCTACTTGCATTTTTATGTGCTTTCGAACTGCTAGGTTGGCAGAAGCTGGGATGAGTAACAGGCGCTCACTCTTTTACGCGGCACTCGGGATTCGACCTGCCAAACTGCCGACCTTCTGATCGACAAGCTCAGCATTCTAACCCACTGAGCCACTGTGTCCCTAACCCTATCCCAAATCCCCATTTCCCTATCTTTCCTTTTAACCCTATAAAAACTAATAGTTTTAGTTTTAGTTTTAGTTTTATTAAATTTTTATACCGCCCTTCTCCCTAGGGACTCAGGGCGGTGAACAGGGCATATGATAAAAATACAAAACTACAAAAGTTAAAATAGAATTAAATTAATGCCCACGATAAAACAATAAAAGATAGCAAAATTTAAAACCCAAATTAACTCCCCATCAGGCCAGGCCAGCTTGTTCAAATAGGTGGGTCTTTAACCCGCGCCGGAAGGAGCGGAGATCCGGTGCCATCCGGAGCTCCACCGGCAGCTGATTCCACAAAGCCGGGGCGCCCACAGAGAAGGCCCTCCCCCTGGGGGCCACCAGCCGGCATTCTCTGACCGGAGGCACCCTGAGGAGGCCCTCTCTGTGGGAACGCACTGGGCGGAGGGGAGTTGACGCCGGCAGCAGGTGATCCCCGAGGTATTCCGGACCCATGCCATGTAAGGACTTAAAAACCATCACTAAGACCTTGAACCTCACCCGGAAGACAACTGGTAACCAATGCAGCTCACGGAGCAAAGGTGTAACATGGGAGTACCGGGAAACTCCCAAGACAACTCTCGCGGCCGCATTCTGTACCAGTTGGAGCCTCCGAGTGGTCTTCAAGGGAAGCCCCATGTAGAGACAGTAGTCAAGGCGAGAGGTCACGAGCGCATGAGTGACCGTACACAGGGCATCCCGGTCCAGATAGGGCCGCAACTGGCGCACCAGGCGAACCTGGGCGAAAGCCCCCCTAGTCACAGCTGCTACATGTTCTTCCAAGGTAAGTCGTGAATCTAGGAGGACTCCCAAGTTGCGAGCCCTATCCACGGGGGGTAACAGCTCACCCCCCATAGAAAGAGATGGAACATTTTGAATGTCCCGGGATGCCGGAATGCACAGCCACTCAGTCTTGTCAGGGTTGAGTTGAAGTCTGTTCCTCCCCATCCAGACCCGAACCGCCTCCAGGCAACGGGACATCACAGCGAGGGCATTACTGGGGTGGTTTGGGGTCGAAAAGAAAAGTTGGGTATCATCAGCATATTGATGATACCCAACTCCAAAACCACGAATGATCTCACCCAGCGGTTTCATGTAGATGTTGAACAGGAGAGGCGAGAGAACCGACCCCTGAGGAACTCCACAAACGAGAGACCTAGGGGCCGATCTCTGCCCCCCTGCCAACACCGACTGCGAGCGTCCCAGGAGATAGGAGGAGAACCACCGAAGAACCGTGCCTCCCACTCCCAATCCCCTGAGACGCCGCAGCAAGATACCATGGTCGATGGTATCGAAAGCCGCTGAGAGGTCTAATAGGACTAGGACAGAGGAACATCCCCTATCCCGAGCCCTCCAGAGATCATTCACCAGCGCGACCAATGCCGTCTCTGTGCTGTACCCGGGCCTGAAACCCGATTGGTACGGATCCAGATAATCCGCTTCATCCAGGACCAGAGGGAGCTGATGCGCCACCACACTCTCAACAACCTTCGCAAGAAAGCAAAGGTTGGAGACTGGACGAAAGTTGTTCAACACAGCTGGGTCCAAGGCAGGCTTCTTGAGGAGGGGTCTCACCACCGCCTCCTTCAAGACGGAGGGGAAATTACCCTCACTCAAGGAAGCAGATATCACCGCCTGGAACCAGCCTCGTGTCCTCTCCCTAGCTGCATAAACCAGCCAGGAAGGGCACGGGTCCAATAAACATGTGGTGGAGCTCAGCCTCCCCATAATCCTGTCCACTTCATCAGGGGTCACAGAATCAAACTCCTCCCAGATAACATTGACAAGACCGCCCGTGTCCTGATCGCCAGACTCTGCCCAGCTGGAGTCCAAACCGGTCCGAATCCGAGCGATTTTATCCGACAGATGCTGACCAAACTCCTCGGCACGACCCTGTAAGGGATCCCCCCTCACCTCCTGATTAAGAAGTGAGCGAGTCACCCTAAACAGGGCGGCCGGGCGATTATCTGCGGACGCGATGAGGGTGGAGAAGTAATTACACCTCGCCACCCTCATCGCAGCGAGATAAGACCTAATATAGGTTCTTAACCGCAACCGGTCGGATTCGGATCAGCTGGACCTCCAGCAGCTCTCTAGGCCCCGTTTCCGACGCTTCATCTCCCGGAGCTCCGCGGAGAACCATGGAGCTCGTTGGGATCTGCACCGGGTCAGGGGCCGCAAGGGTACAACTCGGTCCAGTGCCTCAGTGGCTGCCCTTTCCCAGGCTTCCACTAAGGCATCCGCCGAGTTGTGAGCGACGGAGGCAGGTGGGGATCCCAGCGCCGCCTGGAACCCATCAGGGTCCATTAAGCGCCTGGGACGGTACCATCTAATTGGTTCCGTATCCCCACGGCGGGGGGTGGTAAAACGGAAGACCAGCCGCAGGAGGTGATGATCGGTCCATGACAGGGGCATGATAAATGGAGAGCCCCCACCAAGATCATCCAACCATCGTCCAGATAAAAAAACTAGGTCCAGGGTGTGGCCTCCCTCATGAGTTGGTTCAGAAATTACCTGCGTCAGGTCCATGGCCGTCATGGAAGCCATGAACTCCCGAGCCAACTCAGATGACCCTCCCAGGGATGGTAGATTGAAGTCACCCAAAACTAAAAGTTTGGGGAACTCAATCACCAAACCGGAGAGGACATCGAGTAGCTCAGGCAGGGCTGCCGCTGTGTGACTAGGCGAAACGTACACCAGCAGCAAGCCCAACTGCGCCCCCGAACCAAACCTCAAAAAGAGAGACTCACACCCGACTATCTGAGGAACGGTGGTCTCCCGCGGACATAAGGTCTCCCTGATAACTACCGCCACTCCCCCGCCCCTACCGTGAGCCCGGGGCCGGTGTAACGCTCGGAAACCTGGTGGGCAAAGATCAACCAAAGGGACCCCACCCTCTGGGCCCAACCAGGTTTCGGTAATACAAGCCAGGTCCGCATGCTCACCCTCCACCAAATCCCGCACAAGGGGAGCCTTATTAACCACGGACCTGGCATTCAGGTACACCAGCCGGAGCTCAGGAGGCTGCGCATCCTCGCTCCCGGCACCTCGGGGAAGAAACAGAGGGTCGGAGCGCCTCACCGCTTGTAAACAGCGGGGACGGCCCTCCCGGTAACGATACGGCCCTCTGTCCATACGCCTGCTGCCATACCCCAATGTCGTGGGAATCGGTAATCCCACGACCCGCTCCTGAGCCCCCGATGTAACCACACCCCGCTCCCCCCGAACGCAGTCAGACCCAGGCCTGGCCTGTACCGTGGTTGTATGGCCACCCCCCATAGTCAAACAACCATTACCCCCCGCCCCTCTCCCTAACCCCCTAAAAAATTTAACTAAAAAATTAACCAGGGGCCTCCTATTAAATTTGGATCGAGAGCCCCTGACCTTACCCGGCCATCTCTCAGGGTCCCAATAATTGGGCCCTTCATTGAGACTGGGAGTGGCAAAAAAGGCGGGACGCACCCAGGAGAGGGGGGCACCCCTGAGGGCGAGCAAGTCCGTGCTGGAGTATCTGTACATAAGTCCAACAAGTCCAGATAAGGCAGTCCCATAATAGAAAAGTCCAGTAGGAGGTTCTACAGGAAGGGAGTGAAACATTCGGGCCATCGACCAACCTACTGCCACCCGGTTGGATGCTCCCGGGGGCAGACCCCAACCCGTCCTCCCACGACAGGTCGAGAGTCTGAGCCAGGGGGATGGTCCAGAATGTACACCCTGGGGGGGCATAACCCATAGAGCTCCCACCTCTATGGGTGTACCGATGTGAAAGCAAGCCGCTCTCCCACTGCGGCTTGCACCCAGGTCCGTCCCAGTCCAAAGGGGAATAGAGAGGCAGATGAAGAATTAGTAATTGGCAGTCCACCGGAGCTGCTGCGGCCATCGCAGACCAGATGAAAAGCACCGACCACCGCCACATCGCTGCCGATGGAGCGGGCCAGCAAGCCCCGAAAACGCTGTCGTCGCCATCACCGTCGGAGGCCGGAACAAGGCAAGCGAAGCAGCAGCACCGCCGCCGTCGCCGCGGTCGTCCTCTCCACTGCCCAAGGCAGCCCGAGGACGCCATCACCGTCGCCACCTCCGCCGCCGGCAGCGGCGCGAAAAACAATACCAGGGACATCCCTGCCACCAAGCTGACCAGCGGTCGTCCCCTCCGCCGTCGAAACGGCCCGAAGACGCCACAGCCGCCGAAAGCGGCCCAAGGCAGGTCCAACAGAGAGATCCCCGCCGCCGCCGCCGCCATCGCCGCCAACACGGAAGCGCCAAAATGGAGGCGCCGATCAGCTGGAGCTCCGAGGCCACCGCCGATCAGCTGGAACTCCGAAGCCGCCGCCGACATCGCCGCCAACACGGAGCGCCAAAATGGAGGCGCCGACCAGCTGGAGCTCCGAGGACACCGCCGACCAGCTGGAACTCCGAAGCCGCCGCTGACATCACCGCCAACACGGAAGCGCCACAATGGAGGCGCCGATCAGCTGGAGCTCCGAGGCCGCCGCCGATCAGCTGGAGCCTCAAAGACGCCGCCGAAAACCACCGAGAGCCGGCCAGAAGCAACAGCGCTGCCCGAAACAGCAGAAAACGCCGCCACCACCAGCCACAATCCCTCGGAAGCAGCCCGAGGCAGCCCGGAGACATCGAGGCAAAGTAGCCCAGAGACGCCGAGGCTGCAGAAACCGGCAGGCCAAGACCAAGCACAGCAACACAGCGGCAGCACAAACGAAGCAGATGGAAACAGCAGGCGAAGCAGCAGACGGAGCAGATGGAAACAGCCACTCATAGACGGGAGAAAACGAACAGCAAGCTACCTCATTCTTTGCCTCTAAAATTGACAGTCCAAATCCCCTACCCAGGGGCTCAAAAAGACCCCTGGGGGGCTCCCAAGGGACGCCCAACAACTGGAGCTCGCGGAGCTCAGCCCAACACGTCCGCCATCTTAGAATCTGACTGTCTTTCTTTTTTTTTCAAAAAAGAAATATTGGAACATTATTATCATGTCACCCTGAATCCTTCTTTTCATTAGACTAGAGTCATACCCAATTCCAGCAACTGTTCTTTGTACGGTTTAGTCTCCAACCCCTAATCATCCTTGTTACTCTTCTCTGCGGTCTTTCTAGAGTCTCAGCATCCTTTCTTTGCTAGCCATTGTTCTTCATCATTAGGGCGTTTTTAGTTTCCCCAGCAATGTTCACTCTCTTTTTGGTTCATCAGATGCTACCTAGGACCAGCAGGGTTTGGTACCCATTTGCTCATCTCATAATGACCACCCCCATCCCCCAGCTGGATGATGGAAGACAAAAATAACATGTGCCGACTTTCAGCCCCACCTTTTCCCCTCTGAAGAAAGACCCCACAAAAGCTTCTGCTGGTCTGAGATCTCCTGTGCAAAGTAGCATGATTTGTGAGTTGTGGCTTAGCATGTGATAAGAACCCAGGGGCTTTTGTTGTTGTTTTTTACAAGCCAGAGTTAAAACAAAGGGTGGCATAATGAGATGTGGGAGTTTCTGATTCAGGGGGAGACTTTTCCATATTTCTGTATCTCCAAAGAAATTGGTGCCGGGTTGGCAGAGGATTCCAGACAGACTAAAAAAAAAATCCTCTTCTTTGTCATGTCGTAAAAGGATGACTTGTGAAACCTACTGCCACAGGATGTTAGGACTGTAAGCTTAGATGGCCTTCCAGAGGCTAAGATAAGAGCAGGAAGGAGAAGGCCTCTGGGGTTGGCTAGTTGTCCATATGGTCAAGCAACATATCCAAGTCAGAAAACTCTTCCAACCCACCAAAGTGACTTAGAAAAGAGGGATGTGTGCATGTGAAGCTTCCAGGTAGACTTCTCTTGTACAGGGAAGTTCTCAAGAAGATCCCTATGGAAGTATTGGTTTTTCTTTAAAAAAAACTTTTTATGTCTGCAACCATCACAACGTCTCTTACTTTTAATATCCACTTTCTTACCTAGATTTGGGGGACCAGTAGCCTTCTCCTGATGCTTTTGATGTGGAGGATATGTTTCTGGAGTGAAAAAGAAGAAGAAGACAGAATGGAACAAAAATCTCCTGAATGGAGAGCCAGAAAGAATCTCTGTTTACTGAGGCCAAACTGACACAACACACCCAGATGAATCTACCATGTTGTTTACTGGATTTCAAACTTCCTCACTGTGCACACCCTGCTGATGTTGGCAAAGCCATTGTTTATGGTTTAGTAAGTTGTATAAACCCAGAGCAGACACATCATTCTAAGTTATTGTTTCTTTCAACCACAGCAACAAACCATACTACGCTTCAACAATTGTGGATGGTTCAGCAAACCATGGTTTGACAAAAGGGCTTTGTGCAATATGTCGATGGAGACAGAAGCTGGGTGGTATTTATTTTTTATTATTTTATTTTAATTCCATTTATATCCCGCCCTTCTCCGAAGACTCAGGGCGGCTTACAAGCTTAGCAGTAGCCTTCATTCTATGTATATGCCTGCTTATTAGGACTTTCACATACACACCCCAAGCGGCATTATTACAAAGTCAGCTTAATTGCCCCCAACAATCTGGTTCCTCATTTTACCTACCTCGGAAGGATGGAAGGCTGAGTCAACCTTGAGCCTGGTGTGATGCGAACCTGCACTAATTGCAGGCAGCTGGTGTTACTTAAGGAGGCATTAGCCCACTGCTCCACCAAGGCTTAAATGGGGCTGCTTCAGACGCCCCTCAATTGCAGGACTCAGCCAGCTTCATTTGGGCCAGATGGTTAACCTAAAACTAGGGAGATGCAGCAAGGTGGATGTCCAACTGGTTTTGCAGCCAGACTCAAGAGAGTTGATGATTAATGGGACAAGAACAATGTTTCTCAGCCTTATCAACTTTAAGACGTGTGAACTTCAATTTCTAGAATTCTCCAGCCAGCACGGCTGGCTGAGGGATTCTTGAAGTTGAAGTTCACACATCTTAAAGTTGATAAGGTTGAGAAACACTGATCTTGAGGAACCTACAGGAGTCCTCCAGGCCCACATTTCCCAGAAATTCCTCAAGTTTGACCCAAGGAGGGTCTTTCTGACCTTGCCACCCAAAAGATGAGGTCCAAATGAACAAGAGCTACCCCACAGTATTTGGGAAGTTCACAAACTCTGGTTCCCAACATTGCTCTTGGGTCTTTACTGATCCCTAAGCCCGGCTGTAGAAGACGCCAGCTAAATAAAATGGGTTTTGCTTTTGACGAACAAGCACATTAAGCATCTTGTACGCCATGTCCCTTTTTTTAGGGCAGGGGCGGGGTCTCTAAATCTGGCAACTTTAAGACTTGAGGACTTCAACTCCCAGAATTCCTCTGCCAGCCACCCCAAGTTTGGAGAGCCCTGTTTAGGGAAATGAATATTTCAATGACTAACTCAGCTATGGTCCTGCTGTTGGTGGCTTTAAAAGAAGGCCACGCAGGTTTCAAGAAGACGTGGCAGCCAATTTTTCCTCATCAGTGGCTGAGATAGAGTTGTGGACATGACACCAGAGCAGATCAAGAAGGAGTGTAAGAAGGAGCGCTTCTGACTAAATTTTTGGACTCTTTCCCTGGACACCCCTTAGCATCAAGGCTCAGCTAGTTTCTCATTGTCTTGGTGGCACCTCCATACTCACTGTTATCTGCTTCAAGGTGTCTGTTGTTGGACACTGGAAGTCTGCTGGTGACATAGGACTGGCTTTCCAAATGGATCATTAAGAATGTCGTGGCCTTCACAGGAGGGGTGTGGATCTCTAGGGAACCAACTGTTTTATCTGCAAACAAAAAAGCGTTCTCAGAAGATTCAGAAATTCTATCTTTTCTTCAGTGCATCCAAGACACAGAGAGAACAGAACAGAAGAGAATTCTCTGTTGGCCAAGTGTGAATGGACATAAGGAGTTTGTTTCCAGTGCGTAAGAAGAATTGCAGGGTCCTTGGTGCTCTCTAAGTTTGGTTGTTTCCTGGCAGATGTTTCATGACCCAACTAGGTAATATCATCAGTGCTAGAAGGAAGTGGGGATGGGGGTGGAGAGGAGGAGGAGGAGGAGGAGGAGGAGGAGAATTGTGGGGTCTTCGGTGCTCTCTGATCTTGGTTGTTTTCTGGCAGTCGTTTCATGACCCAACTAGGTAACATCATCAGTGCTAGAAGGAAGTGGGGATGGGGGTGGAGAGGAGGAAGAGGAAGAGGAGGCAACTATGGGTTCCTCGGTGCTCTCTGAGTTTGGTTGTTTTCTGGCAGTCGTTTCATGACCCAACTAGGTAACATCATCAGTGCTAGAAAGAAGTGGGGATGGGGGTGGAGAGGAGGAGGAGGAGGAGGAGGAGGAGGAGGAGGCAACTATGGGTTCCTTGCTGCTCTCTGAGCTTGGTTGTTTTCTGGCAGACATTTCATGACCCAACTAGGTAACATCATCAGCGCTAGAAAGAAGTAGGGATGGGGGAGAGGAGGAGGAGGAGGAGGAGAAGGAGAAGGAGGATCACTGAGGGGTCCTTGGTGTTTTCTGAGCTTGGTTGTTTTCTGGCAGACATTTCATGACCCAACTAGTTAACACCATCGGTGCTACAAGAGAATGGGATTTTTTTCTCTATATATGCTAGTGTGGCTTGCTCTGTCTGTTGGTAAGAATATTCTTGGTGATTCCTTGATTAGGTTTCTGTTTACCATTTGATTGTTTATTTGAGCTGAGAGTTCGCGTAATCATAGAAACCAAAAGAAGGCTATAAAATTGGGTGTGCAAGTGACGTTGCAACTTCAAATGGTTGCTAAACGAATGGTCATTAAGTGGAGGACCATCTTTATTCTTTGAAAACATCCATCTTTGGCTTACTTTCGGGTTTCCCCTCCAAGCTGTCCGAGGAGGGCCCCCTTGGCTCGCCGATTCCTGCTGCTCTCGCCAGCTCCTCCGTGGCACAGACGATTGACCCGGTGCCCGTCCTCCACTTGCTGAACCGGTCTTTCTCCCGGGAGAGGAAGGCGTGATGTCCTCCCAGCTTCGTGCTGAGATGAAGGCCATGTCCTTGTAAGGTCAGGTGGCCTTTCTTGCTGCACAACCACCTCTGAAGTGACCCCTCCCCACAAGGGTCCAGCTGGGCACCTGCCAGCTCTTCTGCGTCGGAGACAGCCAGGCACTCCCTCATGTGTTGGTTGACCAGGGCCGAGGCAGCCCCATCCCAGCTCCACTGGTGCTGTGGGGAGTGCGCCTTGCAGTCGGACAGACTGACCCTCTCAGCCTTGTGAGGCGAGGCGTGGAGGCATTTCTGCAGACGGACATTTTGGATGAGGAAGCTGCGCCCTCCGAGATCTGGGGAGAATAAAGAAAGCATTATATTTTTCAAGGGATGGGAGGAGCAGGAGAGGGGAGTCTCTTTGACTAGTGTTTTCAGCCACTAGGACCATGGTGGCGAACCTATGACACGCATGCCACAGGTGGCACACAGAGCCCTCTCTGTTGGCATGAGCGCCGTCACGCAGTCCTAAGCCCTCAGCTGGGTTTGTGTGCAAAAAATAAAAATAAAAAATGGCGATCTCCATTTTGCTCTATGAGTTGATGGTGACCTAACCCTAACCCTAAGTGGAATTTTCTTCCAATGGGATTTTCCCATGTATTTTACCAGGAAACATAGATAAGGCAGCCTAGAAAAGTAAGTGCCCTCCTAACCATACCCAAGACTCCGAGTTTGTTGGCGATGTCCATTTTGCTCTATGAGTTGATGGCGACCTAACCCTAACCGTAAGTGGAATTTTCCTCCAATGGGATTTTCCCATGTATTTTACCAAGAAACATAGAAAAGTAAGTGTCCTCCTAACCATACCCAAGCACTCCAAGTTTGTTGGCGATGTCCATTTTGCTATATGAGTTGATGGTGACCTAACCCTAACCCTAAGTGGAATTTTCCTCCAATGGGATTTTCCCATGTATTTTACCAGGAAACATAGATAGGGCAGCCTAGAAAAGTAAGTGCCCTCTAGTGGACTCTAGTGGACTCTAGTGGTTAAGGCACCAGACCAGAAACTGGGAGATGGTGAATTCTAGTCCTGCCTTAGGCATGAAAGCCAGCTCGGTGACTTTGGGCCAATCACCAGGAGACAGTGAGTTCTAGTCCTGCCTTAGCTGTAAAAGCCAATTGGGTGACTTTGGGCCAATCCTAAGGAGACTGAGTTAAGGTATTAACAACAATTTCACTGATTCACTTAACAGCGATGGCAAGGAAAGTCACAAAATGGGGCAAAATTCATTCAACAGCTGTCTCCTTTTGCAAAAGAAATTTTGGCTTCAGTTGTGGTCGTAAATCGAGGACTACCTTATAAATTTAAATTAAAAGCAAGCAATGTCTTCGTCTTCCCTCCCAATCTTATCTCCAGTGACCTACAGTGTTTGGAGAAAGGGATCATACCAGTTTGTTTATCATTGGCACAGAGAGGGCGTTGCCACCAATGGTTAATGATTTATTTATTTTTTATTTTAATTCCATTTATATCCCGCCCTTCTCCGAATACTCAGGGCGGCTTACAAGCTTAGCAGCAGCCTTCATTCTATGTATATGCCTGCTTATTAGGGCTTTCATACACCCCCCAAGCGGCATTATTACAAAGTCAGCTTAATTGCCCCCAACAATCTGGGTCCTCATTTTACCTACCTGGGAAGGATGGAAGGCTGAGTCAACCTTGAGCCTGGTGGGACTCGAACCTGTACTAACTGCAGGCAGCTGGTGTTACTTAAGGAGGCATTAGCCCACTGCTCCACCAGTGATCAAGTCCATTTCATTATCAATGATCAAGTCCACTTCATTATCAGCATTAATCCGTTTGCAGTTCTTAAATCATGTACGCTTTAGATACCTCGTGCCAGATGTGGAGAATACAGAATATGGAATGACAGAGTTGGAAGGGAGCTTGGAGGTCATCTAGTCCAACCCCCTGCTTAAGCAGGAGACCTTATACCATTTCAGACAAATGGCTGTCCAGTCTCTTCTTGAAAACCTGCAGTGATGGAACACCCACAACCACAGGAGGCAAACCATTCCACTGGTTAATTGTTCCAGGGAAATTCCTCCTTATTTCCAGGTTGCTTCTCTCCTTGACTAGTTTCCATCCATTGTTTCTTCTCCTGCCTTCTGATGCTTTGGAGAAGAGGTAGACCCCCCCTCTTCTTTGCGGCAGCCCCTCAACTATTGGAACACTGCTATCGTATGTCACCCCTAGTCCTTCACTTCTTCTTTGTTCATTGTACGGTTTCCCCTAATTTAGCTAAACTATTCCTTATTTTTGACAATTCTAACTGGGTCTCATGGCCAGCCTAAGCTTTCTCCTAGAGAGCTGGGGCTCTATCGCAAGGGTTTGATTCTCATAATTTTCTTGACAGGTAAGCCAGCTGGAGAATTTGACATCTGTCAAGATTTCGTGATTGGTTTGGATTTCAAATCAAGAGTCCCCCCTTCGGCTCTGCGGACTTCAAATTGCTTGTTTAGGATGTGCTGTTCACAACACTTTTCCCTGCCTCGATTTCCTCTTAATTCAAATAGCCTTTTCCTGTACACAGGAACTCACAAAGTCCCTTCGTTGCCAGGGGCAGCCAACCCACAAGAAAAGACACAGAAGTTTCTGCCCCGCACGAATAAAAAGCAAACAGGGTTCCTTGAAAAGTAAGAAAAACATTTCATTCGTGCTTCATCGGATTGATAAGCAGAATTAATAGAAAATCAATTAAAGAAGCAACAGTGGAATAACACACTTACCCTTCAGCCAAGAAAGGAGAATTATCCATGTTAAGCTTCCCGTAAAAAGGGCCATTGTTGCTTGCCAAAGAAAGTGCGTGTATTTGTGTGTGCGTGGATTGGTGTGTGTGTTTGCACTTGAGGGATGGGATGCAGGGGTGGGGGATGCGGGGGGGTGGGGTGGGGTGGGGGATGGGGCTGAAAAGCAGCCTTTGAAAAGGACAAATTGTACCGCAGGGGAGAAATTCTGGTGAGCTTCTTTTCATTCCCCGAACTGGCTGCACTTTAAGAAAAGATGCTAAAGAGCAAAATGCATCATTTAAGAAAAGAAAACATTTTTTTCTTGAATAAGAAGAAAAGCAAGGAAGGGGAGTCCCATCAGAGGAAGGGACCAGTGCCATGGGAGGCAGGGAGGGGTGGAATTGGGAAAGAAATGCCAAGTTTTCTTCTTTTTTTGCGGTGTGTGTGTGTGTCCTTGCTACTCTCTGAGCTTGGTTTTCTTGCAGACGTTTCATGACCCAATTAGGTAACATCATCAGTGCTAGAAGGGAGAGAGTGAGTTGCAATGGGGAGTGGGGGGGAGGAGGAGGACTGTGGACTGCTTGGTGCTCTCTGAGCTTGATGATTTTCTGGCAGACATTTCATTACCCAACTAGGTAACAACATCAGTTTCTAGAAAGGAGAGAGTGAGTTGCAAGAGGGGGGAGGAGGAGGAGGACTGTTGGGTCCTTGGTGCTCTCTGAGCATGGTGTTTTTCTTGCAGATGTTTCATTACCAAACCAGGTAACATCACCACCATGTTCTAGAGCAGTATTTCTCAACTTAAGCGACTTTAAGAAATAAGGCCGGCTGGGGAATTCTGGGAAGTGAAGTCCACACCTCCTGAAACGTGAGAAACACTGCCAGATTTCACCAGCAGAGACCTCCCCAATCTCTCCAGGGGATTCTGCGCCCTGTGGCTTTGCATGCAATTCATATCTGGAGCTATTTCTGCATTCAACCACCCTCTGCCAGGACTCTCTCTTTAAAATGTCTTCCCTTTTTCCCTCTGCCCACCCCACCAGTTATTTCCATGGCCCAGCTATCCTGGCACATCTTCAGCTGGGAAAAAATGATTGCATAACCATCCTTGATCAGCTGAGCTGCATAGAGCTGAGGGCAAGAGGACACTGACTTCGGCCAGAGAAGAGGGGGAGGGGAGAACGGCAAAGAAACCCCACGTCCAAGAACCAGGATCCACAAATTAGGTAACAACATCTGCATTCCGGTGTGTTTGTGTTCAAAAGCCTCACCCTCGGAGCTACAATTGAGCCTACGGTACTTTTTTTTTTAAAAGAATAATTTTATTAATGTCGTTGATGTATGAAATACAAATAAAAATAGTGGGAAAAGGGCGGAAGGGAAAAGGGGAGAGAGAGAGAGAGAGAGAGAGAGTGGGGGGGGGGGAGAAAGAAAAGCATTGGCTCCTCTTTTTAGTCGCAGTAGAATAAAACATGAACATTACAGCCTCAACTTTTTTACTTGATGCAAATAGTCCTTGTAACCGTTCAAAGTTAAAACAGCACTGAAAAAAGTCACTTGGGCCAGTTTTTCACTTACAACCGTGGTCACATGATCAAAATTCAGATGCTTGGCAACTGGCATGTACTTACGACGGTTGCAATGACCCGGGGCCAGGTGATCCCCTTTTGTGATCCCCTTCTGATAAGCCAAGTCAATGGGGAAGCGAGATTCACTTAACAATCGGGTGACCAACTTAACAACTTTACTGATTCACTTAACAACGGTGGCAAGGAAGGTCGTATAATGGGGCAAAACCCACTTAACAAATGTCTCACTTAAAAGCTCAATTGTGGTCGTAAGTCGAGGACTACCTGTAGAATAAAATAATAACGTTACAGCCTCAGCTTTTTATCTGTACGGGCTTAATGTGGACTAGCCATTCCTGTAACAATAAATTTACCTAATCCGCAAAACCCCAACTTTCGTTTTCGTTTTCATCTCAAGGGCAAAATCCAGGCTGATCCACCGGTTCTGCTGAAATGAAAACTCAGCCCTTCCTTCGTCGAGGGAAAGGAGAACGGATGGAGAAGGAGCAGCAACCCAGCCTGATGCCTCCAGCATCCTCACCGTTTCGTTTGGTGGTGTGCGCCTTACTCCTAATGGGATTATTTCTAATAGCGGTGGCAGTTTGGTGTCCCTATGCCACTGTTTTCCAGAAGACAATGATAGTTGAAAAACTGGAGTTACAAAAGGATGGGTTCACCATCAAGAACCAGGATGGAGACATGATCTTCAGGTTGACCTTTCGGTCTGGGGTCCTTGACCTGGAATCCTGCTTCCGGGAGAAGGACACGGTAACTTGCAGTAGGACAGAGAAAAGAAAGATTCATTTCACTATCAGGGCAATTAAACCAAAGAGGACTGTGATCTGCTACTCCATCACCTGGGAAGAGTTTTTAGCAGACACAGTGGTGGACCACAAAATGTTCTGGGGAGATGCCCACTGGTATGGAGGCTATGAGATGAGTGTCCAGCATTGGCCAATCAAGCTGCCAGGATACCAGGAACCCATGCCTTATGTGAACAGCGACGTGTATTCTTTTCGGAACAGCTTCGGAAGTGTCCTGGAGAGATATTGGTTGTCCTCCAAAGCAGTAGCTATCAAGATCAACGACTCGGTCCCCTTCCACCTTGGATTCAATGCCACGGAACTATCTCTTGTTTTCCAAGCCAGGTGCAAAGATTCTCCATACGGTTCTTTGCTGGAAAATCAAGCTTTTCCAAGGTTATGTTACCATGTCTGCACAGCTCCAGACATGACTTCCACCCATAAATTCATGTCACAGAATTATTTCAAGAAACCTTTGAAAGTCCCTTCGGAACAAATGTTCAGGTTTCCAATCTGGTCCACTTGGGCCCTTTACAAAAAAGAGATTGATCAAAAGAAAGTTCAGGAATTCGCCGAAATGATCCTGAAGCATGGCTTTAAAGCCAGCCATATTGAAATTGACGACATGTACACCCAGAATTACGGTGACTTTGACTTCAACGTCTTGAAGTTCCCTCGTGCGGCAGAAATGTTTGAAAAGCTTAAGAAGGACGGATTTCAGGTTACCGTCTGGATCCACCCATTTGTCCATGAGACGTCATCAAACTTTAAGGTGGGGATCGAGAAACAATTTTTTGTCATGCAACGAAACAAGAGGTCGCCTGCCATGGTGAAGTGGTGGAATGGAATTGGCGCCATATTGGATTTCACCAACCCTTCGGTCAGAGGTTGGTTTCACACCCACTTAAAGGAACTTTGCTTAAAATACGGCATATCCTCGTTCAAGTTCGATGCCGGGGAGACATGCTATCTTCCCAAAGAGTTCACCACCTTTCAACCCTTTCCAGATCCCAGCACCTGGTCCAGGTGTTATGCAGAAATGGCCAGCCCTTTTCACAAATTGGCAGAGGTTCGCGTGGGTTACCAAACCCAACACATCCCATGTTTCGTTCGTATAATTGACCGGGATTCAATTTGGGGATATGAACTTGGGTTAAAATCCATAATTCCCACAGTTCTAAGTATTGGCCTTCTGGGATACCCTTTCATCCTGCCAGATATGATCGGTGGCAATTTTATGGCAGATAAAACCGACGGAGCTGTGCAAATTCCGGACCGGGAACTGTACCTCCGTTGGCTGGAGTTGTCTGCTTTCATGCCATCCATGCAGTTCTCCATCCCGCCTTGGCTCTACGATAAGGAGGTCATCGAAATTGCCCTGAAGTTCACCAAGCTTCACGAATCCTTGGTGGCCCCTCTCCTGCTTGAACGGGCCGGGGAGATCACGACCACGGGGGATCCCATCATACGGCCCATCTGGTGGATCTCTCCTGGGGACGAGTCTGCTCACAAGATTGATTCTCAGTTTCTCATCGGAGACACCTTGATGGTGGCTCCCGTCTTGGAGATGGGGAAACAGGAACGAGACATCTATATCCCGGCGGGGAAATGGCGGAGTTACAAAGGAGAGCTGTTTGAGAAGACTCCTACCTTGATCACGGACTACCCCGTGGATCTGGACGAGGTGGCTTATTTCTTTTTGGTTCCTTAATATTCACAGGCCCAAATAGATTGAAATTCTCTTGAAATTCTCTTAGAATCATAGAAGCGGAAGAGGGCATATCGTTCAGTCTTCAGATGATGTGGACTTCACTCGGAATGTTTCTTTTTAGATGAAGAATTATTTTTTGCTCACAATCATTTTCCTTCACACACGGCAAATGCACTTTTTTGTGTGTCTCTTCATTCTGCTGAACCTTCACGGCTTACAATCTCAGCTGTCCATGATGGGGAAGAATTGTTATCTTAGCACAGCAGATGGGGCCATCAAGACCAGGGTGACTAATCAATGAATAGGCAACAAGGAAAGAAGGACAAATGAATGTCATGAGGCCTTAATCTCAACTTCTTCTCAGGAACATTTTGGATTTTCTTTTCCAGGGAGGCATTAGGTCACTAGGTAACATCATCAGTACTAGAAGGCAGTGGCAATTGCTCTCTGTTTATGTAAATGGATTGCCCTGTGAGTGTTGGTGGGAGGCATGGTAGGTACCTTCCTTGATTAGGCTGTTGTTTATTGCTGGGTTGTTGATCTAGTATTAAGATAAATGTATGAGAGATAGATGATACATACATAGGTAAAGGTAAAGGTTCCCCCGCACATGCATGCTAGTCGTTTCTGACTCTAGGGGCCGGTGCTCATCTCCATTTCAAAGCCGAAGAGCCAGTGCTTGTCCGAGGATGTCTCCGTGGTCATGTGGCCGGCATGATTAGACACCAAAGGCGCACGGAACGCTGTTACCTTCCCACCGTAGTGATCCCTATTTTTCTACTTGCATTTTTACGTGCTTTCGAACTGCTAGGTTGGCAGAAGCTGGGACGAGTAACAGGTGCTCACTCTGTTATGTGGCACTTGGGATTCAACCCGCCAAACTGCCGACCATCTGCTTGACAAGCTCAGTGTCCTAACCCACTGAGCCACTGCGTCCCTGATACATACATACATACATATATATGAGAGAGAGAGAGATGAGATCGGTAAATAGGTAAATGATGATAGATAGACAGACAGACAGACAGATGATGGATAGATAGGGATAGACAGGTAGATAGATGATTTATTTATTTATTTTAATTCCATTTATATCCCGCCCTTCTCCGAAGACTCAGGGCGGCTTACAAGCTTAGCAGTAGCCTTCATTCTATGTATATGCCTGCTTATTAGGGCTTTCATACACCCCCAAGCGGCATTATTACAAAGTCAGCTTAATTGCCCCCAACAATCTGGGTCCTCATTTTACCTACCTCGGAAGGATGGAAGGCTGAGTCAATCTTGAGCCTGGTGGGATGCGAACCTGCACTAATTGCAGGCAGCTGGTGTTACTTAAGGAGGCATTAGCCCACTGCTCCACCAAGATTGATTGATAGATATCAATAGAAGCAAATATCTGTAGCTCAGGATTAAACTGTGGGGTCCTTGGTGCTCTCTGAGCTTGCTTCTTGTCTTACAGACATTTCATGACCCAACTTGATAACATCATCAGTGTTTGAAAGGAGGAGCTGGTGGGGGAAGGGGAAGGAGAAGGAGAAGGAAGAGGAGATCTGTGAGGTTCTTGATGCTCACTGATCCTGGTTGTATTCTTGAAGACATTTCATTAGCCAACTAGGTCAGAGGTCCCCAACCTTTTGGGCGCCAGGAACCGGTTCCGTGGAGAAAGGTTTTTCCGCGGACCAAAGGGTGCATGGTTTTGTGTGCTGCCTGCATCTCGTGGATGGGCCTTTGCTTGTTTGTGCAGACTGGTTGCTGGTATGCTGTGGTCCAGTACTGGTCCATGGACCGGGGGTTGGGTAAGATGATGTTACCTGAACTAGGTAGCATCATCAACAGCAGAAGGAGAACTGTGGGATTATTGGTGGTCTCCGAGCTTCATTGTTTTCTTGGAGAGGTTTCATCACATAATATCAATTGAGGTGCCATCATACAGACAAAAAAGAAGACTTTTTGATGGTGATGATGCCCATAGTTTGAACCATTATCTTACCATATTTCAGGCACCAGGTCAAAGCAATTATATTACTTTAATTGACAATTATTACACTAATTTCTATTGTTTGTATGACTGTTAACTTTATTGGGATTTTCATTTTTATATATGCACCTTCCCCATATCCATTTGAATGGAAGCCAAATCTCAATTTAGAAAAGTGGCATATATATAATAAATTTGAAACATCCCCAAAAAAGAGATATTTTGGGACATAGCTTATATTTCTAGAGGGAGAGGGGGGTGTTATTCCAGACCTCTGATTTTTTTTTTTTACTTTTCATAAGAACATAGAAGAGAATGTGGAATGACATTTGCGGTTCAAAGAACAGCTTGTACACAAAAGAACAACGTGAAGAGAGCCAGCATTCGTGTTTTCCCATCTGGCAATCCGGTTTCCAACTGTGTACATTGTATTAAAAATATTAACTAATATTTAACCGAGGGATTATTCTCATAGGAACCATCAACTAGGGCACTTTGCCTTACAGTCTTCTAAAATGGGTCTGTTTGGGTGTTCACCCACTGGTAAAAATTTGGGGGACCATGGAATATAATGCTTAGGCTGTGTTCACCCAACATTCAAGGCTACACTAAAATGCCTTTATGTGTTTGAGGTCAATACGAGGTCTAAAGCAGCCCATCGGTGAAGACTTTATTTATTGGTTTGTCGCAACAAATGATGTGAACACTCCCATTGATTTTTTTTTTAATCCCATTTATATACCGCCCTTCTCCGAAGACTCAGGGCGGCTTACAATCTAAAGCACAATGTGCTTAGCAATAGCCTTCATTCTATGTATATGCCTGCTTATTAGGGCTTTCGCCCCCCCAGTGGCATTTTTACAAAGTCAGCTTATTGCCCCCAACAATCTGGGTCCTCATTTTACCTATCTCGGAAGGATGGAAGGCTGAGTCAACCTTGAGCCTGGTGGGACTCGAACCTGCACTAATTGCAGGCAGCTGGTGTTACTTAAGGAGGCATTAGCCCACTGCTCCACCAAGGCTCTTTTTTATTGTTTGGTCAAAATAAAGATTGTCAACTTACAACTGATCACTTAGCAAAATAATAGAGTTGGAAGGGACCTTGGAGGTCTTCTAGTCCAACCCCCTGCTCAGGCAGGAAACCCTATGCCATTTCAGATAAATGGCTGCCCAGTCTCTTCTTAAAAACCTCCAGTGATGTAGCACCCACAGCCTCTGGAGGCAAGCTGTTCCACTGGTTAATTAACAGAATAAGAGTTGGAAGGGACCTTGGAGGTCTTCTAGTCCAACCCTGTGCTTGAGAGGAGACCTCATATCATTCTTACAAATGGTTGTCCAATCTCTTCTTAAAAGCCTCCAGTGATGAAGCACCTACAACGTCTAGAGGCAAGTCATTCCACTGATTAATTGTTCTCACTGTCAGGAAATCCCTCCTCAGTTCTAGATTGAATCTCTCCTTGATTAGTTTCCATCCATTGCTCCTTGTCTGGCTTTCGAGTGCTATGGAGAATAGGTTGACCCCCTCTTCTTTGTGGAAGCCCCTCAGATATTGGAAGACTGTTATCGTGTTTCCCCTAGTCTTTCTTTTCATTACACTAAATATACCCAATTCCTGTGTTCTTTGTATGTTTTAGCCTCTAGTCCTCTCATCATCGTTGTTGCTCTTCTCTGCACTCCTTTTAGCATCTCAACGTCTCTTTTGTATTGGGGCGACCAAAAGTGGATGCAGTATTCCATGTGTGGCCTTAAAGTGGTAGTAATACTTCACGTGATCTTGATTCTATCCCTCTGTTAATGCAGCCTAGCACTGTGTTGGCTTTTTTAGTATCTGCAGCACACTGCTGGCTCATATTTTAAGTGATTGTCCACTAGGACTCTGAGATCCCTCTCACAGTTATTACTATTGAGAAAGGTATCATACTGTACGTGTACATTTGGTTTTTCTTCGCAAAGTGTTAAACTTTACTTTTCTCTATATTAAATTTCATTTTGTTAGATAGCACCCATTGTTCAAGTTTGTCAAGATCCTTCTGTATCTTAAGCTATCTTCTGGAGTGTTGGCTATTCCTGCCAGCTTGGTGTCATCTGCAAATTTGATGAGTTCCCGATCTATCCCCTCATCCGAATCATTGATGGAAATGTTGAAGAGTACTGGGC
The DNA here is from genome assembly GCF_947247035.1 of Vipera ursinii. Taxonomy (NCBI): domain Eukaryota; kingdom Metazoa; phylum Chordata; class Lepidosauria; order Squamata; family Viperidae; genus Vipera; species Vipera ursinii. Next base: position 291,298,431 of record NC_139513.1, read on the forward strand.
CTAAAACAGAGCCTTGGGGTACCCCACTACTCACTTCCCTCCATGTAGATGCAGTTCCATTGAGGACTACATGTCAAGTGCGATTGGTCAGCCAGTTACGAATCCATCTGCTGGCGATGCTGTCCGTCCCACATTTTTCTACCTTATCAAGAAGTAGGTTATGGTCTACTTTGTTGAATTCACTTTGTGAGGTTAGTCCAAATTTCTGGAAAGGGACAAGTTGGGGAAAATTCATTTCATAGCTTACAAACTGATCCCTTTCAGTCCAAGTTAGACAACACTTGACAGCCTATGATAGTTTCACCACTCACATTGATTAACAAGGATATGGAGAAGTTGGAGATGTTTAACACTAAAGAAAGGAGATTTATATGGCACACTCTGCCATATATCAAAAACATTTTGGAAGCAGCAGAACGCAGCTGCTGAGATCTGCAAGTAGGCATTGCACACTGCCCAGAGGCTAGCATACAAGGACAAATTATGCACTTTAAAAATTGCTTGGAGGTGGGAGACACTTCCAATGTAATCTACCGGATCCCCTGCATGGATTGCCCCTTTGACTATGTAGGACAAACGAGGAAGAAACTAACTACCAGACTGCAAGAACATGACTGAGTAATTAGACAAGGAGAGCCAAACTCATTGGTAGCCTCACATTGTAATAAACAAGGACACACATTCAATTTCGCAGCTACTAAGATTGTTGGATGAGCCAGTACAAAAACAGCCAGGAATATGATGCTAGCCTAGGAAACGGGCCCCTTGTCAGTCAACAGGAATGCTGAATTACCACCAGCCTATCAAATACTCAGGAGCCGAGGGCTTGGCAGCCCAAGGAAATGACAGCCAATTGCCAGCCATCAATGCACCAATCAGCCAATAGGAAGGCACCTCATAAACATGACTCACGGAACAGCCCAAAGTACGAATTTCAGTAGACAGAAATTCCCCAAGGATGGGATCTAGCATGAGTCCGAAAGCTCATAAGATTAAATCTCTGGTCCTAGTGATCAACCCAGATTCGATTTCACACCATTATCCTGGGACATGTATATTTGCCTTCATTCAAGAGGAGATTTACTTCTTTCCTAAAGTCGTCATTTCAAGTTTTTTTTTCCCCCGCAGTTCCAAAATGAGTCAGGCTATGTGGCATTAAAACCTTATTATTTATTAAACTTCAGATCCACCCGATACACAAACGTTCTCTGGACAGTTCGTAAAACTTCACCTGTTCTGAACCAGCCCTCTTCTGGCCTTGAGTAAGGCAAACCCCTATTCAGAAAGAAGAGACTGGAGAGCGTCCAAGGCTAAAAGGCATCTGCCAAGATTTAATTACGCAGTTAACAAAAACACTAGAGCTTGTCTTCTCAAACGGAAAAGTTGCTTTCAGCAACCAGCCCCTCCCCAAACACTCCTTTTATAGAGAGCTCAGGGCGTGGTCTCCCTGTGCCTCCTCCCGAGGAGTCCCACAACCTTTCTTTGTTTGTTCCTGCTCGACTGCCTCCTGCGTCGGGCGTCCTTGAACAGGGCCAGCTGTGGGTCATCTTCCTCCGCACTCTCGGGCTCACGCAGCTGAGAAGAGGTCCCCGGCTGAGGGCTCTGCAAAGCCTCCGAACCATCATCAGCTGGTTCGTTTCCCTCCTCCCCCTCGTCTGAGTCATCCGATACATCGGAGCCGACTGTCGGACCCACAGGCTGGCCCTGAGTCACAACACTATCCCGCACCGCAGGGCCCTTCCCCCGGGTCTGCCGATCCGGATGCGGTCGGGATGGGAACTGTTCGTGAAAAGCAGTCACCAACGCAGGGGCATGAACGGCGGTCGCGTCTTCCCATGTGAAGTCCTCCGGCCCGTACCCTTTCCACTCGATCAGGTACTGGAAGCGACCTTTCAGCCAGCGGGAATCCCTGATGCTGGCGACCTCGTACTCGGGGGTGCTGTCGCCATCACGAGGTCCTGATGGGGGAGGTTCCGCTTGGCGAAGTGGACAAGCCGGTTGTTCGGGGACCAACAAGGACCGATGGAAGACGGGGTGCACGCGCAGGGAACGTGGCAGAGTTAAACGATAGGCGACCGGGTTGATGACGGCCTCGACTGGGAACGGTCCAAGGTAACGGTGGTCCAGCTTCCTCGCCGGCCGAGTGGATGGTAGGTTCCTGGTGGACAGCCAGACCCGATCCCCCACCGATAATGGAGGCGTATCCCTTCTCGACCGATCGGCGAACCTCTTGTAGTCGGCCTTGGCCTTCTCCAGCTGCCGTCGCACCAACCGATGGATCGCCTGTAATTCCGCCATGAATTCGTTCGCTGCCGGCTCCGGTGAGTCCACGGGAGAAAGGGGGAAAAACCTGGGGTGATAACCCACGTTGGCCAAGAACGGTGTCATCTGCGTGGAGGTGTGCTGCGAGTTGTTAAAGGCAAACTCGGCTATGGCCAAATAGTCCACCCAATTGTCCTGCTGCAGGTTAACATAGCAGCGCAGATACTGCTCTAAGATGCCGATGACCTTCTCGGTACCCCCGTCGGTCTGAGGATGATGCGCGGACGAGAGGCAAACCTTAATGTCCAACGCCCGCATCAACTCCTGCCAGAAGCGGGCTGTAAACTGGGCCCCCCTATCGGAGACGACCCTATCGGGAAGGCCGTGCAGCCGGAACACCTGTTGGATGAACATGCGACTAGTGGCGCGAGCTGACGGTAAGCCGCGACAGGGGATGAAGTGCGCCATCTTGGTCAACATGTCCACCACCACAAACACTGTCGTGAAGCCGGAGGATGGGGGTAGATCCGTCAGAAAGTCCATGGACACAGCCCCCCAGGGTCTCTTGGGCGTTGGCAAAGGCTGCAGTAAACCAGGCGGGGCCCCTGTCGCTGACTTGGCCTGCCTGCATGGGACGCAGGAGGTGACATAAGACTGGACATCGTGTCGGACTCGGGGCCACCAGAAGGTACGGGAGACCAGGTTCAGAGTCTTGAACAGGCCAAAATGCCCCGCAGCCGGGTTATCATGACATTGGCTGAGGACGAGTCCCCTGAGTGGCCCTCCTGGAACATAGAGCCGGTCACGATAATACAGGAGTCCATCCGTGACCGACCAAGGCGAATCTGGCCCCACCTCTTCCTTCCGCTGAGCCACCCACGCCTCCTGCTGCTGCGCCTCCCGGATCCGAGCCCGTATATCCACCGGCTCCCGCACCGCAGCAAAAGACTCGACGGGGATCACTGTCCTGGGCGGAAGCTTGTCTTCCACTCGGGTGTACTCGGGCTTCCTGGACAGAGCATCCGCTCTCTGGTTGTGCCCGCTTGGTATGTACCGCACCCGGAAGTCAAACCTCGCAAAGAAGAGGGACCACCGGATCTGGCGTTGGTTCAAATTCCGAGCGGTCTGCAGGCTTTCCAGATTCTTGTGGTCCGTCCGGACCTCGATTTGATGCCGCGCCCCCTCCAGATGATGCCTCCAAGCCTCGAACGCCGCCTTGATGGCCAGCAGCTCCTTCTCCCAGATGGTATAGTTGCGCTCCGAGGGGTTCAATTTCCGAGAGTGATACGCGCAAGGGAAAAGGGTACCGTTGGGCGTCGCTGCCTGGAGTAACACGGCCCCAATGGCAATGTCGGAGGCGTCCGCCTCCACGACAAACGGCCGTTGCGGGTCAGGATGCTTCAAGATGGGCTCCTTCATGAAGGCGTCCTTCAAAGCTTGGAACGCCTGTTGTTCGGGGGCGTTCCACTGGAACCGAGTCTTCTTCTGCAGGAGCCGGGTAAGGGGGGCTGTCAAGGCAGCAAAGCCAGGAATGAATGTTCGATAGTAGTTGGCAAATCCAAGAAGTCGCTGAACATCCTTCACGCAACGTGGGGGTTGCCAACTCTGCAACGACTCAACTTTACTCGGTTCCATGGCGATGCCCTCAGGAGAAATGCGGTGACCCAAGAAATCGATGGTCACCTGGTAAAACTGGCACTTCTCCAACTTGGCAAACAGCCGATGTTTCCGGAGGCGCTGCAAGACCTGACGGAGATGCTGATGATGCGCTTCACGCGACGGGGAGTAAATCAGGATGTCGTCCAGGTAAATCACGACAAACTGGTCCAACAGATCTCGAAAGATGTCGTTCATAAAATGCTGAAACACAGCGGGGGCGTTGGTCAGGCCAAACGGCATCACCGTGTACTCGAAATGTCCATAGCGAGTACCAAACGCCGTCTTCCACTCATCACCCGGCCGAACCCTGACGAGGTTGTAAACTCCACGCAGGTCCAGTTTCGTGAAGATCTTAGCCTCCTGGAGTCGGTCCAAGAGCTCGGGGATGAGGGGCAGCGGGTAGCGGTTACGCACCGTGATGGCGTTGAGTTTCCGGTAGTCACAGCAGAGCCGTAACTCGCCCGACTTCTTTTTGACAAAGAGCACGGGCGCAGACACTGGCGAGGACGAGGGCCGGATGAAACCACGAGCCAAATTCTTTGTCAGGAAGTCCCGCAATGCAGCCAACTCGGGCTCCGACATGGAATACAAACGCCCCACTGGGAGAGGCGCATCAGGAACTAGATCAATGGAACAGTCATAGGGCCTGTGCGGGGGTAATTGGTCCGCCTCTGACTCGCTGAACACATCAGCAAAGCCGGACAGTTCGGGAGGCAAAGAAACTCCTGAGGAGCCCTCCACCTGGCCGGCACAGATATGACGGGTGTGGTCCACGCACTGCAAACTTGGGAAGGTGACCAAGTTCTGAGACCAATAGATCTGTGGATCATGCGCCCGGAGCCACGCCAGTCCCAGGACCACGGGAAAGTGCAGATCCGAAGTGATGTAGAACTGAATGGCCTCCACATGGGAACTGATAGCCATACTCACTGGTTGCGTGGCGGCCGTAATAGGCCCGGACAGGAGCACTCGACCATCAATAGTCTCCACTAGCATGGGCGGATCCACCGGACACTGAGGAACAGCCCATTTGGCCACGAAGGCCGAGTCCATAAAGTTAGTGGTAGCCCCAGAGTCAATTAGGGCATGGACCGGAATCCCCTCTGGCTTGCCAGGAAGGATCAGTCGTGCCTCCAAAATCAAATGCCGTGGAGGTTCACAGGCACCATCGGAATGGCGTCGCTCGGCGTGGTCGTGGTGGGTCGACCGATCTATCACACCGACTAGATCGGGCTCGGGCCGTTTCCCGACAGCAAAGCAGGGGACTTTCTCGGGGCCGGCTTGGTCACTGATGCCCGCTGACGCTTCTTTGGACAAGAAGCAGCCAAATGTCCAGGGTCCCCACAGTAAAAACACAACCCCTCCGATCGTCGTCTGTCCATTTCCGTCACTGATAGACGGGACCTGGCGGCACCCAGCTCCATTGGCTCCTCCCTCTGGACTGGGGGCTCACGCACAACAGGGGCGGCAGGGGTCTGTGGGGTGGCACGGCGACTCTTTCGCTGCTGCAGCCGGGCATCGATCCGCAGACAAAGATGGATCAGCCCATTCAGATCTGAGGGAATGTCCACGCGGGCCAGCTCATCCAACATCTCCTCTGACAAGCCATCCTGAAAGGCATCCACGAGCGCAGCCTCATTCCAGGCGGAATCCTGGCTAAGCAGCCGGAAATCGCTGATATAGGCCTGTAGGGGGCGCTGACCCTGCCTCAAAGCTTTCAGGCGTCGGGTGGCAGTCTGCGCCTTAATCGGGTCCTTGTACATGAGGCGCATATGGTCGCAAAACCCCCCAAAGTTATCCAACAAAGGGCTAGGCTGTGCCAACAGAGGCGTGCCCCAACGAGCTGCATCTCCCGACAGAAGGCTCAACACGAATCCCACCTTATCTCGGTCAGTGGGGAAATCAACTGCTCTCACGCTGATAAAAAGCTGGCATTGTCCCAGGAAGGCAGGAAACAGTTCCGGTTTACCAGCAAATTTATCCGGCATAGCTATCTGACATTTCCTCCTGGGTGGGGGTGCAGCATGTACCTGAGCTTGCAGTTGTGCCACCTGAGCTGCCAGCAAAGTGAGTTGCTGGGTGAGCTGGGCATTCTCGGCAAGAAGCTGCTCCATCGTAGTAATAAGGGGTGGGTGGCTGAAAGCAAACTGTTCTGAACCAGCCCTCTTCTGGCCTTGAGTAAGGCAAACCCCTATTCAGAAAGAAGAGACTGGAGAGCGTCCAAGGCTAAAAGGCATCTGCCAAGATTTAATTACGCAGTTAACAAAAACACTAGAGCTTGTCTTCTCAAGCGGAAAAGTTGCTTTCAGCAACCAGCCCCTCCCCAAACACTCCTTTTATAGAGAGCTCAGGGCGTGGTCTCCCTGTGCCTCCTCCCGAGGAGTCCCACAACCTTGCTTTGTTTGTTCCTGCTCGACTGCCTCCTGCGTCGGGCGTCCTTGAACAGGGCCAGCTGTGGGTCATCTTCCTCCGCACTCTCGGGCTCATGCAGCTGAGAAGAGGTCCCCGGCTGAGGGCTCTGCAAAGCCTCCGAACCATCATCAGCCGGTTCATTTCCCTCCTCCCCCTCGTCTGAGTCATCCGATACATCGGAGCCGACTGTCGGACCCACAGGCTGGCCCTGAGTCACAACATCACCATTCACCATTGGCACGAATGAACGACTCAATGGGTTTTTCAAAATTTTATGACAAAGAAGGAAAACATAATTCCTTTCCATTTTTCCCCCTCCATGTTCCATAATTGTACGAATCTCCCTCTCTCTCCTGCCCCACTTGAATTGAATCGAATACTTTATTTGGCCAACTGGGATTAGAGCCACAAGAAATTTCATGGAAACTAAAATGTAATTTTTCCCATCTCTCAATTCAGTATCTCCAGACCAGGGGTGTCAAACTCAATTTCATTGAGGGCCGCATCAGCATTGCGGTTGCCCTCAGGGGGCCGGGTGGGTGTGGCCTGCGTGGGTGTGGCCTACTGGGTGGGCGTGGCTAGAGTGCATATGGCCTACTGGGTGGGCATGGCCAGCACTACATCGTTCACATCAAGGGTGCCTATGGGGGCCTGGGCAGGAATGGGACAGATCTGAGGGTCTCTGGCAGGAGGAGGGTCTCTGGGCAAGGGCCAAGGTAGTGGGGGCCATTCCCTCACTGTTTCCAGGATGGCTTTGCGGGCCGCATGAAACCACTTCGTGGGCCGGATCTGGCCCCCGGACCTTGTGTTTGACATGTCTGCTCCAGACTTTGCTTGGCTCTCGTCCTTCACCTCAGATTGCCAAAATTTCTACTTTCTTTTGAAAGTCCTAAATCTGCACAACTGTAAGAAGTGCAGATCCCTGGATGTGGGCAAGATGACCACAGGCCATCGTAGGTAGTCCTCAGCTTACAACAGCTCGTTTAGTGACCAAAGTTACGATGATGCTGAAAAAAGTGACTTACGACGGCCTTCCACACTTATGACCATTGCAGCATCCCCATGATCAGGGGATCAAAATTCGGACGCATGGCAGCTGATTCATTTTACGACTGTTGTAGCGTCGCAGGGTCACGCGATCCCCTTTTGTGACCTTCTGACAAGCAAATTCAACAAGGAAGGCAAATCTACTTAACCACCATGTTGCTAAACTAACAACTGCAGTGATTCGCTTAACAGTGGTGGCAAAGAAGGCTGTAAAATGGGGCAAAAAACTCTCTAAGCAAATGTCTCGCTTAGCAACATAAATTTTGGGCTCAATTGTGGTCGTAAGTCAAGGACTATCTGTAATCTTCTTGGACTCCTTGCCATCAGGAATTTGGCCTTCAGGAATTTAATTATGGTGAAATGAAATGTGAGGGGAAGATTGTCAAGACATCTGAGCTCAAGGAGATATGAAAATAATAGCTTACATTCGTTTTTCCTAGGATGACATGGCTACCGCAGAAGTACAGGTGGGTCAGTGGGAAGTTAAATCCCTTCCGGAATTCAGAAAGACAGAATCAGATGAGGAATCTTGCTAGGTTTAATCAAAACTTTAATAGTATCTGGAGTACATTAAATTACATTTGTCTTCCAGAAAAAGAACTCATAATTCTCCATTTTTGATACAGCAAGAATTGATTTTTTTTCTACTGATAGAAGAGAATATTTGCAGTTCAGGGTTGGTCTATGGAGTCCTGGGTGTGCTCTGAGCTTCTTGCACGCGTTTCATGACCCAACTAGGTAATGTTATCAGTGCATGGAAGGAGTGGGGTTTTCAGAGGAGGAGGAGGAGGAGGAGGAGGAGGAGGAGGAGGAAGAGGAGGAGAACTATGAGGTTCTTGGTGCTTTCTGAGCTTAGTTGCTTTCTTGCAGACGTTTCATGACCCAACTGGGTAACAACATCAGTGCTGGAAGGGAGGAAGAGGAGGAGGAGAAGGAGGAGAACTATGGGGGGGGTCCTTTGTGCTTTTGGAGGTTGGTGGTTTTCTTGCAGACGTTTCATGACCCAACTGGGTAACATCATCAGTGCTGTAAAGGAGGAGGAGGAGGAGGAGGAGGAGGAGGAGGAGGAGAACTATGGGGGTCCTTGGTGCTTTCGGAGGTTGGTGGTTTTCTTGCAGACGTTTCATGACCCAACTAGGGAACTTTATCAGTGCCGGAAGGGAGTGGGGTTCATTCTCTGTTTATATACTTGCCCTCTCATTGTTGATTTGGAGTGTTGTTGTTGGTTCCTTGATTGGGCTGTTGGTTACTGTTTGATTGTTTGTCTGAGTTGATCCTTGATAGTTGATAGTTCCTTGATGGGGATATTACTTCTTGATTGTTGGCCTCCTATTAATCTTGGTGTTATTCTCTGTTTGTGTAGGTGTTGAAGAGCTGTGTGTTTGGTCTTTATGCTTTCTCTTTAGCTTTTTAATTATCTCTTTTGAATGATGTGTAGATGTGGCTTATCTCAGTGTGCCTGTGGATCAACAGACAAAACAACGTAACAGTGAACAACAGCCTAATGAAGGAACCCCCAAGAAAAAAATAACACTCCCACCAACACTGACAGGGCAAGCCACCTGTATTTATTTAATTAAATTATTTAATTAAATTTTTATACCGCCCTTCTCCCGAAGGACTCAGGGCGGTGTACAGGGCAATAAATACAAAAACAGGATACAAAAGTTAAAAGCGATTAAATAAATGCCCAAGGTTAAAACAATAATTAAGATGTATTTAAAACCCCAACCCTAACCCATCAGACCAGGTCAGAAACAGAATATAAACAGAAATAAACCCTCCTCCCTCCTAGCACTGATGAGGTTACCTAGTCGGGTGATGAAACATCTGCAAGAAAACAACCAAGCTCAGAGAGCACTGTCTTCCTCCATCACCCCACTCCTTCTGGCACTGTTGATGTTACCTAGTTGGGTAACGAGACGTCTGCAAGAAAACAGCCAAGCTCAGAGAGCACCACAGTTCAACCCAAAAGAGCTACAAATATTCTCTTCTAAACTGGAACTTACCAGATTCTGTGGGTGAAATTCCAACTGTATTGTGCAAGGATGAATTTCTATGGGTTAATTACCTGGATAAGAAATTAGTGAGCAGAGGGAGGGACAAACCAAACGAAACTCTCCCCAACAAATATTTTGGAGCTAAGAGTCCCAGAATTCCACACCGCCAACTGAAGCAATCTCTAAACCTTTGAGGTGCAAAACTGAAAAATATTAGGCTAATCCACACAGCCTTTCCATTTTTCCCAAAGCCCAGAGCCAAGGAACCAGCCCAGGCCAGTAACCAAATCTACGTCGCCAGTTCATTCTTTGGATACCAGCCTCATCTGAGAAATAAGATATATCTCTGTATTTCTATAAATACATCCCTGCATAAATTCAGTGTATTCCCTTTAGGAGAACAAAGCTCATTTCAAATTATAGCTTATGGTATTTTAAAATTTAAGGCTAGGTTGTGCAACAGCAATGGAGTCCACAGGGAGGGATTTGAAAAGTCAAGTTGCTGGTCCTGATTGTTTGAAGCCCAGTTCCTTTTTTACATGTACAGGTAGTCCTCAACTTACAAAAGTTTGTTTAGTGACTCCTCGAAGTTACAACAGCACTGAAGAAAGTGGCTTACGACCGTTTTCACACTTGCGACCGTTGCAGCATCCCCAGGGTCATGTGATTAAAAATGAGACACTTGGCAGCTGGCCTGTATTTGTGACAGTTGCAGTGTCTTGGGGTTGTGATTCCCTTTTGCGACCTTCTGACGAGTAAAGCCAGTGGGGAAGCCGGATTCCCTCAACAACAGCGTTACTCACTTAATAACTTTGTTATTCACTTAACAACTGTGGCAAGTAAGGTCACAAAATGAGGCAAGACTCATTTAGCTGTCTCGCCTAGCAACGGAAAATCTGGGTTCGACTGCAGCCATAAGTCAAGGACTACCTGCATGTATGTGTGACACATATAAAAATGGGGGGGGAGGGGCTTGATCGTGTATTTGTGACCACCCTCCTGATCTTTTTTTTTAACCTCTCCCTCCTGCAGACAGACTTGGTTGGAGCAAGATTAGATGCCTTGCAGATGCAAAAACAACACAGTTCATCCTGGCTGAGTTGACATTCGAACACACGTTGCGAAGCCTCCTTTCGCCGCTCTTGGAAACAGACTGGGAGCAAATCCTCATCAGCTTAAAGTAAAATTCCTCCTCTTTTTTTTGCCAGCCCAAGACGTTAAACCATCCAGAAACACTAGGACAGGGGTCTTCAAACTTGGCCCTTTTATGACATGTGGACTTCAACTCCCAGAATTCCTCAGCCAGGCATCCTGGCTGAGGAATTCTGGGAGTTGAAGTCCACATGTCATAAAAGGGCCAAGTTTGAAGACCCCTGCACTAGGAGGTGAAAGGATTGGTAAATCACTTAAGGATTTTGGCATTACAAGCCCCACCATTTGAAAAAAAAAACCAAAAAACGGAAGACAACCATTTTAGTGCAAACACACACAATTCAGAGACGACGTCCAAATAGGGCCTTTTGCTGCCATGTGCAAAGCTTGTGACAATACAGGCAGTCCTCAACTTACGACAAATTCATTTAGCGACTGTTCGAAGTTATAACAGCACTGAAAAAAGTGATCTGTGACCGCTTTTCACACTGATGACCATTGTAGCAGCCCCACGGTCATTTGATCAAAATTTAGATGCTTGACAACTGTTGCCGTGTCCCAGGGTCATGTGATCACCTTCTGAGACCTTCTGCAAATCAAACCTAATGGTGAAGCTGAATTCATTTAACAGCTTAACCATGGCAGTGATTCACTTAACAACCGTGGCAAGAAAGGTTGTAAAATGGGGCAAAATTCACTTAACGACTGTCTCACTTAATAACAGAAATTCGGGGCTTAGCTGTGGTCGTGAGTGGAGGATTGCCTGTATTCCTCTCAACAGACTTTTTTTTGATCACATGGGCATCTGTCCTAATTCGAAGAATGAACACGCAACCGTGTCTTAATTTTCCCTTTTGACCCTCTGAACTGATTACAATTACTTTGCGTTAGGATTATCAGAATAAGGCAAGGTGACTTTTGTGAACTTCAAAAGCTAGTGTCCAGAGAGGCAGCTTAGGAGACCCAGACAAAGTAAGCCACCTCGTCCAGATCCACGGGGTAGTCCGTGATCAAGGTAGGAGTCTTCTCAAACAGCTCCCCTTTGTAACTCCGCCATTTGCCTGCCGGGATATAGATATCTCGTTCCTGTTTCCCCATCTCCAAGACAGGAGCCACCATCAAGGTGTCTCCGATGAGAAACTGAGAATCGATCTTGTGAGCAGACTCGTCCCCAGGAGAGATCCACCAGATGGGCCGTATGATGGGATCCCCCGTAGTCGTGATTTCCCCTGCCAGTTCCAGCAGGAGAGGGGCCACCAAGGATTCGTGAAGCTTGGTGAACTTCAGGGCAATTTCGATGACCTCCTTATCGTAGAGCCAAGGCGGGATGGAGAACTGCATGGACGGCATGAAAGCGGACAACTCTAGCCAACGGAGGTACAGTTCCCGGTCCGGAATTTGCACAGCCCCCTCTGTTTTGTTGGGGAAAAAATTTCCTCCAATCATATCTGCGGATATGAATGGGTATCCCAACATGCTGATGGTCAGGACGGTGGGGATCAAGGATTTCAGGCCAAGTTCATAGCCCCACACGGAATCCCGGTCAATGATCCTGAAAAAACAAGAGATATTCTGCGATTGATACCCCACTCTGACCTCAGCCAGCTCATAAAATGGAATGGCCATTTCTGTGTAACGCCTGGACCAGACACTGGGATCTGACAACGGTCGGAAGGTGCTAAACTGTTTGGGAAGGTAGCTGGTCTCCCCGGCGTCAAATTTGAAGGAGGAGATGCCGTATTTATTGCGGAGTTGTCTCAGCTGGCTCTGGAACCAATCTCGGGCTGCAGGGTTGGTGAAATCCAAGATGGCGCCAATGCCATTCCACCATTCCACCATCGCTGGCAGCCGTCCTGTGGGTTCCTTGATGAACAGCTGCTTCTCTATCCCCACCCCAAAATTCGAGGAGTTATAATTTATGAATGGGTGGGTCCAGAGGGTGATCTGAAAGCCTTCCTCTTTGAGCTTCTTAAAGGTTTCAGTCACATTGGGGAACTTGGCCGCGTCAAAGTCGAAGTCGCCGTACGCTTGGGTGTAGGTGTCATCGATCTCGATGTGGCTGCAGTTGAACTTGTACTTCTTGATGTTTTCCGCAAAACGCAAGAGTTTCTCCTGGTCGATGTCGTTTTTGTACAAGGCCCAGGTGGACCAGATGGGGTACCTGAAGGCATTCCTTGACGGTATCTTGGAGGGCTTGTAGAAGTACTTCCGCACCATGTATTTGTGGATGGAGGTGACGTCGGAACCTATGCAGACCCGGTAACTCAGCTCAGGAAAAGCCTGCTGACCCAATGGAGGTTTGTAAGGAGAGTTTTTATACCTGGCTTGGAAGACAAGAGAGGGCTCTGTGGCATTGAAGCCAAGGTGGAAGGGAACCGAATCGTTGATCTTGATGGCCGCAGCTTTGGAGGACAACCAATACCTTTCCAAAATGCCTCCAAAGCTGTTCCTAAAAGAATAGACGTCGCTGGTCACAAAAGGCATGGGTTCTTGGTATCCACGCAGCTTGATCGGCCAATGCTGGACACTCATCTCACAGCCCCCATACCAGAGGGCATCTCCCCAGAACATTTTATGATCCACCACCGTGTCTGCCACAAACTCTTCCCAACGCACACGGTAGCAGATCACGGTGTCCTTGGGGGTGACAATCTTGATGAAGAAGTTGACTTTCCCCTTGTCGGACCGTGTGCAGGTTAAATTGGCCCCCTCCCGGGAGCAGGACTCAAGGTCCAGAAGCCCCGATTGGAAGGCCACCTTGAAGACCAGCTCGCCATTCTGGTTCTTGATGGTGAATCCATCCTGCCGCAAATCCATCTCCACCGTCTTGAGCCTCTCTGCTTTCCGAAGGGAAGCCACGTAGTAGCACCATGCCACCACGGCAGCAATGAACAAAATAAGGCCCACCACGATGGCGGTAATCATGGGCTTCAGCTCCTTGGCTGGCTTCTGCTTCACTGGAGTGAAGTTCTCAGGCAGGAAGGTATACATTGTCCCCTCTTATGTCAGATTGCTTCCCAAGGCAGCGCCAGTCTCTGATTTTGGGTGCAAAGTTGGAAACATAGGTGCTGGGTGATGGTCCACCTTCGCCTGGTTCTTCAAGAGTGGCCAGCCAGCTCATTCACCTCCTTCAACCAAGGCCTTCGTCCTATCTGAAGAAGGACACTGAACGGATCGCCATCATCTGCCAAAAAAGAGGGAAAGACAAAAAGATGAGGAAGGTTGAACAAAGGTCAGCTAGATATTCTCTTAATAGCCCACATCATCTTCTAAGACATCAAGAAACGATGATGTGTAACAGCTGAAACAAATCGGAGGGCCTAAAACTGACCTGGAGACAAACTACATTTTTTTCTTACAACAAAACTACCCTCCTTGGGGTCAATTGTAAAGTTGAAAAATTGAAGGCAAGGAGCACCATGTGTGTCTCCTTGAACTTTCGGAGGAAAACTGGATATAAACCAGTTAGAACAATCAACCAGTGGAACAGCTTGCCTTCAGAGGTTGTGGGTGCTCCATCACTGGAGGTTTTTAAGAAGAGATTGCACAGCCACTTGTCTGAAATGGTACAGGGTCTCCTGCTTGAGCAGGGAGGTGGATTAGACTAGATTAGAAGATCTCCCAGGTCCCTTCCAACCCTGTTGTTTTGTACTGTAATGTAGGTCAAGATAAAGACAGGTAGTCCTCAACTTACACCTGGTTGTTTAATTGGAGATTTTTGAGAAAAGACTGGACAATCATTTGTCTTAAATGTTAGCAGTGGTGGCAAACCTATGGCACGCGTGGCAGAGGTGGCACTCAGAGCCCTCTCTCTGTGGGCACGCGTGCCATTGCCCCAGCCCCACCTCCCCCCACGGCCTCCTCACCAGCAGCCCCCCAGAGGAGAGTCACCTCCGAACGCGGTCTGCGCAAATCAGAGTAGTCAAGGACATGGCAGCTGGACAGTGGGGACAAGACTCCGCCCTCACGGCCTGTCACGTGCAGATGATGCTGCGGGTCGCGGGCAGAGGGCATGGCCACCATGGCACTGCTGAGCTGCCTGGGTGATCTGCTGCAGCGGGCTGTGGAGGCGGTGGGTGGCCCTGCAGGTGGGTGGAGCGCGGAGCGGGGGTGGAGTGGGCAGGGCAGTGGCAGAGTGGGCAGGGGGTGGGGAGATGGGTGCGGGCCCAGGTTTGGGGCACTTGGTCTCTAAAGAGCTTGCCATCACTGTTATAGGGTCTCCTGCTTGAGCAGGGAGTTGGACTAGAACAGAGGTTCCCAACCTTGGGCCACGGCCCACTAGTGCACCGTGAGGGGTTTGCAACCAGGCCGTGGAAACGGCTAGCTAGCGTGCACGCACATGCATGCACCCTCACTGCGTGAGCAGCGAACAAGCATGTGCATGGTCCATTTAAGTGAGAAGCAGGCATGCACGCACACCACTCGCACAATTGGAGCTGCGCACACGTGCGCATACTTATCGGCCACTGGCGTGGAACTATCCCCTCTCCCCACCTTGCTGGTCACAAAGCCAGAAACATTGGGGATCTCTGGACTACAAGACCTCCAGAGACCCTTCCAATTCTGTTATTCTCTTAAATCTACCTAGCGAAGCAAGTTAACCAGGTTAAGTTAAAAACCAGCATTGGCCCAGTCTGGGAAGGTTGGTTAGCTTCTCTGAAATGATTCGTTTGCTTGGTGACTGGTTCATTGAAGTGGTTATGGTGGCTTGATTCTTGCAGTCGTTCCAACAGATTTTCTCAAGAGTGTCTTTCTCATTACTAAGCAAAAATGTTGCATGGTGGGTTGGTCCAACTATGACTCTATCAACACATGATCCTGTGTTTCTCAAATTTGGTCAGTTGAACATGGGTGGATTTCAGCTCCCAGAATTCCCTAGCCAGCAGCCATGTTGGGAGTCCAACTCTTCAATTCTGGGAGTTGAATTTCATGTATCTTTCAGTGTCCAAGGTTGAGAAACGCTGCTCTAGATCAGGGGTCCCCAATATGTGGGCCCCAGTCTACCACTGACCTATGGGCCACGTGAGTGGCTGGCTGGTGTGTGTGTCTGTGCATGCACCTGAATGAGAGTACAGATAGTCCTCAACTTACAACCATATCTGAGCCCAAAATTGCTACGCAAAACAGTTGTGAGTTTTGCTCCATTTTGTGACCTTTCTTGCCACCGTTGTTAAGTGAATCACTGCAGTTCTCATGGTTGTTAAGTGGATCTGGCTTCCCCATTAACATTGCTTGTCAGAAGGTCGCAATACATGATCGCGTGACCCTGGGACATCTAACAACGGCCTGTAACAGATACTTTGTGCTTAATTGTGGTTGTAAGTCGAGGACTTACCTACAGTTGTGTAAAATGATTGTCAAAATATAGCCTATACAAGAAGGCTTGGTTTTTTGAATAACGCCAAAGAGAAGAGTTTGCACAAACTTCAACGGCCCAGGATCTTACAGCAAGAGCTACGATTGTTGATCTCAGAGTCTTCATTTTATGCTGATCCAAAACGACCAAGTCACGAGGGACCAGAAACTTGCCAATCACAGATCCCTTGTATAACTGGAAGAGTGTCTGACTCCAGCAAGCCTCAAGTTTCTGCCAGAATTGGGGGACCCTCCCTGCATGACGTCACAGCCAAATGCCACCAGCCAGAGAGCTCACTTGTTTTTGCTACACAACACGGAGGCTTCTCCTGGCACGATGTCGCATCTCACATTCTTGCAGCTGTTGCTTCGAACAGCAGTGGCAGCAGCTGCCAAGTTTGGGGTGCTAATCCATTCCACTAAGGCTGAATATTTAACTTTTCCACTTGGCTTGTGTCTCTCCTTTGGCCAGACACCAAGCTGAATACAGAAATGGGTTCTTGAATCATCGTCCTTGAAACACGTGCTGACACACCAGATGCCTTCACCTAACACCCTTCACCAGCTCTGGAGAAAAACTTAAAAAGAGTTTATATTTATTCAACTTGGTTGCAGTCACTGTGGGAAGAATTTAAACCCTTATATCACTGTGTCAGAAATATCTCATGTAGGGTAAAACATAGGTTAACTAACCCAGGTCTCCAACTGATTAGCAGCCTCTGAAATCCTTGAAAATTACAGCACACTTTAAAAACCACCTCAAGAATTAATTAAACACATATTTCAAATTGTAAACACATACAAGCAAACACACAACATTCGATTAACTCAATGTAAACATAATTATAATGCTTAGAGTTCAAACAAAGAGACTCAATCCACATCACGGGATTTAATCAACCTGTTGTCCAAGTCAGGACAACACACACACACACACACACACACACACACACTCCTCAAGCCCACACACCAAGGACCAGTTCCTCTATAAAACAGCCCTTTTTATACCTCATTTTCTAAAACCTCTTTGCTTTTGGGAATAAATAAACCTTTCCACACAGAGATTTCATTTTGATTTACTGTTGTGCCATCCGAACTCAAGTTGAAAGCCCAAGTTATTCTTCTGACACTATCTTGGCTACAATGTGAGGGGTGCCGTGTTCCGAAGAACAGAGTTTGTTTACAGGTAATCCTTGACTTACAACCACTTGTTTGGTGATCACCATCACAATATTACTGAAAAAAGTGTCGTAACACGTGTCCTCATGCTTACAACTGTCAACGGTCACGTGCTCAGAATATGGAATTTTTAAAACTGGCAGGTAATTAGGAGTGTTGCGCTGTCCCTGGGTCATGTGATCGCCATTTGTACCTTCTCAGCCAGCTTCCAACCAAGCAGAGTCACTTAACAACCGTGTGACTCGCTTAACAACCCAGGAAGAAAAGGTCATGAAATCGGGTGCCACTCATTTAATAACTGCCTTGCTTAGCCACAGAAATCCTGAACATTTTATTATGTTTTATCTTCTTGTAAATCACCAAATTAGGTGCCGAACAAATTTAATTAATACAATGAGACTGGACAGCCATTTGTCTGAAAGGGCATAGGATTTCCTAGCTGAGCAGGGGGTTGGACTAGATGACCTCCAAGATCCCTTCCTCCTCCTCCTTATATTATTATTATTATTATTATTATTGTTGTTGTTGTTGTTGTTGTTGTTGTTGTTGTAACCATAATAATTTCAGCCCGAGATTGTAATATAGCTCACAGTTTTCAACCTCAGCAATTTAAAATGGGTGGATTTTGCTTGCTGGGAAATTGTGAGAATTGAAACATACTCATCTTAAAGCAAGCTGGCTTGGGAATTCTGGGGATTGAAGTCCATCCATCTTAAAGCTGCTGAAACTGAGAAATCCTGCTTTAGATTAAACCCAACCAGTGAGGACAAACAGGTCTTCACATTCTTCACAAGTCCTGCCAACATGGACTAAACGAAGCCGTTCATCTCTTTAATTTTGTAGCTTCGGGGCTGCTTCCAAGGAATCTGGATGGCATTAAGAAGAGATCAGCCACCACAAAAGGACAGATTTTGCCAACTAAATGCTTGGAAGCCAAGCATTATTGACATAGCCTGGATTGATGGTGAAGAAAAAGCACCGGGTGATTGTTCTAAAGGTGTCACCTTTGAAAAACTGCCATTAACTGTGATCTCATCAATTAATAGAATAACAGAATAACAGACGGAAGGGACCTTAGAGGTCTTCAACCCGCTGCTCAAGCAGGAAACCATGTACCATTCCAGCCAAATGGCTGTCCAATTTCTTCTTAAAAACTTCCAGTGTTGGAGCATTCACCACTTCCTAGAG
Organism: Vipera ursinii; assembly: GCF_947247035.1. Taxonomy (NCBI): domain Eukaryota; kingdom Metazoa; phylum Chordata; class Lepidosauria; order Squamata; family Viperidae; genus Vipera; species Vipera ursinii. The sequence goes on from NC_139513.1 coordinate 291,316,685, forward strand.
CTGGGGTAGGCAACCTCGGCTCTTTTATGACTCATGGACCTCAATTCCCAGAATTCTGGGAGTTGAAGTCCATGAGTCATAAAAGAGCCGAGGTCGCCTAACCCTGTGCTAGAGGCAAGCTGTTCCACTGGTAAATTGTCCTCACCTTAGTTCTAGGTTGCTTTTCTCCTTGGTTAGTTTGCATCTGTTACTATCTTGTCTTGCCTTCTTCAGGTGCTTTGGAGAATAGGTCGACCCCCTCTTCTTTGGGGCAGGTAGTCCTCGACTTACAACAGTTCATTTAGTGATGGTCCAAAGTTACAACGGCATTGAAAAAAGTGACTTATGACCGTTTTTCACACTTACGATCTTTGCAGCATCCCCAGGGTCACATGATTTACATTCAGACGCTTGGCAAACTGACTCGTATTTATGACGGTCGCAGCGTCCCGGGGTCACGTGATCCTCCTTTTGTGATCTTCTCACAGGCAAAGTCAAGGGGGAAGCCAGATTCCCTTAACTACCATTTGACTACCTTAGCAACTACTTAGCAACTAACTTAGCAACAGGAGTGCCCAACTGGGGGTGCGAGACGATATTCCAGGGGGTGCAAAAACTTGGGTTTAGAAGTTTCAAAATTATAGTGCCTACGCATAATTTGTGGCCGTCCTTTCGAACTTTTGTAAGGAGTGTGAGAATATATCAGAAGCATTCTAGCGGCGCGGGGTATAGAAAAGGTTGGGAGCCGTTGAACTACAGTGATTCACTGTGGCAAAATTCACTTAGCAACAGAAATTTTGGGCTCAATTGCGGTCATAACTTGAGGACTACTTGTTGTTGTTAGTTGCGAAGTCGTGTCCGACCCATCGCGACCCTATGGACAATGTTCCTCCAGGCCTTCCTGTCCTCTACCATCTTCTGGAGTCCATTTAAGCTCACGCCTACTGCTTCAGTGACTCCATCCAGCCACCTCATTCTCTGTCGTCCCCTTCTTCTCTTGCCCTCAACCTTTCCCAGCACTAGGCTCTTCTCCAGTGAGTCCTTCCTTCTCATTAGGTGGCCAAAGGATTTGAGTTTCAGCTTCAGGATCTGGCCTTCTAAAGAGCAGTGAGGGTTGATCTCTTCTAGGACTGACCGGTTTGATCGCCTTGCAGTCCAAGGGACTCGCAGGAGTCTTCTCCAGCCCCATAGTTCAAAGGGCTCCATTCTTTGGCACTCAGCCTTTCTTATGGTCCAACTTTCACTGCCATACATTGCAGCTGGGAAGACCATAGCCTTGACTATGCGCACTTTTGTTGACAGCGTGATGTCTCTGCTTTTTAGTGTGCTGTCTAGATTTGCCATGGCTTTCCTCCCCAGGAGCAAGCGTCTTTTAATTTCTTGGCTACAGTCCCCATCTGCAGTGATCTTGGAGCCCAGGAAAATAAAATCTGTCACTACTTGTAGATGGATGCTATTGCTGAAGAGCTGTGCAGGAGCTTAGAAGAAACTGAAAAGGTGGTAATTGACGGCCCTGAGGACATGATGTCAGAAGTCATTGACAACAAATTGTGTTACTTGGAAAAACCCAGCTGCTTCTGCTTATTCGCCTCATAATTTCTGGCCATGAGTTCCTCTGACTCCCCAAGCCAAATATTGAGAAAGGCACGCTGGAGTTATTAATCCAGGTAGTCCTTGAGTTACGACCACAGTTGAGCCCAAAATTTACGTTGCTAAGCGAGACATTTGTTAAGTGAGTTTTGCCCCCATTTGACAACTTTTTCTTGCTACATTTGTTAAGCGAATCGCTGCAGTTATTAAGTGAGTAACATGGTTGTTAAGAGAATCTGGCTTCTCCATTGACTTTGCTTGTCAGAAGGTCGCAAAAGGAGGATCACAGGTCCCCAGAACACTGAGACCGTCATAAAGATGAGTCAGTTGCTAAGCGTCCAAATTTCGATCACCTGACCATGGGGGATGCTGCAACATTTCTAAGTGTGAAAAATGGTCATAAGTCCCTTCTATTCAGTGCCGTTGTAACTTCGGACGGTCACTGAATGAACTGTTGTAAGTCGAAGATCTACCTGTATATTAAGCCTCCCGATTTGATCTTCAGGCTCTTTCCAAATTCTTAATCACAAGTTTTGGCAACAGCCACTGGCTGACTGACAAAGCACAATGTCATCCCTCAGCTTGTGGCACGCGTGAAAACTCAAACGGCCCCATGGTGGTTGTCACTGTGACTGTTTAAAGAAATCTATATTTATTACATTTTGTCAAAGGAAATAAAACTAAAAAAATAAAATATAAAAAAATAAAATAAAAAGTAGAAAAAACATACATCCAACAGTAACAACAACAACAAAAGGGGGGGGGGGGAAGTGGTATACAAAAAAGGGGAAAAATATGACCTAAATATCAAATAAGCCCAACATTAAATATAGAAAAAATTCCACTCTGGTTGGATGCTGAAAGCAGAATAAAGGGGGGGGGGGAGAAAGCCTGATAAATTCTCCTCCCTTTACATAATGGCTTTGCAAATAGTTGTAAACTTTCTCATCCTTATTTATCAAGAAAAAAACACTGTCTAAACAAATATTTCAGATGTCCAGGTCTCTACCTAATAATCGACCCAACATCTAATATATATAGGCAGTCCTTGACTTACGATCTCAACTGAGTCCAAAATTTCTGTTGCAGTTTTGGAAAATTTGGGCTCAGCTGTGGTCATAAGTCACGGACTTACCCATACAATGCTGGCGCATTTTCACAGAGGCCGCGCAACTGACTAGAAACACGGAGAAAAGTTCCTTTTTCCAGCATAATTGGGTTGCCTCCGATCGTGCCCGGGCGCCAGGAAGCAGAGCCAAGCTACAAGGAAGGGCAGATGAAGGTCTAACTTTGCTCCTATTTCAGAGAAAAGGGTTTGCCAGGCCAGGAAAATCTTTGGAGGGAATAAACAGAGTCACAAAATAGCACTGAAACTCTAAATCCTTGCAAGCAAATTAATTTGGGCTTCTGGGAAAAAGTATGTTCCCCATTCGGGCTAGGCTTGCATAGCGTTGGCTCTCCTGCAATCCTAATGTGCTGAAAAATCTCCTTTCCCCCTCTTTTTAAAGCTGCATTTGAAGGAGAGTTGGAGTAGGAAAGGACGGGAATGAAAGAGGAACATCTTGTAAGCGAAGGCAGCCTGGGACAATGGGTCTTTCAGTAGCCCTTGGCTCCCATTGGCAGGGGGAGATGCCAAAGTCCTGACCAGAGTCCCAAACAGAGATAGATGAAAGAAGATGAAAGACACGTGTGTATGTGTGTGTGTGTGTGTGTGTGTGTGTGTGTGATAGATAGAGAAAGGTAGGTAGGTAGGTAAGCAGGGAAATAGATGATAGATGATAGGTAGTTAATAGATGATAAATACAAGAAAGGTAAAGATATAGAGATAGATAGATAGATAGATAGATAGATAGATAGATAGATAGATAGATAGATAGATAGATAGATAGATGGATAGAGATGGATGGAGATAGATAGATAGATAGATAGATAGATAGATAGACAGAAGATAAAAAGATAGAAGATAAATAGGTAAATAGGTAGAATGTAGATAACAGAATAGCAGAGTTGGAAGGGACCTTGGAGGTCTTCTAGTCCAACCCCCTGCTCCGGTAGGATATATTATACGATTTCAGACAAGTGGCTGTCCAGTCTCTTCATAAAAACTTCCAGTGTTGGAACATTCAAAATTTCTGGAGGCAAGTGTTCCACTGATTCATTGTTCTAACTGTCAAGAAATTTCTCCTTATTTTTAGGTTGATTAGTTTCCATCTGTTGCTTCTTGTCCTGCTTTCAGGTGCTTTGGAGAATAGGTTGTCCCCCACTTCTTTGTGGCAGCCCTTCAAATATTGGAACACTGCTGTCATGTCACCCCTGGTCCTTCTCTTCATTAGATTAGACTTACCCAATTCCTGCAACCGTTCTTTATATGTTTTAGCCTCCAGTCCCCCCTAATCATCTTTGTTGCTCTTCTCTGCACACTTTCCAGACTCTCCACATCTTTTTTATAACATGGTGATCAAAACTGGATGCAATATTCTAAGTGTGGTCTTACCAAGGCATAGTAGCATGTCTGAATGTAGTTATGGCATGGAACTAAAAAGCAGTCAGCTACACTGGCCTGGAAAACCGAGCTGGGATAGAATTGAGCAATAACCAGACTTTGGACCCAGATGTTGCCCAAACTATCTGCAGAGGCTGCCACGTTGCCTTTTTCGCCCCTCTTCCTCTGCCATGAAAGCCGCTGGTCTCCACCTCTCTCCTTCAACTTCCCCATAGAACAGAAGTCCCCAACCTTTTGGACACCAGGGATCGGTTACGTGGAGAGAGGTTTTTCCACGGACCGGAGGGTGTGTGGTTTTGTGTACAGCCTGCATCCTGCGGATGGGGCTTTGCTTGTTTTTGCAGACCGGTTCCTGGCATGCCATGGCCCGGTACCGGTCCACGAACCAGGGGTTGGGGACCCCTGCCGTAGAAAGTAACCACCTGCTGAGGTCTGCAGTTAACACTTCACCGTCTTTGTGAAACAGAGGGTCGAGGGGAGGCAAATACATTTGTTTTATCTTTCCTCCCACAAAAAGGTGGGTGAAATGCCTCTTGCACTCCTATCAGAGCTGGTTTGAGTGCAATGTGACAGTGGCCATGTGTTCAGAATGAGTCAACTGGAAAATATCTTGCAAAAAAAAAAAAAGAAAGAATAAAAACTAGAAAAAAGAAAAAAAATATCTCAGGGCCTGCCCCAAAGAAGAGGGAGTCAAGCTATTTTCCAAAGCGCCTGAAGGCAGGATAAGAAGCAACGGATGGAAACTAATCAAGGAGAGAAGCAACCCAGAACAGGGCTTTTCGACCTTTTCACCCACTGCACCACTTTTAGGATATGACAACATCCGAGTACCACTAGTCGCCTAGCAAGGTGTCAAAAACGTGATGACACCCCCCCCAAAAAAGAAAAAAGTGATGAAGTACAGGTAGTCCTCGACTTACAACAGTTCGCTTAGTGACTGTTCGAAGTTACAATGGCACTGAAAAAAGTGCCCCCTAGGCCACAGCCAAGCAAGACATCTGCCTGCCCGTCCGGCGGCGCTCTTCCTCCTGTCCGATGTTTTCATTGTTGTGAGCATTTCTGTTGAGGACTGGCAGCGGTGTGTGTGTGTTTAGTTTTTATTCCCCCCACCCCTTTGCTGGGTGGTTGCAGCAGGTTTTGGTCACTTCACATGACTCTGGGACACTGTGCACGTCATAAATATGAATCAGTTGCCAAGCATCTGAATGTAAATCACAAGACCCTGGAGATGCTGCAACATTCCAGCTGATCGGCGCTTCTTCTGGGCTCAGAAGTGCCAGGATCAGTGCTGAGCTCCAGCTGGATCCTGGCACTGATCCTGGCGCTTCCGCTGAGCCCTGACAGCCCTACAGCTCCAGCTCAAGATGGTGGTGGGCATGGCTGTGTGATCAAAATTCAGAATAAGAATTGGAAGGGATCTTGAAGGTCTTCTAGTCCAGCCCCCTGCTCAAACAGGAGAACCAACGCCCTATAGTTGAAAACCTCCAGTGATGGAGCACCCACAACTTCTGGAGGCAAGACGTTCCACTGGTTAACCGTTCTCCCTGTCAGGAAATTTCTGCCTAGTTCTAGGCTGGTTCTCTCCTGGGTGAGTTTCCATTTTTTGCTTCTTGTCTTGCTTTCTGGTTGCCTACATGAACATTGTTATTTTTTTTGTTTTGTTTTACATGCACTATGTGGGCTTTGATTGTGTAGGCATGAAGGCTATCTTGATTTGGTTTTTACTGATCTCTTGGAAAGATGTCCCTGATGGATGACGATGGCACACAACGCCAAGACTAAACTGAGATGGGTTTGGTTGTCTTTGACCCTCCTTATGACATTTGTGACCTAATGTGTCAATGTGGAAGGCTGGGATTCAGTGTTTCTCAACCTTGTCTACTTGAAGATGGGTGGACTTCAACTCCCAGAATTCCCCAGCCAGCTATGCTATGCTGGCTGGGGAATTCTGGGAGTTGAAGTCCACCCATCTTCAAGTGGCTAAGGTTGGAAAACATTACAGAAAGAACTCCTTCTTGTGTTCCCAGAAAGAACAAAGGCCCCTTGTAAATATATATTGCGAGACTGGAATGTGTGGAGGACAAACAGAGGGACGATCATTGCACAACTCAACACCTTTGCTGATTGCACAGGAAGGAAAGCAAACCCCAGGCACCCACCTTTGTTCGACTGGGCAAAAACACCAAATATGTTTTCTTAATTGGCTCTTTTCCTCCCAGTTACTTCCCTGTTTCCTTTTAGAACATTCGTTCGTTCGTTCGTTCATTCGTTCATTTATTTTCAGTTTGTTTGCTGCCCATCTGGCCACCAGACAGACTCTGACAAGATGTTCCAGTAATTCTCAAAAAAAAAAGGGGGGGGGGCGGGAAGAGGCAGCATCTGGAAATGGATTAACGATGATGTTACCCAGTTTGGGGAAGGAAACATTTGCAAAAAAAAAAAAAACCAAAAACCCACAACCAAGCTCACAGAGCATCAAGGACCTCAAGAGTCTTTGTCATCGTCCTCCTTCGCTACTCTGTAAACCCTCATCCTCATAGCACTGATGATGTTACCTAGATTGGTAAAGTCTGGAAGAAAATCACCAAGCTCAGAAAGAACCCATTGGCCAACTTCCTACTGCTCCACTCTGCAAACCCTACTCATAGAATTGCTCAGAGAGCACCAGGACCCCACAGTCCTCCTCCTCCTCCTCCTCCCAAACCCCTTCCCTTCTTGCTCTAATGATGCTACCTACCATATTTTCCGGCGTATAAGACGACTGGGCATATAAGACGACCCCCCAACTTTTGAGATGATTTTCATGGGTTAAAAAGTCATCTTATACGCCGGAAAATATGGTAGTTGGATCATGAAACGTCTGCAAGAAAACCACCAAGCTCAGAAAGTACCAAGGACCCCTTAGTTCTCCTCCTCCTCCTCCTCCTCCCCCAAGCCCCCTCCCTCTCCCTTTTGGCACTCAAAATGATACCTTTCTGATCCTTCCTGATTATGCAGTAGGTTAATTGCCTATTAATAGATGGTTTGGTACTTGTCTTCTTCCAAGATTTTTATAACTTCTTACTCCAGTCTATAGCTTTGGAAATTTCCTGGTGGTCTCCAATCCGATTTTTAAAATCATTTTTATTGACAGCCAAAAGACCCATATATTTGTGGTTTTTTTTTTTTTGTTTATTCAAATTTTCAAGCTGCCTGACTCCATGACAAATCTCGGGAGGGGGGAGACTTGCAAATACAATTTTTTTTTTTAAAAAAAATGCAAATACAAAGAGGCACACAGCCAACCAGAACAGCAAACACCCAAATCTCAAAGGAAACATAACTACCTAGAATGGGATAATAAAATTTGCCCCTGCTCAGTTTTTTTACAGCTCCACCAAGGTCAACTAGATGCCGTGACTTAGCCTGGCAAATTCTCAGCTATTTTGCAGCACTGGTGCCACCAATGTTTAACCCAGCTCTAAGAACCCATTCTTCCTTGTTTTTTTTCCTCCATGCACTTTGGAAGTTTTTTTTATTAAAGAGTTTTACAAAAACAAAATTTTACAATATATCCCCAAATCCCTCCCACCCCAAACCCACCCACTTTCCCCCCCCCACTTCCCAGAGCTAAATACAGGATTATAGTTACAAGTTAATGAACTGTTAAATGGAGTTTGAGCTAAAGTCGTGTTTATTTTATTTTATTACACTAGAGGCAGGGGTAGGCAACCTTGGCTCTTTTATGACTCGTGGACTTCAACTCCCAGAATTCCTGAGCCAGCATGGCTCAGCTTGGAAACCTCTCCCTTTCCCCTCAGCATGGCTGGCTCAGGAATTCTGGGAGTTGAAGTCCATATTTCTAAGGCAAGGGTAGGCAACCTTGGCTCTTTTATTGACTCATGGACTTCAACTCCCAGAATTCCTGAGCCAGCATGGCTCAGCTTGGAAACCTTTTCCCTCAGCATAGCTGGCTCAGGAATTCTGGGAGTTGAAGTCGACGAGTCATAAAAGAGCCAAGGTTGCCTACCCTTGCACTAGATGGCCTCTAGGTAATCCTTGACTTTCTACCCCAAAATTTCTGATGTTAATTGAGGCAGTTCTTAAACTTTGCCCTGTTTTATGACCTTTCTTGCCACGGTTGTTAAGCGAAATGCTGCAGTTAAGTTAGTAACTCGGTTGTGAAGTGAATCTGGCTTCCCCCACTAACTTCGCTGGTCAGAAGGTCCCAGAAAGTGTTCACAGAACCCTGGGACACTGCAACCGTCATAAGTACGAGTCAGTTGCCAAGCATCCGAATTTTGATCGCATGACCCCAGCATATTGCAACCGTCATCAACTTGAGACAGTTGCTAAGCGTCCAAATCTTTATCACATAACCATGGAAATGATGCAACGGTCCTAAGTGTAAAAAAAGGCAATGTTGTAACTTTGAACTATCACTCAACAAATGGTTGCAAATCAAGAACTAGTCCATGACTTACAACCGTTCGCTTACTTACCGTTCAAAGTTACAACGGTACTGAAAAAAGTGAGTTCCGACCGTTTTTCAGACTTACGACCGTTGCAGCCTCCCCATGGTCAGGTGAGCAACATTCAGACTGCTAGGCAACTGGCTCGTATTTATGACGGTCGCAGCGGCCCGGGGTCGTGTGATCCCCTTTTTTGCGACCTTCTGACAGGCAAAGTCAATGGGGAAGCCCAATTCACTTAACAACCGGGTCACTAACTCAACAAATGCGGTGATTCACTTATAACAAACAGCAGTGGCAAGAAAGGTCATAAAATAAGAATTCACTTCACAAATGTTTCGCTTTGTAGGAGAAATTGTGGGCTCAATTGTGGCCGAACGCTCCTGTCTCAGTGAATCTGTGTTGCTGACTTTCCCCCCCCCTTCCAAATCAGTTTTGCTTCTGCTCGGCTTCTGAAAAGCCGCTTGGCCTTATCTTCCAAAACGAGAGAAGTCCCATCTGCCATGTGTTTAAAATATTGGGTTTAAAAATAAGGCTGGTAAAGGCTTCACTTAGCAGATACAGATGGCATTTCTTTTCCCTGGCGAGCGTGGGGGTGTCGAGGCTTGGCAGAGGCCCCAGAAGGAAAAAAAAACACTTGGCCAAGAGACTGGGGGGGCTTCATTAAACTTTTTCTGAATTAACATGGATGGGAAGGGTCAAAAGCTACGGGGCAACTTTCCTTCAGAGCAAAGTCTCTCAGCTTTGGCAGCTTTATCATGTGTGGACTTCAGTGTGTGGGATGGGCTGAAAGAAAGGGACTAGCCCAAGGGTAGGCAACCTCGGCTCTTTTATGACTCATGGACTTCAACTCCCAGAATTCCTGAGCTGACTCAGGAATTCTGGGAGTTGAAGTCCATGAGTCATAAAAGAGCCGAGGTTGCCTGCCCCTGGATTAGCCCCAAATGATCTCGCCAGCTTTTGTGTCTAAGGCAAGACTAGAATTTACCTTTTCCCAGTGATTGGTCCAAAATAAGTGGTACCTTGCTCGATAGTAGCAACTGTGAGAGGGATCTCGGAGTCCTAGTGGAGAATCCCTTAAATAGGAGCCAGCCGTGTGCTGCAGCTGCCAAAAAAGCCAACACAGCGCTAGGCTGCATTAACAGAGGGATAGAATCAAGATCATGTGAAGTACTAATACCACTTTACAAGGCCTTGGTAAGGCCACACTTGGAATACTGCATCCAGTTTTGGTCGCCACGATGTAAAAAAGATGTCGAGACTCTAGAAAGAGTACAGAGAAGAGCAACAAAGATGATTAGGGGACTGGAGGCTAAAACATATAGGGAACGGTTGCTGGAATTGGGTATGTGTAGTTTAACGAAGAGAAGGGTGAGAGGTGACATGATAGCAGTGTTCCAATATCTCAGGGGCTGCCACAAAGAAGAGGGAGTCAAGCTATTCTCCAAAGGACCTGAAAGCAGGACAAGAAGCAACGGATGGAAACTAGTCAAGGAGAGAAGCAACCTAGAACTAAGGAGAAACTTCCTGACAGTTAGAACAATTAACCAGTGGAACAACCTGCCTCCAGAAGCGGTGAATGCTCCAACACTGGAAGTTTTTAAGAAGAGACTGGACAGCCATTTGTCTGAAATGGTATAGGGTTTCCTGCCTGAGCAGGGGGTTGGACTAGATGACCTCCAAGGTCCCTTCCAAGATTATTATTATTGTTGTTGTTATTGCTGTTGTTGTTGTTGTTATATCACCAAACTGGCTTTCATGGCTAAGGCGGGACTAGAACTCACCGTCTCCGGTTGGTTGGCCCAAAGTCACCCAGTCAGCTCTCATGCCTAAAGTGAGACTAGAACTCACCATCTCCTGTTGATTTGCCCAAAGATATCCAGTTGGCTTTTGAGCCTAATGTGGAAGTAGAACTCATTGGCCCAGAGTCACTGAGTCAGTTTCATGTCTAAGGCAGGACTAGAAGTCACCGTCTCCTGGTGATTAGCCGAAAGTCACTCACTCGGCTGTCATGCCTAAGGCAAAACTAGAACTCACTCTTTCTTGATGATTGGCTCAAAGCCATTGTTGGCTTTCATTGCTAAGGCACGAGTAGAACTCAGTCTCCTGATTTTTAGCCTGGTGCCTTTAACCACTAGACTAAGCTTATATTTTAACTTCCTTCTAGGAAGGATTAGAAATGGACATGGGACAGTTAAAAAGCTATTTCCTCTCTTGTTTCCTGCCTCCTCCCAGCCTACCCCGTGTGCAACAGGTAGAAAGATAAAAAATAAAATAAAAATCCTAAAAAAAAAATATAATTAGCACTTGTAGGTCCTTATCGTGAACTGAGGGCAGGAAGCAATTACTGCATACTAAATTGTGAAATTTAAGAATCATAACCAACCAACCACAGCGAAACTGTCCTGGCTACTGTGATTTGCAACCATCTGACCGTGAGGTCTGAACTCTGGCAAAGAGCGAATGAACAATAAAGAACAATTTTCAGAAGGCGAAAGAGGAGAAACTGTGTTCCAGCCTGGAAGAAGTTGAAAAATCACGTCGGTGGCCAGAAAAAGACAAGCAGCCAGATGCGTCTTTGGAGAGTGAGATTTGATCAAATTAGCCAGCAGGGTTTGTTCACACCATGTGAATTCTGCAGCTTGCAGGCTGGCTCTGCCAAGACACAATTGCAACCCATGTTGTGAAGCATCTTTGCGGGAGCTTCGAGGTGTGTCTCTCCACCCACACAACCACCCATTTTGCTGCCTGTAAGGGTTTCCAGGTTCAGCTTTGAAGTGACAGAGACTGTAAGGGAATGTGGAAATGGCCTTCGGGGAAGAAGGAAAGAGACACAGCTTGGGAAACAATTAGAGAAGAGAGGCAGGAGCCCCCAGTGGTTCAACAGTCAGAGAAGAAACTTGGGAAGGATCCACCTAATGCAGGGGTGTCAAACTCAATTTCATTGAGGGCCGCATCAGCATTGCGGTTGCCCTCAGGGGGCTGGGTGGGTATGGCCAGGGTGGGCGTGGCCTACTGGGTGGGCGTGGCTAGAGTGTATATGGCCTACTGGGTGGGCGTGGCCAGCTCTACATCCTTCGCATCAAGGGTGCCTATGGGGGCCTGGGCAGGAGTGGGACAGATCTGAGGGTCTCTGGCAGGAGGAGGGTCTCTGGGCCAGGGCCAAGGCAGTGGGGGCCGTTTCCTCACTGTTTCCAGGATGGCTTCGCGGGCCACATGAAACCACTTCGTGGGCTGGATCCGGCCCCCGGGCCTTGTGTTTGACATGTCTGACCTAATGGATAGAATAGAATAGAGCTGGAACAGACCTTGGAGGTCTTCTAGTCCAACCCCCTGCTCAAGCAGGAGACCCTATACCATTTCAGACAAGTGGCTGTCAGAGGTTTGCAAAAACCTCCCACGATGGAGCACCCACAACGTCTGGAGGCAAGCTGTTCCACTGGTTGATTGCCCTCACTTGTTAGGAAGTTAATTCCAGGTTGCTTCTCTCCTTGATTAATTTCCATCCATTAAATGTGGTGGAGAGAAGTTTGGCATGGAGGCTACGCTCATATGAAGAACAGCTCAGGGAGCTAGGTATGTCTCTAGCCTGTCAAAAAGAAAAGACTAAGGGCAACATGATAGCACCCAGTATTTGAGGCATTGCCATAGGGAAAAGGGGACTGACTTATTCTCCAAAGCACCTGTGGGCAGGACAAGAACTAATGGGTGGAAGCTTATGGAAAAGAGATCCATTCTGGGAGAAATTTCCTGACAGTGAGAACAACTATTAAATGGAATAGCTTGCTTCCCAGAGTTGGGCATGGTCCACCAATGGAGGTTTTCAAAAGTAGACTGGACAACCATTTGACCTGGATAGTATAAAGCAGCAGTCCCCAACCTTTTTGGCTCTGGGGACCGGCGGCAATGGGGGAGGCAGCGGGGTGGTGGTAGGGGGAAAGGAGATGGTTTCATGTCTGTGTATACTGCTTGTGCAAATGCAACTTTGTGAGATATAGATAGATAGATAGATAGATAGATAGATAGATAGATAGATAGATAGATAGATATAAATTTTTTCACTTTAAATGTACACTAATCAGCGTACATTAAAATGAAATTTTGCTGCATTCAGCTCTCAGAGAATAGCTACCTCCAATATACACTACATGGACATGAAAAAAACTATGCTTATACCCATATCCACACAATATGACACAGAAAAAAAACACAGTCTAGTTCAGATGTATGTATGTATGTATACATGGCGAGAAAAAAGAATCCTGCAAATTTACAAGACAGATGTTGGAACAAAGGAACAAAGTTGCTACAGAATCTAATAAATCCTGCTAGAAATAATTCGAAACCTCCAGTTCCCAACAGGCCATGGCATCAGGCCATGGACCAGGTTTGGGGACCCCTGGTATGAGGTCTCCTGCTTGATCATGGGGATGGATTAAAATACCTTCCAGGTCCCTTCCATCCCTATAATCCTATGTTCTTTCAGATTTGCAAGGTTCTGTTCATGTAACTTTACCATAAAGCTGTAGGAGAAGGGATGGCAGAAGCTGGGGGACGGAGTCAAAAGAGGAATCAGCCTAGAATTCCTACGTAGCCACAAGCAAACTCAGTCTAAAGCTCCCTTGAGTGCCGCTGACCCTTATCTAATTCCAAGCAGGTGCTGACTTTTACTTTTACCCCCTGTACAGAGGCTTTTAACAATAAATCAGTTTAATTGGACCTTCTTGTGTGGATTTGATCTTTCCCACCTGACAAATGCAGAATTAAACCATCTAGTTACGTTTCCTATCTGGTTTACCTGGGAAGGATGACAGAGACCTATCCATCCTGTCACTCAACCAGCAACCAAATTCTCTCTCTCTCTCTCTCTCTCTCTCTCTCTTTTTTTTTTTTTTGCAAAATACAATCCTGCAGGGAGGGGAGGACTCAGCTCCTTAGGTTTCACAAGGAACTACATATAGTCCTTGACTTACGACTGTCACTGAGCTTCAAATTACAGTGATACGAAATGGATGGTGGTTAAACAGCTCACAGAGGATGGTGAGCACAGCACAAAACATTGTGGGCTGTTCCCTGACACCAATGGATGACCTTGCCAGGACCCACTGCCTTGGAAGAGTGAGGAAAATTCTCAGGGACGACTCACACCCTGGTTGGTACCTCTTTACTCTCCTACCATCAGATAGGAGATACAGGAGTAAAGCCAGCCGTACCAACAGGCTGAAGAACAGCTTTTATCCATGGGCTGTCAGGCTCTTGAATGGGAAATAATTCTATAATTTTATGTATGATTGACTTGCCAGGCCGGTGTGTTGTGCAACTAGCTCTCATGGTGTAACAAGATGGTGGGTTTGTTGTCACTGTGAGTTGTGGTGGTGGGGGCACGAAGGGAGGCTGAGCCAATCTCACTGTATACATGGTTGTACTTTGACAATAAAGGTTCATTCATTCACCATGTCACCATGACTGATTGTGCCACCTTGTTTGTGGTAGTCATTAAGTGAAAGCCACGGTCATTAAATGAGCAAGGTGGTTGTTAAATGAATCCATTATACCCAATGAATATTTTTTGCTAGAAACTCGACATTAGCACTTGAAACTAGCAAAAATGTAGACATTCACCAGAAACTTGCATAACCACGAGAGGGTTGCCAAACTCCCAAAATGCAATCATGGGACCACAGGGGAGGGAGCGGGGGGCAGGCATCAGAATTTCAAAACAGATCATAAATAGCTCTGGGGAGATCCGTCGTACCTTTCAGCAGTCGTTAGCTGAGGACAAGTCATTAAGAAAGGACTAGTGTAGTTTCAAGCATTTGCATCCAGTTTCCAACAAAAAAACACTCACTGGGCCTAATGGATTTAACCACCTCCATACTCGTTTAATGACCGTAGCATTCACTTAATAACTGCCACAAACGAGCGGTAGACTTGGGGCTGTTTGAAGACCAAACCTTGTTGTTGTTGTTAGTTGCGAAGTCGTGTCTGACCCATTGCAACCCCATGGACAACGTTCCTCCAGGCCTTCCTGTCCTCTACCATCTTCTGGAATTCATTTAAGCTCACGCCTACTGCTTCAGTGACTCCATCCAGCCACCTCATTCTCTGTCGTCTCCTTCTTCTCTTGCCCTCAACCTTTCCCAGCATTAGGCTCTTCTCCAGGGAGTCCTTCCTTCTCATTAGGTGGCCAAAGTATTTGAGTTTCAGCTTCAGGATCTGGCCTTCTAAAGAGCAGTCAGGGTTGATCTCCTCTAGGACTGACCAGTTTGATCGCCTTGCAGTCCAAGGGACTCGCAGGAGTCTTCTCCAGCACCAGAGTTCAAAGGCCTCCATTCTTTGGCGCTCGGCCTTTCTTATGGTCCAACTTTCACAGCCATACATTGCAACTGGGAAGACCATAGCCTTGACTATACGCACTTTTGTTGACAGGGTGATGTCTCTGCTTTTTAGTGTGCTGTCTAGATTTGCGATGGCTTTCCTCCTGAGGAGCAAGCGTCTTTTAATTTCTTGGCTACAGTCCCCATCTGCAGTGATCTTGGAGCCCAGGAAAATCAAATCTGTCACTACCTCCAAACCTGCCTTTGCTAATTGGGGTTTTGAGCATCCACTGACTAGAGCAAGTTTACCCCACAAACCCAAAAGGGCAGAGCTGCCTTAAAAGCCTAAATTGAACATTGCACGGACCCTTCTTGCTGAATCTCCATCAGACCTCACTCTCTCAGGACAGGATCCCGCTTGGAAGGGGGCCTCCTTCCCCCCCCCCAGCCCCCTGCACCAAAAAAAATAATTGCAGCCTGAAGAACGAGCATCTGCTCATTTTGTTCCTGCAGCCCCTTGACAATTATACAGCTGGGGAGAAATGGCAGGCAGGCAGGCAGATTAAAAGACATCTCAGTCACCCAGCCCAGCTATTAAAACACATTACAGTCCTTGAGCACTTGGGACAGCTAATTAGACCGAGACAAGAGTCTGCAGGAAAGGGCAGACAACCCACTCCCACTGGGCATGTTGCGAAAGAGGCTGGCCAGGTTTACTCGCGAGGAGGGCATCAATGGGGAATAAGGGTGGAAGCCCCAGTGTCATCTCTATTATCAGGAAGATAGGCTGGTGCCCTCCATCATGCATGCCACATTTAGAGAGATGCACGGTGGGATAATTGCTGCAACTTTAGGCTCACTGACCTGAACTCAGAGCCTGTTTTAACCTCTTTCTTGCCTTTTCTGGCGGCCAAAACAAGTCAGGAATCACAACCCCACAGCTTTTCAGGTTGCTGTCCCTGAAATGAGTCGTCAGGAGCTGGGGGACGCGATGGAGGTCCCCATGGTCCAAATCTTCCTGCTAGAGACAGATGCTCTTTTACCACTAGAAAAGAAGATTTGGTGCTCAGGGTTGAATTGGGAAGTCTCTGGGCTTGCTTCTTTCCTGGCAGACGATCCATGACCCAAACTAGGTAACATCATCAGTGCTAGATGAGAAGGCTTTCCTCTCTGCTTGCATATTAGTGGCTTGCCCTAGTAGTGTTGATACTGCCTGATTATTGGTTCAGTATTAAGGTAGGTAGGTAAATATAGATAGATAGATAGATAGATAGATAGATAGATAGATAGATAGATAGATAGATAGATAATAGAGAAAGACAGACAGACAGACAGACAGACAGAGATAGACAGATAGTTGCATTTGAAGGAGAGTTGGAGTAGGAAAGGACCGGAACGAAAGAGGAACATCTTGTAAGCGAAGGCAGCCTGGGACAATGGGTCTTTCAGTGGCCCTTGGCTCCCATTGGCAGCGAAGATGCCAAAGTCCTGACCAGAGTCCCAAACAGAGAGAGATGAAAGACAGGGGTGTGTTTGTGTGTGTGTGTGTGTGTGTGTGAGAGAGAGAGAGAGAGAGAGAGAGAAGGTAGGTAGGTAGGCAAATAGATGATAGATGAGAAGTAGATAATAGATGATAAATAAAAGAAATGTAAAGAAATAGATAGATAGATAGATAGATAGATAGATACATACATACATACATACATACATACATAGGGGGGGGGAACGTCAGGCATCAAGTTTTTTTTTCCATTTGGTTTTTTGATGGGACAATCCAAGCCCCCTGCTCTCTTTCCATCCTGCCAAAACTGTGTGTGTGTGTGTGGGGGGGGGGGGTGTCCAGCGTTCTACGCATGAAACAGACACCCCTGGGAAATTTCAATTCCCCTATTTTTGCACTCCTCCAAACCTATGGTGCAGAACAGGAATCAAGGGTTGGGTGCAGAGTTGCATGACTGGAGGAAGTAGCCTCGTCTCCGCAGGAAGAAAAATCACGTGGTGCAAGGCAAGCTTTAATTCTGTTATTTTGGGTACGAAAATACTGTAACCGCAAGACAAGATTAGCTTTGCAAGCGCAACGAGAGCCGCACACAATCTTGTAACTCCAACAGGGCTTGTGCAAGGCCCGCTTTGCCCACATTCCAGGCCACCTGCTAATTTGCCATTTTATGTAAAATTATCGACACCACCCCCCCTCAACTTACAACAGCTCAGTTAGTCACTGCCCAAAATTACAACAGCGCTGAAAAAAGTGACAGGATGGTTTTTTTCACGTACGACTGTTGTAGCCTCCCCCTGGCCACGTGACTTACATTCCGACGCTTGACAACCGACTCCCATTAATGACGGTTGCCGTGTCCCAGGGTCACGAGGTCCCCTTTTGCGACCTTCTGACAACCGAAGTCCATGGGGAAGCCAGATTCGTTTAGCAACCACATGACTAATTTAACAACTGCAGTGATTCACTTAGCAACTGAGGGCCAGAAAGGGTGTAAAACTGGGCCAAACTCACTTAACGTCTTGTTTAGCAACATAATTTTTTGTGCTCCCCTGTGGTCGTCAGTCGAGGGCTGCCCGTAAGGTCTTCTTAAGCAATTTTAGGGAACCTGAACAGGAATGGAACTAACCTCACCTCAGGGGAGTGAACGGGATTCCTTGGGGTGGCTGCCGGGACACAGAAGATCTGCCACCCAGGGCCTGTGAAACATTATTGACAAAGTACAGGTAGTCCTCTATTTATGGCCACAATCAAACCCCAAATATCTGCCGCTAAGTGAGTTTTGCCCCATTTGATGAACTTTCTCACCACAGTTGTTAAGTGAATCGCTGGAGCTGTTAAGTTAGTCACACGGTTGTTAAGCGGAATCTGGCTTCCTCCTTTGACTTTGCTGGTCAGAAGGTCGCAAAAGGGGAAATCATCTGACACCCCCCCCCCGGGATGCTATGACCGTCATAAATAGGAGTCAGTTGCCAAGCGTCCGAATTTTGATCACGGGGATGCCGCAATGGTCATAAGTGTGAAAAATGGTCACAAGCAGTGGTGGGAGTCAAAAAGGTGAACAACGGGGTTCTCTGTGTGGATGACGTTTCCGGAAGTCTATTCTGGGCCCGGGCAATAAAAAAATTGGCTACCGGTTCTGCTGAAGTGGTGCGAACCGACTGAATCCCACCACTGGTCACAAAAAGTCGCTTTTTTAAGTGCCGTTGTAACTTCCAATGGTCACTAAATGAACTGTTGTAAGTCGAGGACTGCCTGTATTCTGATGACACCCCAGTTATGTCTCTCTGCTCCTGGCAAATTAAGGAATGCCATCTGATTATCCCAGTGTTTGGAGGCAGTGTGGGTCTAGATGGGCAACAACTGGCTTCAGATGAACAAAGTCAAGATTAAGCCACTTTTTTCAGTGCGGCTGTAACTTTGAACGGTCACCCAAGGAATGGTTCTGGATGGAGGACCGCCTGCAACGAAGACATCAAAATCTAATAAATAATTAAATATATACCCGCTCTGCTGAATCCGATGGGATGGTCAGGTGAAATCCAGGAGGAGGGATCCAAAAGCTCAGTACCCACTCCACGAAAGGCTTGGAAGGTTAAAAACACACACACACACACACACACACACACACACACACCTCGAATAGCATCTGGAAGCAAACTAGCAGCCAATGCAATTCCCAGAACAGAGGTGTCACACTTGAAAACACGCGCAACTGCCTGCATCACTGCATTCTGGAGCAGCAGGAGCTTCTGGATACTCTTCAAGGGCGGCCCCACGAAGAGCACATTACAGTAGCCCAATCTGGAAGTGACTGTAAAGCAGGGGTCTTAAAACGTGGCCCTTTTATGACTTGCGGACTTCAACTCACAGAATTCCTCAAGTCCGCAAGTCATAAAAGGGCCACGTTTGAAGGTCCCTCTGCTATAATGGGTCGCCTTGCGATGAGATGGGTGGCAAGCAAATTTAATAAACAATGAATAAGACCACTCTATAAAGCCTTAGTAAGACCACACCTAGAATACTGCATCCAGTTTCGATCACCACACTATAAAAAAGATATTGAGACTCTAGAAAAAGTGCAGAGAAGAGCAACAAAGATGATTAGGGGTCTGGAGGCTAAAACATATGAAGAATGTTACAGGAACTGGGCATGGCTAGTCTAATGAAGAGAAGGACCAGGGGAGACGTGACAGCAGTCTTCCAATATTTGAGGGGCTACCACAGAGAGGAGGGGGTCAACCTATTTTCCAAAGCACCTGAAGGCCAGACAAGGAATAACGGATAGAAACTGATCAAGGAGAGATTCAACCTGGAAATAAGGAGAAATTTCCTGACAGTGAGAACGATCAAGCAGTGGAACAGCTTGCCTTCAGAAGTTGTGGGAGCTTCATCACTGGAGGAAGAGACTGTTAGTCCCTTCCAACTCTGTTAAAGTAAAGGTTAAGGTTCCCCCGCACATGCGTGTTAGTCGTTTCCGACTCTAGGGGCCGGTGCTGGTCCAAGGACGTCTCCGTGGTCATGTCGGCCACATGACTAGACGCCAAAGGCGCACAGAACGCTGTTACCTTCCCACCATAGTGGTCCCTATTTTTCTACTTGCATTTTTACGTGCTTTCGAACTACTAGGTTGGCAGAAGCTGGGACGAGTAATGAGTATGTGGCACTCGGGATTTGACCCACCAAACTGCCGACCATCTGATCGACAAGCTCAGCGTCCTAACCTACTGAGCCACCGCGTCCCTACTCCAAGTCTGTTAGTCTATTCTAATTAAATAAGAAGAAGCAGGGCTTTTCGATCCAGGAACAGACACAGCTGACACACAAACCCAAAGTCCTCCTGGCCATGACTGCGACCTGTTTCTGAAGCAGGCAGTGTAAATCTAGAACAGGAGTAGGCAACCTTGGCTCTTTTATGACTGGTGGACTTCAACTCCCAGAATTCCTGAGCCAGCATGGCTCAGCATGGCAACCTCTCCATTTCTCCTCAGCATGGCTGGCTCAGGAATTCTGGGAGTTGAAGTCCACCAGTCCTAAAAGAGCCAAGGTTGCCTACCCCTGATCTAGGGGGACCCCAGATTACACAGTAGGTTCGCCTGGGGCAGGGCAGCCCCATCCAGCCCCAAAGATTGCAAAGTCCGAGAATCAGAAGGCCTCAAACCCACTCAAATCTTGACCTTGTTCATCTGAAGCCAATCGTTGCCCATTTAGACCCTCACGGCCTCCAAACACCAAGATAAGCAGATGGCATTCCTTAACCGCCCTGAGTCCTTCGGGAAAGGGCGGTATATAAATCCAATAAAATAAAATAAATAAATAAATAATTTGCCAGGAGCAGAGACACATAACTGGGGTGTCATCAGAAGACAGGCAGCCCTCAACTTACAACAGTTCGTTTTGTGACCGTTGGAAGTTACAACGGCACCGAAAAAGCAACTTTTTGTGACCAGTGGTGGGATTCAGCCAGTTCACACCGCTTCGGCAAAACCGGTAGCCAATTTTTTTGTTGCCCAGGCCCAGAATGGACTTCCGGAAGTGGCATCCACGCAGAGAACCCCGTTGTTCACCTATTTGAGTCCCACCACTGCTTGCGATTGTTTTTCACACTTATGACCACTGCGGCATCCCCTAGGTCCCGTGATCAAAATTTAAGGACACTTGGCAACTGACTCCTATTTATGAGGGTTGTAGCGTCCCGGGAAGGGAGTCAGGTGATTTCCCCTTTGGCAAACCTTCCGACAGGCAAAATCAATGGAGGGAGCCGGATTCACTTAGCAACCGTGTTACCAACTTAACAAACTGCAGGGATTTATTTATTTCATCGCCGGCAAGGAAGATCATAAAATGGGGGGCAAAGCTCACATTAACAAATCTCTCGCTTAGGGGCGAACATTTTTGAGCTGAGTCGAGGACTCCCTTTATTGTTAATATTAAAAAAAACTCACAAAAACAGTTTATTAAAAGTTAAAAAGCAGCAAGGAACATTAATTAAAGGGCAGGCGGAGAGGGCTTTCAAAGGCTCTAATCAACCCCTCCCCACCCCACCCTGCCCTGGGTCCCCCCAAAAAGGCTCGTCTTGCACCCAGAAAGGATTGCGTGCGTGCATTGCATTTAAGTCAATCCACAACGACACCCCTCACCCAGCCCCTCCAGGGAAGCCAGCCAGGCAAACAAGAACCGGGAGGGGGGGGGGGGTCCCACAGAATTCCTGCTTGGAAGAGGGCTCATTCCTCTCTATCAAATGGGCAGGGGGGGGCAGCCGAATGCCAGCAGAGCCCTTGTTTTTATTTAAGCAAAGGAGGAGGGGGAAGGGATAGACCCCAGACCAGAAATCAGCTTGGGGGGGGAGTAGCCCCCTTTCAGTCTCAACAGGCATATTTTTCAAAGGCGTGGAAGGAGCCCCCCCAAACACACACTCCCCAGGTTGCTTCTCTCTGAATCGCATGCGTGGGGTTGAACAGAGGCTACCAGACCCCCCCCCTTTCAACTGCTTGAACCCAGCTTTCTCCCCCACCCCCATTTCAGAGTGGGGTTCGTTCCTTAAAGCAGGGGTCTTCAAACTTGGCCCTTTTATGACTTGTGGACTTCAACTCCCAGAATTCCTCAGCCAGCAAAGCTGGCTGAGGAATTCTGGGAGTTGAAGTCCACAAGTCATAAAAGGGCCAAGTTTGAAGACCCCTGCCTTAAAGCGAACTCCGGAGCGAAAGCGAAGCCGCTTCTCGGCCAGGCGTAAAGAACGGAGAGGTTGGCTTTTGCCCGGCCGGCCGAGGGAAGGAAGAAGGCCGGATTCAGCCCCGGCCCTCCGGAGAAGGGCGAGGCCAAGAAGGTCCGGGCCAAGCGGGGCGGACCGACTTCCCCAGCCCGCAGGACCGGCGCCCAAGTCCCGCCGGCCAGCAGGGAAGGCGGCTGGGAGGGAGCCGGGCGACCCCGCGAGGGGCTCCTTCCGAGGAGAGCGTCCCGCTCCGGGGAGAGCAAAGCGGGCGGGTTCGGCTCCGCGGCGAAGGGAGGCAAGGCAAGCGCAGCCCGGAGGGCCGCGCAGCAGCTGCGATCCAAGTGGCGTAGCGTGGGTTGTCAGCACCCGGGGCAAGGCAAGTAATTTGCGCCCCCTAACC
Organism: Vipera ursinii; assembly: GCF_947247035.1. NCBI lineage: Eukaryota > Metazoa > Chordata > Lepidosauria > Squamata > Viperidae > Vipera > Vipera ursinii. The sequence goes on from NC_139513.1 coordinate 291,338,635, forward strand.
CGTGGATTTTAGCACTCGAGTCTCTTCCACTAGATTAGTTAAAGAAACCCTTACCCCCTAAGCACATGTATTGTTTGTTATGAAAATACTGATGTAATTAAAGTAAAATGCATCTAATGCGCCCCCCCCCAGATGTTGCGCCCGGTGCGGCCGGCCTCCCCTGCACCTCCCACGCTACGCCACTGGATCCAGCGCAAAGGATCGCGCCGCGCCTCTCGGGCGGCCGGGTCAGCAGCGAAGGCGGGGTGTGCATGTGCGCGGTCTGTGTGTGTGTGTGTGTGTCTGTCGAGTGGTTTGCGAGTCTCTGTGTGTGTGTGTGTGTGTGTGTGTCTCTGTCTCGCTCTCCTCGTCCGTGTCTGAGTGTGTCCGTTTGTGTCTCTCGGGATGTGTTTGTCTCTCTGGAGGTCTCTCTCTCTCTCTGCGTGTGTCTCTTTGTGTGCGAGTCTGTGTGTATGTTTCTGTGTGTTTCTATGCGTGAGTCTGTCTCTCTCCGTGTGTGTCTGTGTTTGTGTGTATCTCTATGTGTGAATCTTCTCTCTCTCTCTCTCTCTCTCTCTCTGTGTGTCTTTGTGTGCGAGTCTGTGTGTATGTCTTTGTGTATTTCTATGTGTGAGTCTGTATCTCTCCGTGTGTGTCTGTGTTTGTGTGTATCTCTATGTGTGAGTCTCTCTCTCTCTCTCTCTGTGTCTCTTTGTGTGCGAGTCTGTGTGTATGTTTTTGTGTGTTTCTATGTGTGAGTCTGTATCTCTCCGTGTGTGTCTGTGTTTGTGTGTATCTCTATGTGTGAGTCTCTCTCTCTCTCTCTCTCTCTGTGTGTGTGTGTGTCTTTGTGTGCGAGTCTGTGTGTATGTCTTTGTGTATTTCTATGTGTGAGTCTGTATCTCTCCGTGTGTGTCTGTGTGTCTGTGTTTCTGTGTATCTCTCTCTCTCTCTCTCTCTGTGTGTGTGTGTGTGTGTGTGTGTGTGTTTGCTTGCGTGCAGGGGAAACGAAGCAACTTTGCAAGCGGCGCCCGCCCCCCCCTCCCGTCCCACAGCCAGGAGGACCCCAGACCCCTCGCGACAGCCCAGTCCAGCCCATCCGGGCCCCTCCGCCTCCCCTTTGGCCCCGGCTGGGAACTTCCCAGGCAGCGCCGACCTCTCCAGACCCTCCCGGAGACTTTCGGCCGCCCACCTGACCTGCCCGTCCACCTGCAGCTCGGCGGCGGCGACTCACCTGGTCCGGGTACTGCTGCTGCTGCTGCTGGCGGCTGCAGGTGAGCGGGGTGCCCGGCTTGTTTACGCCCGGCCGGAGCAGGAGCGGGCCCAGGCGAGGAGGAGGAGGAGGAGGAGGAGGAGGCGACTGCAGGCGGGGCGGCACCGGGACCCTCCCCAGCTCGGCCCCGGGGCGCTTGCGGGTGCAGGAGGCAGGGGAGGCGGCGGCGGCGGCATCGGGAGCTCCGCGGCGCTGCAGGCGGGGCTGCTCTTCAGGTGCGAGAGGCGCGTGGGTGGGGGAGAAGGGGAGGGAGGCAAGGAAAAGGACTCTGGGAGTTGTAGTTTGCAGCTGGGGAGAGCTGCCCGAGGCTCCGCTTGGCTCGGCTTGCCGGCAGCTGAGACCGGTCCTTCTCGCCGGATGCGGAGCCTCCAGTGGCAGGAGCAGTCTACCTGGCGCCGGGAGGGCAGGAAAGGGTTAAGCTTGCCCCGCCGGGGGAACTTCGGGGGTCTGCTTTCAGCACCATCTGCCCGGCTGGGGAGGGAGGGGGGGAGGTGTTTCCCCCCCCCCAAAAAAAGTTGCGCCTCTGAAAGCCGGGCTGAAATAGGCAGAAGTGTCCGACGGTGGGTGGGTGGGTGGGGGGCCTCTCCCCAGCTTTTAACAGAGGCAAAAGACCCTCCAGCGGGTCCGGTCCAGCTTGAACGAATCAAGGTTTAAACCCAGTTTGTCTGCTTCTGACTCCCCGCCAGGTACGAATTGACTTGCACCCGATTTCTCTCCTCCCCCAACCGCCAACCCCCCCCCCCGGGGGTAATTAATTCAATCCAAACTCGTGTGATCAAAACTCTCAGGGGTTGGAAAGTCACTCGAGGCATCGCTGCAAGATTACGCACCGTTAATATTTCCTCCCGGCCCTTGTTCACACGTGCTGAATCTCGGGTCAACCTCGGGTCGTCTGAATGGTGCTTGAACTTTTCCTGGGTGAGTTGAAGAGCGCGGTTTGTCGGTTGTAAGAAAAAAAAAGGCGGTAAAATCCCCCCCCCTCTCGGGGAAAGCAAAGGAAATGGCTGCGTGGCTTGTGGGGAGATTGTGCAGATTGGGCGGTTGGAGTTGTGCAACGTGGAAACAAACAAACCAAAAAAAAAAAAGAAAGGTAAAATGTCATGTAGCCTAAAAATAGAATTATTTAAGGCAAGGGCGTCCAACCTAGGCCATGCTGAAGTCCACAGGTCTTAAAAGTGGCCAAGGTTGGATACCCCTGATCTAAAAGCATTCCGTGAAGACCCTGGCTGACTTTAAAAAAAGAAAAAAAGAAAAAAAAGTCGATGAATAAAGGGCAGCGATTGCTCAAGAGTAAATCAGATTTAAAGGCATGCAGGAATAATAGAGCTTTAAATGGGCCAGATTTGCATTGGGGTGGGTGGGTGGAGGAACAGCCTTTTCTGAAGTATGACGTGTGTGTGTGTGTGGGGGGGGGGGGAAGCATAGAGAAGACCTGTTGCCATTTCATCCTCTTGTCTGGTGGGTGGCTGCCTGCCTCCCCTCCTATTTGAACCTTTTCTCCGGGTTCAGCCCTGCAGAGTTGCCTGTTGGAGCTGCAACCTTGATACAGGCAGTGCTTTTTTTGTAAAAGAAAAAGGTGCCGGAATTCACACATGTCAAACCCGCCTTGCCTACCCTACATGGCTCCATCCAAAAAAGGTGCCGGAACTCCGTTCTGAGCGTTCTATGACAAAAAAAGCCCTGGATACAGGTAAAGGAGAACAGAGGGGAACGTGTGTTTTGGAAGCAGCAAACAAAGCAGCAGATAAATTTGTGTTTTTCCTTCACAGAGCCTCGGTGATCTAAAACAGGGATTCCCAACCATGGCACCTTGAAGATAACGTGGATTTCAACCCCCAGAAGCCATCTTAAAGCATGCTGGCTGGGGAATTCTGGGAATTGAAGTCTACCCATCTTAAAGCGTGCTGGCTTGGGAATTCTGGGAACTGAAGTTTACAAATCTTAAAGCTTGCTGCCTGGGGAATCCTGGGTGTTGAAGGCCGCTAATCTTAAAGCTTGCTGGTTGGGGAATTCTGAGAACGGAAGTAGCTATATCCTAAACTTTGCTGCCTGGGGAATTCTGGGAGCTGAAGTTCACACATCTTAAGGCATGCCAGCTGAGGAATTCTGGGAACTGAAGTCCATGTGTCTTAACGTTGCCAAGGGTGGAAAACCAGAGAGAAACGAAGAGAAAAAAGCAAAAAGAACATTGAGGGGAAGGCACAAGGCTACATGTGACAACCACCTTCATGACAGTGAATGAGTGTTTCTAAAAATGGCAGCTTCCCAGCCAACTTAGGAAAAGCTTCACCACGCTAAAATCTGTGCCAGGAACTGGAGAAGTGGAAGATAGACATAGAAGGTCAGTTTGCTCTCGGGATTAAGGTCCCAGTGCGTTCTAGTCCTGCCTGAGCCATGATGGCCAGCTGGGTGACTTTGGGCCAATCACCAGGAGACGGTGAGTTCTAGTCCTGCCTTAGGCATGAAAGCTAGGTGACTTTGGGCCAATCACCAGGAGACAGTGAATTCTAGCTCTTCCTTAGGCATGAAAGCTAGCTGGGTGACTTTGGGCCAATCACCAGGAGACGGTGAGTTCTAGTCCTGCCTTAGGCATGAAAGCTAGGTGACTTTGGGCCAATCACCAGGGGACAGTGAATTCTAGCTCTTCCTTAGGCATGAAAGCTAGCTGGGTGACTTTGGGCCAATCACCAGGAGACGGTGAGTTCTAGTCCTGCCTTGGGCATGAAAGCTAGGTGACTTTGGGCCAATCACCAGGGGACAGTGAATTCTAGCTCTTCCTTAGGCATGAAAGCTAGCTGGGTGACTTTGGGCCAATCACCAGGAGACGGTGAGTTCTAGTCCTGCCTTAGGCATGAAAGCTAGGTGACTTTGGGCCAATCACCAGGGGACAGTGAATTCTAGCTCTTCCTTAGGCATGAAAGCTAGCTGGGTGACTTTGGGCCAATCACCAGGAGACGGTGAGTTCTAGTCCTGCCTTGGGCATGAAAGCTGGCTGGGTGACTTTGGGCCAATCACCAGGAGATGGTGAGTTCTAGTCCTGCCTTAGGTGTGAAAGCTGGCTGGGTGACTTTTTTTTTCTCTCTCTCTCTGTCTCTCTCCATGCAAAAAGAGGAAGGAAGGAAGGAAGAAAAAGAGAAAGAAAGGAAAGAGAAGAGAGAGAGAGCAGGCAGAATCTTAAAGATTCCTCAACTATTTTTCCTAAACCAGAAACCATTGCATTTAAACACACACATGCACACACACACACACGTACACAAAGCAGAGCGTCTGGCAAACATCATACGATTGAAGATATGCATTAAAAAAAAAGACTCCTTCACGTATGCCTGGCGCTTGGCGTTTTTCACACACTGGTTCTGGTGTGTGTGTGTGCTGAGAACTTTATTAATATACTTGCAAACCCTTGAATTTTTTCAGCTAGGATTCAGGGTTGCGAAGTACGTCTGTTCCAGGGTGTGGGTGCTGCTTTTATAGTCATTTTATAGAATTAAGTAGGAGGAGAGAGCTGCGTTCGTTTACAGTAGCCCAAAATCAGAAGGCCAAGTTTGTGTCTTTTAATAAAACGTGTTAGAGACGGTTTTCGTCAGACACCTGATTTACAGCAAGGGTGTTTAAATTCATATCCTGTGCATTGCAAATGTTATTTGTGTGGTGATTTTTATCCCCTGTTTAAATTCAGGCTTTCAATGAAGCCTGAAAGCCTAAATTGAAAGAAGAAATCAAGTAAATAATAATTTCACTTAAACAAGTATACAAATAAGTCCGTGTCTTTCAGCCCTTGGAAGAAGAGCTATATTGCAAAACCATTTCCGGAAAAAAAAAACCTTGCCAAGAAAACTACGGAGACCAGACCAGGCGATTGCCAGGAGTCAACACTGACTCAAAGGCACTAAAACCCCCCAAAAGTGTGTTTGTGTTGTGTGGTTTATGTGTGTGCACGCACATGTGCGTGCTCTTTTTATAATCCTGTTAGATCTTTAATGACTCTGAAGGTGGTTTGGTGGTGACATTGCCTTGCATGGCCACGCACTCACGCACTTGCACACACCAACACACGTACACACACACACCCTGCCGAGTCCTCTGAACCACCCTTCCTTCCGTGCTGTGTTTTTAACAACCTTTAGACTGGCCTGTTTCCCTGCTTCTTTCTGATTTTATAGCTTTTATCGACGTGCATTGAGTGGATTTTTCTTTATCAGTCCTGAAATTGCAATCCCTTTATGACCTCCTATCGTGCTTCAAATTGCCTTTCTTTATGTTTTAAAGATAAAGAGGGTTTTTAAGGAATTAAACAAACGGCAAAAACAAACAGAGATGGGCAATTCACGATTTTCCAACATCTCTAAGCCTGAAATACGAGGATTAAGTGGTGTTCTGGGCTTAGAGACTGCAAAATTCCACTTAGGTTTCATCCTGTTTGGCAAGAGGTGAAGGCCAGGTTTGGTGCTGGGGGAGGAGATGTCCCCCCCCCTTGCTAGAAAAAGATGTTTCAAAAGAACAGAATCTTTGTAGCTCAGGCTTGAACTGGGGTCCTTGGTGCTCTCTGAGCTAGGTGGTTTTCATTCAGATGTTTCATGACCCAATTAGGTAACACCATCAGTGTTAGGAGGGTTGGGAGGAGGAAGAGGAAGAGGAAGACTGTGGGGTCCTGGGTGCTCTCTGAGCTTGGTGGTTTTCATGCAGATGTTTCATGACCCAACTAGGGAACACCATCAGTGTTAGGAGGGTTGGGAGGAGGAAGAGGAAGAGGAGGACTGTGGGGTCCTGGGTGCTCTCTGAGCTAGGCGGTTTTCATGCAGATGTTTCATGACCCAACTAGGGAACACCATCAGTGTTAGGAGGGTTGGGAGGAGGAAGAGGAAGAGGAGGACTGTGGGGTCCTTGGTGCTCTCTGAGCTTGGTGGTTTTCATGCAGATGTTTCATGACCCAACTAGGGAACACCATCAGTGTTAGGAGGGTTGGGAGGAGGTAGAGGAAGAGGAGGACTGTGGGGTCCTGGGTGCTCTCTGAGCTTGGTGGTTTTCATGCAGACGTTTCATGACCCAACTAGGGAACACCATCAGTGTTAGAAGGGAGGAGGGTTGGCGGAGAGGAGGAGGAGGAGGAGGAGGAGAAAGTGGAGGAATAGGACTGTTGTTGTTGTTGTTAGCTGCGAAGTCATGTCCGACTCATCGCGACCCCATGGACAACGTTCCTCCAGGCCTTCCTGTCCTCTACCTTCTTCTGGAGTCCATTTAAGCTCAGGCCTACTGCTTCAGTGACTCCATCCAGCCACCTCATTCTCTGTCGTCCCTTTCTTCTCTTGCCCTCAACCTTTCCCAGCATTAGGCTCTTCTCCAGTGAGTCCTTCCTTCTCCTTAGGTGGCCAAAGTATTTGAGTTTCAGCTTCAGGATCTGGCCTTCTAAAGAGCAGTCAGGGTTGATCTCCTCTAGGACTGACCGGTTTGATCGCCTTGCAGTCCAAGGGACTCGCAGGAGTCTTCTCCAGCACCAGAGTTCATCTCCAGCACCATAGGACTGGGGGGGTCCTTAATGCTCTCTAATCTTGGTTGTTTTCTTGCAGACGTTTCATGACCCAACTGGGTAACATCATCACTCTGGAAGGGAGTGGGGTTTTCTCCCTGTTCATACACTGAAGTTTGTGAAGGTATTCTGGGTTGTTGTTTACTGTTTGGTTATTTGTCTGAGTTAGTTGTTCCTTGATTGGGATATTTTTTTTACTACTTGATTTGTTGACCTTTTCTAAACAACATCTACATACCATTCAGAAAAGACAACAAAAAAGCTAAAAGTAAACAAAAAGACCCAAACGCTTCCTGGCCACCCAGATAAGCAAAGATTAATACCAGAACAACAATCAGGCAGTGAAACAATAGCCCAATCCAGGAACCATCAGTTCAGACAATCGGGAGAACAATCTAATCAAGGAACCACCAGGAACATTCCCATCAATTCTAGCAAGCCACTAGTATATAAATAGAGAGCAAGCAAACCCACCCCACCCTGCTTCTAGCACTGATGATGTTACTTAGTTGGGTCATGAAAGGTCTGCAAGAAAACAATCAAAACTCAGCGCAGAGAGCATCAAGACTCCTCCTCCTCCTCCTCCTCCTCCTCCTCCTCCTCCTCCTCCTCCTCCTCCTCCTCCTCCTCCAACCCCACTCCCTTCTAGCACTGATGGTATTATCTAGTTGAGTCATGAAATATCTGCAAGAGCAGCAAGGACCCCACGGCCTTCCTCCTCCTCCTCCTCCTCCTCCTCCTCCTCCTCCTCCTCCTCCTCCTCCTCCTCCTCCTCCTCCTCCTCCTCCTCCTCCTCTCCACAAACCCCAATCCCTTCTAGCACTGATGGTATTATCTAGTTGAGTCATGAAATGTCTGCAAGAAAACTACCAAGATCAGAGAGCACCACAGACTCCACATTTCTCCTCCTCCTCCTCCTCCTCCTCCTCCTCCTCCTCCTCCTCTCCACAAACCCCAATCCCTTCTAGCACTGATGGTATTATCTAGTTGAGTCATGAAATGTCTGCAAGAAAACTACCAAGATCAGAGAGCACCACAGACTCCACATTTCTCCTCCTCCTCCTCCTCCTCCTCCTCCTCCTCCTCCTCCTCCTCCTCCTCCTCCTCCTCCTCCTCTCCACAAACCCCAATCCCTTCTAGCACTGATGGTATTATCTAGTTGAGTCATGAAATGTCTGCAAGAAAACTACCAAGATCAGAGAGCACCACAGACTCCACATTTCTCCTCCTCCTCCTCCTCCTCCTCCTCCTCCTCCTCCTCCTCCTCCTCCTCCTCCTCCTCCTCCTCCTCTCCATAAACCTCACTCCCTTCTACTTCTGATAGTGTTACCTAGTTGGGTCATGAAACTTCTGCAAGAAAACAAGCAAGCTCAGAACAAACCAGGGACCCCAGAAAGACATGGTTTTTTTTGCCCGGAGCGTGGTGTTGTAGGGGAAAGAGAATCCAACCAAGCCCATGGCATAATTTGTCACCAGTGGCACTTTTTAATGGCAGTCTCTCTTGACTCTCTTAATACCAACATGGCGGAGGGGGATAAGCTTCCGAAACAAACTCAGGATGAATAATATAGCTGCCCCTCTCCGGCCCTCCAGCTCTCTTAAAATGACTCGTGTCCCATCTGCAAGGAGAGAGAAGAGAATTAGCAAAACCCGCCAAGGCTGTTTATCCAACTACCCACCCTACCAAAGTCTTCCAACCTCCTTACTGCAAAGGATTTATTTATTTAGCGTATGGCTGGTCACACACAGAATTAAAAGCAGTTCATATTTACAAGTTAGAACAGTTAAAACAATTTTTTTTTTAAAAAGAAGCAATTATAAAACCTAAGAGGAAAACAGAAATAACATTTTAGAGTTTAATGTCGAGTTTGGAGATCCAGTCAGTAGCTGCCGTTGTTACGCAGAGGAAGGGATCTAAGTGACCAACTCTCATGGTTTCCCTACTAACGAGTGGGTGTGCTGGGATTTGGGGTCCAAACAGATGGGGGGGGCTACAGTTAGAGAAGGCTACCTCTAGTCTTACAAAATCCCCCTATTTCCTGTCTAGTTAGAAAAAAGCAGGAGCAAGGTTTGCAAAGGTTAATCATCAGGCCAAAGGTGGGGGGAAGGTATGTGATTTTTTTCCCCAGCAGAAATATTTGGTTGCCAAGGGAAAGGAGAGCTTGATCTTTGAAGGTCCTGGCATGAGTGGTTTCATCCATCTATTCCTTCCCCGTTTTCCATTTTAATTTTAAGGACAAGTTTCTAGCACTCGTGGTTTTGCAGTGAGCGGTCAAGAAGCAATGGCAGGACTGAGAAGAGTCAGTGATTTTTCCAGCAAAAAATACTTGGTTGGGGAAAAGGAGAGTTTAATCGCTGAAGGTCCTGGCGTTAACGGTTTCACCTATCTATTCCTTCACTTTTCTGTTTTAATTGTAAAGACAAGTTTCTAGTATTCATGGCTTGCTGGGAAAGTGGGTGAGTGCTCAAAAGCAAATGACAGAAGTTGGCATCCACAAGTTTGAAAGTTGCCAAGGTTGGACACCCCTGCTCTAGAATGACAGGTAGTCCCTGACTTACAACAGCTCGTTTAGTGACCATTCAAAGTTACAACGGCACTGAAAAAGTGACTTGGGGCTGTTTTTGCACACTTACGACCGTTGCAGCATTCACGGGATCAAAATCTGGACTCTTGGAAACTGGCATGTACTTATGACGGTTGCACTGTCCCGGGGTCACGTGATCACCTTTTGTGACCTTCCGACAAGCAAAGTCAGAATGGGAAAGCCAGATTCACTTAACGACCGTGTGACTAGCTTAACAATTGCAGTGATTCACTTAACAGTGGCGGCGAGAAAGAACATAAAATGGAGCAAACCTCACTTAACAACTGTCTTGCTTAGCGACAAACCCTTTTGAGCTACATTGCGGTCATAAGTTGAGAACTACCTGTAAAAAGACACGATTTCTTCGGCAGAGATATTTGGAAGATGTAGTCTCTGAAGGTCCTGGCACTGGAGGTTTCCCCCATCTATCCCTTCACCTCTCTGTTTTAATTTTAACGACAGGTTTCTAGTACTCATGGTTTTGCAGCGAGTGGTCAAGGGGCAGTGGCAGGACTGAGGAGAGTTGGTGATTTTTTCCCAGCGAAAATATTTGGTTGGGGAAAAGGAGAGTTTAAATCTCTGAAAGTCCTGGCATTAGAGGTTTCACCCATCTTATTTCTTCATTTTTCTATTTTAATTTTAAAGACAAGTTTCTAGTTGCTGTGAAAGTGGGTGGGTGGTCAAGAGCAAATGACAAAAATGAGAAGAGTTGGCGTCTGCAACTCTGAAAGTTGCACAGGTTGGACATCCCTGTTCTAGATTAATTGGCCGAATCAATTTAATTGAAATTGGGAGGAATATTTTTCAACTTCCTGGTCCTGGTTCCCACCCCGGTTAGGCAATTGCGCAAAACCTGGCACGGCTTCCCCAAATAGCCATAAAACTATGCAGCAGCAGGAAAAGCAAATCAAAATATCTTGGGGGCTGGAAACTTAGAGCAGGCATGTGATGTCGCAACTTTGCTGAAGCCAGTCAAATCCGTAAGTTATTAAGGGAGCTTGAGGTGGGGAAAATACTTTGATTTTGGGTTTTACTGATTAGACTGATGTTGTTATAGAAATGGCTAGTTTATGCTATTGTAGGAAAATAAAAAGTTGAGGTCGATGCTGACTTATTTTACTGCAACAGAGAGAGTCGGAAATCAATGCCTTTTTTTTCTCTCCCCCCCCCCGTTTTCACACTTCTCTTTTCCCCTTCCCTTTGTTTCCTACTACTTGCTTCTGTATTTTCGTATTTTATACTATAAGCTAAAAAAAATAAATATGTAAAAAAAAAGAATATTTTGACAGGGACTTGCCCTCAGGCCTGTCTTGAGTTCCCACAGTTAGCCCTTGACTTGTGACCCAAATTGCCATTTCTAAGCCAGGTGGGTATTAAGGGAGCCACACGCCCAATTTTACGACTTCCCTCCCCCTCGTGGTGGTTAAGCAAATCCCTACTGTTGTTAAGTGAATCACAGAGTTGTTAAGTAAATCTGGCTTGTCTTAGCTCTCAGAAGCTGGCTGGGAAGTCGCGAATCGCAAGAGACGGGGCAGCTGTCATAAATACACACCAGTTGCCGGGTGTCCAAATTTTGATCGCCTAATTATTGGGAGGATCGGCTTTAGCTTACTTTTCTGAGTGCTACTGCAACTTCAAACCATCACTAAATGAATGGTGGTTAAGTTGTGGACCACCATCTTGTTCAACCCCTTTGAGGAATCTATTCCATCATTCCTAATAGATGGTCATGTAGCCTCACTGGGAATCCTCCAATAAGTGGAGACCACAAGGTGATTAAGGAGACCCACCTCCCAGAATATAGAGTAGAGTGGAGTAAATAGAATTAGAATTAGAATTAGAATTAGAATTAGAATTACAATAGAATAGAATAGAATAGAATAGAATAGAATAGAGTAGAGTAGAGTAGAGTAGAGTAGAGTAGATAGAATAGAGCAGAATAGGAGTAGAGTAGAGTAGAATAGAACAAAACAGAACAGAGTAGAGTAGATAGAATAGAATACAATAGAGCAGAATAGGAGTAGAATAGAATAGAATAGAATAGAATAGAATAGAATAGAATAGAATAGAATAGAATAGAATAGAATAGAACAGAGTAGAGTAGATAGAATAGAATAGAATAGAATAGAATAGAATAGAATAGAATAGAACAGAATAGGAGTAGAGTAGAGTAGAATAGAACAGAACAGAACAGAGTAGAGTAGAGTAGATAGAATAGAATAGAGCAGAATAGTAGAGTAGAGTAGAGTAGATAGAATAGAATAGAGCAGAATAGTAGAGTAGAATAGATAGAATAGAATAGAGCAGAATAGTAGAGTAGAGTAGAGTAGATAGAATAGAATAGAGCAGAATAGTAGAGTAGAGTAGAGTAGAGTAGAATAGAATAGAATAGAATAGAATAGAATAGAATAGAATAGAATAGAATAGAATAGAATAGAATAGAATAGAATAGCTGAGTTAGAAGGGACCTTGGAGGTCGTCTAGTCTAAACCCTATATCATTTCAGACAAATGGTTGTCCAATCCCTTCTTAAAAACTTCCAATGTTGCAGCATTCATAACTTCTGCAAGCAAGTTGTTCCACTGATTAATTGTTCTCACTGTCAGGAAATTCTACCTTAATTCCAGGTTGCTTCTCTCCTTGATTATTTTCCACCCATTGCTTCTTGTCCTGCCTTCTGGTGCTTTGGAAAGTAGGCTGATTGACACCCCCCCTTTCTTTGTGGTAACCCCTTAGACATTGGAAGGCTGCTGTCATGTCACTCCTAGTGCTTCTTTTCATTAAACGAGACATACCCATTTCCTGCAATTGTTTTTCATATGTTTTAGCCTCCAGCCCCCTAATCATCTTTGTTGCTCTTCTCTGCAGTCTTTCTAGACTCTCAACATCTTTTTTACACTGAGTGAGGAGTCATAGATCAGGACTTCTAACCAATCAGAATAGAGCTGGGAGGGACCTTGGAAGTCTTCTAGTCCAACCCCCTGCTCAAGCAGGCCGGTCAAAGATGAGGTCTACAGAAGGAACTATAGGTAATCCTCGACTGTTGCAGTATCCCCTTGGTCATGTGATCAAAATTCAGACATTTGGCAACTAATTCATATTTATGACGGTCGCAGCGTCCCGGGGCCCTGCGATCCCCTTTCGTGACGCAGCAAAGTCAAACGGGGAAGTTAAATTCACTAAACAGCAGTGTGAGTAACTTAACAAGTGCAGTGATTCACTTAACAATGGTTGCAAGAAAGGTCGTAAAATGTGGCAAAACTCACTTAACCACTGTGTTGCTTAGCAACAGGAATTTTGGCCTCAGTTACGGCGTAAGTCAAGGACTACCTATAGTAGTCAGAGATTGTCTATCTCGGGGGTCTTCCAACTTGGCCCTTTTATGACTTGTGGACTTCAACTTCCAGAATTCCTCAGCCAGCATGCCTGGCTGATGAATTCTGGGAGTTGAAGTCCACAAGTCACAAAAGGGCCAAGTTGGAAGACCTTTGGTCTGTCTATCTGGTACTTTGTCAGCTACTTACAGGGCAGCCCTAACACAAACCAACTGAGATACATGTAAATATTACTCCAAGCTACATTTAGTCCTCAACGTACAACCCTCCACTTAATGACTGCTTGAAGTTACGATATCCCCGAAAAAAAGGACCTTATGACTGGTTCCTCCCTGTTATGACCACATCGCAGAAATATCAGTGCCCACCACCCAACTTAGCTTTTCAGTCAAACAAAATGTGCATGTAGTTATGGGTGGCAAGTCGTCTTGCACCCAGGTTTTGGAGTCCTTACTTAAGGTTCATATACGGGAAAGATGGCGGCAGGCTTGGCAAACGTGCACAGAGCATCATGTCCACCTGGTGGTCGTAGTATGGGAAACTCCTGAAAGAGAAGAGAAGGGAGAGGACCATCATTAGAAGCACCACTAGACTATGAAGATTCTCAGTCATCCAGGTCATAGTTATCCTAAAGATGCTTTTTCACGAGGTAACTGGACTTTCTTGTATTTCTTTGAAGATGTTTCACTTCTCGTCCAAGAAGCTTCTTCAGCTCTGGATGGTGGGGAAATGGAAGGATTTATACTCCTTGCAGACAGCTGGTTATTTGCATTCTTTCAGACAGTCGTTGAGGCCACTTGGAAGCTTATCTGTGTCCTCGGGGTCACCTGAGTGGTGCAAATGGGTGTGGAGCCTTTTTGGCTGCAGGATGTTTTCTGCCCTGAAGGGACACGTAAACCTCCAAGTGGCCTCAACGGCTCTCTAAAAGAATGCAAATGACCAGCTGTCTGCAAGGAGTATAAATCCTTCCATTCCCCAACATCCACTCAGAGCTGAAGAAGCTTCTTGGATGAGAAGCGAAATGTCTTCAAAGGAAAAACAAGAAACTCCAGTTGCCAGGTTAGGCACAGTGCGGCATACTCTTCTGGATATCACATTGTGGTGATTTTTTTTTCCATGCTGACCCAACGATGTACAAGATAAAAAAGCCAACCATGAAAATCTGGAGAAACCTGTTTGGACAGGTAGGTAGTAAGAAAAGGGCAGTGTAGTTGGATTGGGCCAAGGACTGCTAACTCCAGCATCTAGGCTTCAAGAGTTAACCCCACATCTCAACCCCTGCAATCAAGTTATGAAGTAGCTAGCAGGGGGTTAGACTAGAAGACCTCCAAGGTCCCTTTTAACTCTTATTCAGTTATGGGGTTCAGTCTGGACAGGCCAGATTGAAGAAGGATGTGTTTCATTCCATTGACCCTAACCCTAATTCTTTCTTCTTTTCTCTTGCAAATCTTTCTCCATAAAAACCCATCCCTTTCAGTGTTCTCCAGGAGAAGAGAGACTTTATCCTGAAAAGAAATTTACAAGTTCTTGGTCTAATTCAGCAAACTGAAAGATAAATCAATCTCGGTGCTTCATTTAAAACCAGCAGCTTTTAAGCCCTTTGTGACCACGCTTCACTAACATTAAGCAGGATGAGGCCAAGTTCTGACTTGGAGAGGAGATAAAATTGGAGGCTGATGTGCTTATAGGAGAAGGAATGGTAGAACCTGGGGTTGGAATAAAAAGAGGAATCAGCCTGGAATCCCTACATAGCCACAAGTGAACTAAGTTAAATTCTTTTGAGTGTTGTTAGTTCTTGTAGATAAGATAACCTTCAGCGTCACCTTTTTCTGTGGAACACCCTGGCACACATTTAAAAAAAACCAAATTATCTAACTCTGTCTAGATGACAACCCTTACTTGAGAAGTTTCTTGTGCGTAGGCTTTTAGTAATAAATCAGTTTATCTGAACCTTCACATACGAACTTGGCCTTTCATGCCCGACAGTGTTAGAATCGGAAATAAAACTCAGCATTATTTGGCAGGTAAACTCCATGCCTGGTGGGTCCCTTGTAATGTTGACCTTGACTGCAAGGGTCTTCCTTGTTTAATGTTGAGCCCAAGGAGAGGTGGGCAAAAGAGGAAAACACTCAAGACAGTAACACAGGAAATTGAGGATTTCGTGGCGAATGAGGTTCAAGTAGGCATGTCCCTGGGCTATGGCCAAAAAAAGTCAAGGCAATGGTCTCACTGAAGCTCCACTTGGTTTTTATGGGCAACGCAGCTTCTGCGGCTCCTAACTCTTGAGGTTCTTGACGGATATCCTGAAGATGTTTCTGGATCCCTGGGATGATTTCTACTGAATTCATCTCCAAAGACCTCTAGAGTTAATGACGTGGATCCGCTTTGTGAAGACGTTTGGGCTATAGCAGCATCGGTACCTTCTACTTGCCTCTTTCCTTATCTCAACTCACTTTGACCAGACGTGTGCTAGTTGTATGGTTGCCTTTTTTAAAAGGTAAAGTAAAGGTTCCTCCGCACATGCGTGCTAGTCGTTTCCGACTGTAGGGGCTGGTGCTCATCTCCGTTTCAAAGCCGAAGAGCCAGCGCTTGTCCGAGGATGTCTCCGTGGTCATGTGGCCGGCATGACTAGATGCCAAAGGCGCACGGAATGCTGTTACCTTTCCACCATAGTGGTCCCTATTTTTCTACTTGCATTTTTTATGTGCTTTCAAACTGCTAGGTTGGCAGAAGCTGGGACGAGTAACAGGCGCTCACTCTGCTACGCGGCACTCGGGATTCGACCCGCCAAACTGCTGACCTTCTGATCAACAAGCTCAGTGTCCTAACCCACTGAGCCACCGCGTCCCCCGCCTTTTTTGCTCTACAGCAATATCTCTCAATCTTGTCCACTTGAAGACTTGCTGGCTGGAGAATTCTGGGAGTTGACATCGACCCATCTTCAAGTGGTCAAGGCTGAGAATTACTGCTCCATGCTATGCAAACCTTTGACCTCTTCTGTATGTGGTCTAGATGGCCAGTCTTCGTTCAGGGTTCTACAGGCCCAGCATCCATCCTGGTGTACACCAGATTTCTCTCCATCCTAGTCTCACTAATGGCTTTTAGGCAAACCACTACTTTGCTCCCCTCAATAAGAAGATGACATTTGATGGGTTGTTCCAGCATGCCAGGATGGGGGAATCAGAAGTTGGGGGCATCTGAACAGCCAATTGTGGTGGTGGGGGATGTAGAACAGCCTCTCCTGAAAAAAGATCTTTAGAAGCCCTCAACCTCCTGTTCATCTCAGAAGTATGTTGAGCAAGACATGCTGATGTTTCACTAACAGTCAATCAGAATAGAACTGGAAGGGACCTTGGAGATCATCTAGTCCAACCCCGTGCTCAAGCAGGAGACCCTGGCCTAGACAAATCCCAGACAAATGGCTGTGTCTAGTGTCTTCTTCAAAACCTCCATTGATGGAGCACGCACAGTTTCTGAATGCAAGCTGTTCCACTGGCTAATTGTTCTCACACTGGTTAATTGTTCTCGCAGTACTAGCTTCACATTTTTGAACTGGACATGAAGCTGTGTTTGGCAACAGCAGGGCCACATTGGGGCTTCTGGGGGCCCTATGCATTTTTGCCTTTGCGGGCCCCCTCCCTCTATAAAAACAAAAGTACTGATCAGAATAACAGAGCTGCTGTCTTATCTATCCCACATTTTTTTCTATCTTACCAAGAAGTAGGTCTACTTTATCAAATGCTTTCCTAAAGTATTTCTGAATTTTGTCCCTCTTTCAAGACTTACTTACAGGATGACATTCCTCATTCTTCCAAGAATGCCAGAATATCTTACCCCTTTGTGGCCACTCTGTGTTTCCCTTCCTCTACTCCAGGGGTAGGCAACCTTGGCTCTTTTATGACACATGGACCAACTCCCAGAATTCCTGAGCCAGCTGTGCTGGCTCAGGAATTCTGGGAGTTGAAGTCCACGAGTCATAAAAGAGCCAAGGTTGCCTACCCCTGCTCTAGTCCCACTCTTGGTAAGGTATGTCCTGCTTAGACAGGCAGAGAAACAGACTTTGGAACTGATTGGCTAATTGACAATAGTTAACTTAGCAGCTCTAAAATGTAGACTTTTAAGTTAATTTTTAAACAACATTTTAAAAGTTAAGACTGATAGCTCTGCACATAAGGAGCTAAACACAGAGACTATCTGCCCATTTTTCTGGTGTTGGTGAAAAAAATTAACATTTGTATACTTAAGTCCCCACTAACAGGGATTTTCCAACCAGTGCTCAATGCTAGGTATTAACCTAGCAGAAGGAAATCT
The DNA here is from genome assembly GCF_947247035.1 of Vipera ursinii. Lineage (NCBI taxonomy): Eukaryota > Metazoa > Chordata > Lepidosauria > Squamata > Viperidae > Vipera > Vipera ursinii. Next base: position 291,355,645 of record NC_139513.1, read on the forward strand.
GCAAGCTGGTTTCAATTATATCTGACAACTCCAGAGTGACACAGTGGGAAAGCTGGCCATTGCACAGGATTTCTCTCTCTTCTCATCTCTTTCCATCTCTCTCTCTCTCCATCTCTCTCTGTCTTTCTCTCTCTGTATGTGTGTATGTGTGTGTATATGTGTATATGTGTGTAGGAGGGAAAGATGACCACATTATACAGCAGTGTACTTCAACCTCAGCAAATTCAAGATATGCTCCCAGAATTCCCCAGCTAGCATGGCCCTAATGAAATCTCCTACCTACCCCATTCATCTTTTATTTTAAATATACGTGGTTGCTATTTAGCAATTAAAGTTATGGGTTATTATGGGTTCACTCCTGGAGCTTTCTTTGCATCCATGTAGACGTTCCCTTAAAATCTTGGATGGGTCAATTGGCGTTTGGAGATGGAGCCCATTGCTGTAAACCAGGGGTCTTCAAACTTGGCCCTTTTATAGCTTGTGGACTTCAACTCCCAGAATTCCTCAGCACGCTGCCTGAGGAATTCTGGGAGCTGAAGTCCACAAGTCATAAAAGGGCCACGTTTGAAGACCCCTGCTGTGAACCATTTTTCAAAATTTGCTAATGGAGCAGCTTAGGAGATTCAGTGCCGCCCTCCTCCTCCTCCTCCTCCTCCTCCTCCTCCTCCTCCTCCTCCTCTTTTCCCCAAAGAAGAAGCTCTCATCTCAGGGACAGCTGGCTACAGGACTTCTGTAGCAGGAATTTTCTCTTCCTTCCATCAATGGAAGAACAATGCTGACCTCCACTGTTGGTGAAGACATTTTCAGGCAGTTGGAAGGCTAACTCTGAAGAAAGAAGAGCAGGAGGGCTGGTGCTCTGGGCCAGCATTTCTCAACCTCAGGAACTTTAAGATGGGTGGACATCAACACCTAGAATTCCTCAGCTAGCGTGCTTGAAGAGCGGTGGACTCCAGCTCCCAGAATCCCCTGGGCAGCAAGCTTTCTGATGGGGGGGGATTTTAATTCTCCGAATTCCCCAGCCAGCCTGCTTTAAAATGAATGGATCTGAACTCCCAGAATTCCCCAGCCAGCAAGTCTACCCATCATGAAACTGCCAAGGTCAAGAAAAATTGCTCTGGGACCTTAAGACGGGCTCTCCAAACTTGAAAACTTTAAGACTTGTGGACTTCAACTCCCAGAATTCCTCAGCCAACCAGGTTGGCTGAGGAATTCTGGGAGTGGAAGTCCACAAGTCTTAAAGTTGTCAAGTTTGGAGACTTCTGCCTGAGGAGGACACCTCAAGAAGAACAGGACCAAAGTTGGTTGCTCTCCAGCTTGAAGTCTCCACATGAAGGACCCTACCTCTAAGTCTACGGTGGCATTATGCCCAGACCCTAGGAAACTTGTTACTGTGGTGTCCCACTGGTCTGTCTGAGCCCCTGAGCCCACCCCCCCAAGGGGAACCCCCCCCCCCGGAGGAGTTGGAGGAAGAGAGGCTGCAGAACCGAACCCTCCGAACCTTACAATCTTCTCAACTAGCTGGCTGATCTGCCTCTCATTGGTGGGGGCTCCGTCAACGTAGTAATCCATTCCACGCAAGCAGTAATGGCGTCCAGTGCAGGGGCTGTAGTAGCCTTGGTAGGGCATCCGGCCTGGGATGGGGTAATGATGCCGGATGTATGGAAGCTGCTTCCGAGACAAGCTGTTCAACATGTTGACCACGACTTCTCGTTCTGGAGAAAAGAATTCAGAAAGAGAGGGCAGCTAGAGGCCAGCACCAGGGGGTTGGGCTCTGTCCATTGGCAGCGGGTTCAAGGCCAACCTCAGCGGGTTCAAGGAACAAGCTGAGATTAAGGAGAAACTTCCTAACAGTGAGAACAATTAACCAGTGGAACAATTTGCCTCCAGAAGTTGTGGGTGCTTCATCACTGGAGGTTTTCAAGAAGAGATTGGAGATCCTTTTGTCTGAAATGGCATAGGGTCTCCTGCTAGTGCAGGGGGTTGGACTAGAAGTCCCCCCCACAAGGTCCCTTCCAGCTGTATTCTGTTTGATTGACTCAGGAAGCACCGCTTTTCAGAATGCAAAATTTGAAAACTCAACATTCAGAATAACAGAATAACAGAGTTGGAAGGGACCTTGGAGGTCTTCTAATCCAGGGCTTTTCAACCTTTTCACCCATTGTACCACTTTTAGGATATGGCAACATCCGAGTACCACCAGTCGCCTAGCAAGGTGTGAAAAACTTGACACCCCCCCCCCAAAAAGGAAAAAAGTGATGAAGTACAGGTAGTCCTCGACTTACAACAGTTCACTTAGTGACTGTTCAAAGTTACAATGGCACTGAAAAAGTGCCCCCCCCAGCCACAGCGGAGCAAGACACCTGCCTGCCTGCCTGGCGGTGCTCTTCCTCCTGTCCAAGGTTTTCATTGTTGTGAGCATTTCTGTTGAGGATTGGTAGCGGGGGTGAGGTGGGGGGGTTGTTTGGTTTTTATTTCCCCCCCCTCTGCTGGGTGGTTGCAGCAGGTTTTGGTCACTTCACATGACCCTGGGACACTGTGACCGTCATAAATATGAATCAGTTACCAAGCTTCTGAATGTAAATCACAAGACCCTGGAGATGCTGCAACATTCCAGCTGATCAGCACTTCTTCTGGGCTCAGCAGAAGCACCAGGATCAGTGCCGAGCTCCAGCTGGAGCCTGACGCTGATCCTGGTGCTTCCGCTGAGCCCTGACAGCCCTGCAGCTCCATCCGTCTCTCGCTCAGGCTTGTACGGTGCTGCCACCGGTTCAGCTCATTCCCCTCCCCTGCTACCACTTTTCTAGGATGGTCGCATACCACCTGCCAGGTGCCAATGTACCACAGGTGGTACCTGTACCTCTGGTTGAAAAGCCCTGTTCTAATCCAACCCACTGCTCAAGCAGGAGACCCTATACCATTTCAGGCAAATGGCTGTCCAATCTCTTCTTAAAATCCTCCAGTGATGGAGCACCCACAACCTCTGGAGGCAAGTTGTTCCACTGGTTAATTGTTCTGCAGGCGATTTCGCCTTAGTTCCAGGTTGCTTCTCTCCTTGATTAGTTCCCATCTGTTGCTTCTTGTCCTGCCTTCAGATGCTTTGGAGAACAGGTTGACCCCCACCCCCCAGCCTACTCTTCATTGTGGCAGCCGCTCAGATACTGGAAGGCTGCTAACATTTCACTCTTGGTCCTTCTTTTTATTAAACTACACGTATCCAATTCCTGCAACCGTTCTACATATATTTTAGCCTCGTGTCCCCTAATTCACCCAACCTGAAGTGATAGCAACCACGGAAGCTCAAGGCTTCACAACTATGTTTTCAGATTACCAATAAAGGAGAATATTTATCTCTCAGGGTTGAAAAAGAGGAGGAGGAGGAAGGAGAGGGGGAGGGGGAGAGGGAGGAGGAGGAGGGGAAGGAAGGGGGACAAGGAGGAGGAGACTGGGGTGTGTGTGCGCTCTCTGAGCTTGGTTGTTTTCTTGCAGACGTTTCATCACCCAACTAGGTAACATCATCAGTGCTAGAAAGGGCTTGTATATAAGCAGAGAGAAAACCCCACTCCCTCTTGGCACTGATGATGTTGCCTAATTGGGTAATGAGATGTCTGCAAGAAAAGAACCAAGCTCAGAGTGCACCTTGTCAGCCAAATTGGATAGCTGCCTTATGCCTACAGTGCGATGAGGAAGGGAAGCTTCAGGAAGAGATACCATAGTTGTTGAGTCGCTCAGGCTTTGGAGGATACTCCATGGGCATCCCGCGCAGAATGGCATCCATGCCGGCTTCCTGAAAGGCAAGTTTGCAGGAGGTAAGTCCATTGCTTTAGAAGTGGCAGCCAGGAAGGGTCCCAAAGATGCCACGTTTTGTCCCCAGTTATCTCGGAAAGAAGTACAGGGTAGTCCTCGACTCAGTTGATTTAGTGGCCATTCAAAGTTACAGCGGCATTGGAAAAAAGTGACGTATGACCGTTTTTCACACTTACGACCTTTGCAGCATCTCCATGGTCACATGATCAAAATTTAGACGCTTGGCAACTGGCTCCTATTTATGACTGCTGCCGTGTCCCAGGGTCGTATGATTTTACCTCTTACAACCCTCTGACAAGCAAAGTCAATGGGGAGGCCGAATTCACTCAACCAGGTTACTAACTTATCAACTGCAGTCACTGAGGCAAGAAAAGTTGTAAAATGGGGCAAGATTCACTTGACAAATGTCTCACTGAACAACAGAAATTTTGGGCTCATTTGTGGTTGTAGGTCAAGGGCTACCTGGTGTGGTCAAAAACGTAAAGAGGACCGACACATCATTGCATCACATCCAATGGGCACTCCTGGGAGATACAGGGATGGGCAATGGAGACAAATCAGTGGCAGAAGTGAATTTACTGCTTGGGCTATTTTCTGACTCAAGAATGGAAACCAAATGCTTCAATTCAGCAATGACATACGTACACCCAAACACCCACACCACTGATTTCTCCTCACATTTCTGCTTTTATCATTGATTCCCTGTGAATGTGTTAGAAGTTCTGTTTATATACACCCAGCTTTCTTTTCATTCCATTTTCAAAATGTGACATCATTAAAAATTGCATGTCCCATTCCTAAAATGTAGGGAGTTCTAGGGTAGTTTGCAAACAATATACATATCAGCAATTAAATCAGAGCAATAAAACAGAATGCAGGTAGTCCTTGACTTACAACCACAACTGTGCCCAAAATTTCCACGGCTGAGCAAGACGCTAAGTGAATTTTGCTCCATTTTACAACCTTTCTTGCCGCAGTTGTTAAGTGAAGCATGACAGTTGTTGAGTTAGGAACACATTTGTTAAGTGAATCTGGGTTCCCCCATTGAGTTTGCTTGTCAGAAGGTCGCAAAAGGGGATCGCGTGAACCCGGGACACAGCGACCATCATAAATATGAACTAGTTGCCAAGCGTCTGAATTTTGATCTCGTGAACTGTGAGGATGCTACAAAAGTCGTAAGGGTGAAAAATGGTCAGAAGTCCCTTGTTTCAGCGCTGTTTTCACTTTGAACCGTCAATAAACAAAAAACCGTCAATAAACAAAGTTGAGGACCATCTATACCAGCCTGTCAACTGCTTCCCTGACCACTTTTTGATTAGGTTAAAATTAAATCAATCATTCCTGTTGTGATTCCAGCAGCTGAGTCTGAGGACTCAAAGGAGGAGGAGGAGGGGCCTGGAGTGTCATCAAAGTCATAGGGAGGCTCTGAGGAGCTCCAAGACTTACAGTCTGAGGAGGAGCTTGGCCCCTCTACTCGCACTCAGGCTGAGACACAGCTGTGCTGGGAGTCTGAGTTGGACAGTGATGAAGAACAGCTGGGAAATATTCAGGATGCACGAAAGCTCAGGCAAGAGAAGTGAGTAGGACAGAGGAAAGCAATGGAACGGCTCCAAAGGCAAAGGAGAAGGCATTAGGAAGCCACGCCTTGGCTGCATAATAAAAGGGAACTTGTGGGAGGCGCTGGTTGCCAAAGGCAACCTTTGGAGTTAAGAATCAAGTTACGATGAACTGTGTTTGTTTTTCCTCAAGTCTGTGAGTAATAAAAGGGGTTTGGGTTTGTCCTGCGGTTTCTGCCTGCTGGATTTGAAGAGGGGTTTTCTCCTTGTGAACTTAGCAAGTTGCTCAAGTAGGCTGGGACAGAACAATTTCCAAATGGATTTATCCTTCAGCCAGATCTGCAATTCTCAGGATGCCAATCCATCCATTGGGTGGATGGTACAATGGTCACAGTGGTGTTGCGAAGCTATGATCTCTTTTACGTGCCTTGTGGAGACCTGGCAGGAAAAAGAGAGGGCCAGAGCATCAGAGGTGCCCACCGTGGTCAAAGAAGTCAAGAAGGTGGCCATAACGGTGCAGTTAAACCTCACTCTTTGTGTCTGCATCTACACTGGTCTCTCCGATGCTGCTGAACCACCTGGCCCTATGCTTATAGGACAACTGAGTGGGGGGGGGTCGGTGTTCCTATGCATTGGCCCCCCCTGTGGATAAGATTCCATCCTGCACCCCCCCCCAGCTCTTAATCTCTTCCCCACCCATGGAGAAAACCAGCCCTGGGCAAAAAAAAAAAGCTAAAGTGAGAATCAAGAAATTAGACAATGGGAATTACCAGAGGGAGTATTTAAAAATTGAACATTTGTTTGAATATGCTTAAAGAAATAGAAAGATTTTGAATATAAATGAAGGTTAGTTTAAGAGGGATGAGCCCCTAAGCAGGCATGTCAAACTCGCGACGTCATGTGACGTCGCGCGACGTATTGCGACTTTCCCGCCATTGCTGGCAGTGGGGTGGGCGCGGTTTTGGCGGGATGCGTCTGGCCCCCGGGCTGGCAGTTTGACATGCCTGCCTTAAAGTAATATAGTATGCCTTCTTCCCTTTTTCTTTTGTCTTGGGGTTTTTTTTTTGGCATGAGAAATATAAAAATGTTGGGATGGTTTATATAAAAAAAGTGTTTTCTCTGTTTTGTCTTCCCCCCTCCCCATTTTTGCTCTTATTTTCTTTTAGGGTCTGAGAAATGCAAAAATGTGATGGCTTGTATGAGAAAAAAGATTTAAATACTTAAGTGTAACTAATTTTGAGAAAATGTTAACCAGTAAGAATGTTTTGAATGCTGTGGGGAAAACAAATTTAAATAAGAATGTAAACAGGATTTATGATGAGGCAATCAAGATGATCAATGAAAAGAAGCTTTATACCCATGTGGTTATTATTTGCAGAAACACGAGAAAAATGTTTAATTGTCATTTATTTAAATAAGAACTGTATTAATTTAAGGTTGGCTAAAGAGAATATTATTGGAAGAAGAGGAAATCAAGTAAAGCTATTATATGGAGTTATAGAAATTAATTGTTATTGATTGTTTTTTAAATACTAACCCAGACATCACGATGTTTACCAATTATTAAGGCAGGGGTGTCAAACTTGCGACATCGCACGATGTAGCGGAGCTTTTTCCTCATTGCCGGCAATGGGGTGGGCGCGGTTTTGTTGTGATGCGTCCGGCCCGCACGGTGGCAGTTTGACACCCCTGTATTAAGGTGTATGTTAAAAATCAATAAAACATATTTTTTTTAAAAAAACAAAGAAAGAGAGAAAAAGAGAAAGAAAGAAAGAAAGAAGAAAGAAAGAAAGAAAGAAAGAAAGAAAGAAAGAAAGAAAGAAAGAAAGAAAGAAAGAAAGAAAGCCAACCCTGGCGTGGCGTGGTGTGGCTTACCCTGGGGATCCGTGGCAGGTACGTGGTGTATCGGTTCCAGGCTGCACTGTTGTACGGCCCAGTCCGCCAGGTTGCATATCTGTCGTTGCCGACGAACACCGGGTTGAATTTTTCTGGGTTTGGAAAAGAGTGTAGGGTTTTCAGGAAACCAGTGGGGAGACCCCAAGTGGAAGGGGTTCGGTGGGGGTGCCACCCAGGGTCTTGAGGGAAGGCTGGAATTATTGGTTGGTTGGTTGGTTGGTTCATAAAATTTATTGGCTGCCCATCTTATCATAGGTAAGTTACAGTACATATACAGTTAAAAACATAAAAAGACATTCAAACCAAGGACACCTGGGGAGGCCGGGAGCGGAGTGAGGGAGATGGGATCTGCTATTACTCAGTCAACCACCTAACTTCAAGAAGCACATACAGGTAGTCCTCGACTGATGACCGCCATTGAAAATTGGACAACTTATTTGTCTGGCATGGTATAAGGCAGGGGTCCCCAACCTGTGGGCTGCAGTCCACCACCAGGCTGTTGCCTATTTGCAACCGGGCCGGGTAAGGGGCAGGCCGGCGCACGTGCAGCCCCACTTGCGTGAGCGGCGCCCCAAAAACTTCTCTCTAGCATGGGTGGAGCTATGCGTGTGAGCGCTAGCCCGCCACTCATGTGACCTGGTTCCCCTCTCCCCTCCCACCAGTCGGGCCACCAAAGGTTGGGGACCACTGGTATAAGGTTTCCTGCTTGAGCAGGGGGTTGGACTAGAAGACCTCTAAGGTCTCTTCCACCTCTGTTATTCTCTTTGTTGTTAATGTTAATTTAATTTAATTTAATTTATTAATATTTCTATACCGCCCTTCTCCCGAAGGACTCAGGGCGGTGTACAGGGCAAGAATAAAACACAGAAATTACAAAAGTTAAAAAGTAATTAAATACATGCCCCAATTAAAAAATACAGTTAATACATAATAAAAACCCCAATAAAAATAATAAAAAACCCCACCAATCCCCCCTCAGGCCAGGCCGGCTTGCTCGAAGAAGTATGTTTTGAGATCGCGGCGAAAGGAGCGAAGATTGGGCGCCGTCCGGAGCTCAACCGGTAACTGGTTCCATAGCTCCGGGGCGCCCACAGAGAAGGATCTCCCCCTGGGGGTCACCAGTCGACATTCTCTGACCGGTTAAGTCAGCTTTGCCTCATTTTAACGACCTTTCTTGCCATAGTTCAGTTAGTAACACGGTTGTTAATGTATCTGGCTGCCCCGCTGACTTGACTTGTCAGAAGATCGCAAAAGGGGGATCCCGTGACCCTGGGACACTGCGACCCCGACCCAAACGCGAGCCAGTTTCCAAATTTTGATCACGTGACCACAGGGATGCTGCAAGGGTCGTAAGTGTGAAGAACAGTCATAAGTCTCTTTTTTTTTAAGTGCCGTTGTAACTTTAAATGGTCACTAAACAAAATGGTTGTAGGTCAAGGACTGCTTGTCGTTTCCGTTTTCTTCTACTTTTTTTAGTTAAGGAAGCCTGTTTCTCCCCCCCCCCCATCTTTTGGCTACTAAAAGCAGATGAAGATCGCCCCCCCAATGTTTCATGAGAACAGACTTTGAAATGTCAGGAGCAATTAAAACAGACTAGCATCGAACTGATTCATCGCATTGTTTTATCCGAGTTGCATGACTCAGGATTCATTAATTGGTACAATAAATAGAAACTCTATAGGGCAGTGATGGAGAACCTTTTAGAGACCGAGTGCCCAAACTGCAACCCAAAACCCACTTATGTATCGTTGGGTGCCGGGTAGGCGTGGCCCATTGGGTGGGCGTGGCCCATTGGGTGGGCGTGGCTGTGGTGGTAACGGCAGACTGGGTGGGACTAAAAAGTTCAATCAATCAATTCAAATTTTGCCAGATCTCTTTTTTTCCCATGAGAAGTTGAAATTGATTGATTGAACTTTTTTTTTTGCACATGGCAGCGGAGGCCTAAAGCGAAAAGGTTTTATAAAACCCGGCTGAAGGCCTAGGACTGAGGTGACGGCGTATGTGCCCACAGAGAGGGCTCTGCGTGCCACCTGTGGCACGCGTCCCATAGTTTTGCCACCGTGAGTGTAGGGTTTGCTCCACTATCGAAATTTATTAGGGTGACAAACGCTGAGAAACCCTTTTTAGCTGTGAATTCTCACAGGGGGAGAAGACCCCCAACATCTGGCCAGGCCAGAACACTGCAGGTACAAGGTCTATGCCAGCGGTGGGCAGCTATAGCCTCTTTATGACCTGTGGACTTCAACTCCCAGAATTCCCCAGCTAGCATCAGAATTCTGGGAGTTGAAGTGCACATGTTGCAAAGAGGCCTCAGTTGCCCATCCCTGCTCTGTGCTGTTTGCCTTAGGCAGCTTTGCCAAGAGGAATCCTTCATAGACAGGGAGTCCTCGAGTTATGACCACAATTGAGCCCAACATTTGTGTTGCTAAATGAAGCATTTGTTAAGTGAGTTTTGCCCCATTTTACGACCTTTCTTGCCACCGTTGTTAAGGGAATCACTGCAGCTGACAAGTTAGTAACCCGGTTGTTAAGTGGATCTGGCTTCCCCCTTGACTTTGCTTGTCAGAAGGTCGCAAAAGCAGAACACATGACCCCCCCCCCCCAGGGCACTGCGACCGTCATAAATGGTCGTAAGTGTGAAAAATGGTCATAAGTCCCTTTTCTCAGTGCCGTTGTGACTTTGAACAGTCACTAACTGAACCGTTGTAAGTCGAGCTGTATTGTTTAGATAGCTCTGTTTCTAATGTTTTAATCCCAGTCCTGCTCTCTAGGCAGCATCAACTGATTAGGCGCAAGCTTGCTTGTTTTCTCCTGCGACGGTTCTGATCTTGGACATCGTGAGACATTCAAAGGATTCAGCAGGTTTTGCACTGACAGGTAAACTACCAGAGGGGTAGGAAATTGGTGGGCTCTCTGCCATTTCTATAGGTGGAAGGGGATGTCCCTGCTGGGTTGCCCAGTTAACAGGTAGAAATGAACAAGGGATACCGAGATTGGGGAGGTCAAATGTCTGCATCAGTGTTTCAAACCTGGCAACTTAGATGGGAGGACTTCAACTCCCAGAATTCCCCAGCCAGCAAGCTTTAAGATGGGAGGACTTCAACTCCCAGAATTCCCCAGCCAGCAAGCTTTAAGATGGGTGGACTTCAACTCCCAGAATTCCCCAGTCAGCAAGCTTTAAGATGGGTGGCTTTCAATTCCCAGAATTCTCCAGCCAGCAAGCTTTAAGTTGGGTGGACGTCAACTCCCAGAATTCCCCAGCCAGCATAATTTAAGGTGGATGGACCTCAATTCCCAGAATTTCCAGCCAGCAAGCTTTAAAATGGGTGGGTTTCAATTCCCAGAATTCACCAACCAGCATACTTTAAGGTATTGTTGTTGTTAGTTGCGAAGTCGTGTCCGACCCATTGTGACCCCATGGACAACGTTCCTCCAGGCCTTCCTGTCCTCTACCATCTTCCAGAGTCCATTTAAGCTCACGCCTACTGCTTCAGGGACTCCATCCAGCCACCTCATTCTCTGTCGTCCCCTTCTTCTCTTGCCCTCAATCTTTCCCAGCATTAAGCTCTTCTCCAGTGAGTCCTTCCTTCTCATTAGGTGGCCAAAGTATTTGAGCTTTAGCTTAAGGATCTGGCCTTGTAAAGAGCAGTCAGGGTTGATCTCCTCTAAGACTGTCCAGTTTGATCGCCTTGCAGTCCAAGGGACTCGCAGGAGTCTTCTCCAGCACCATAGTTCAAAGGCCTCAATTCTTTGGCGCTCAGCCTTTCTTATGGTCCAACTTTCACAGCCATACATTGCAAGTGTGGAGACCATAGCCTTGACTATAGGCACTGTTGTTGGCAGGGTGATGTCTCTGCTTTTTAGTGTGCTGTCTAGATTTGCCATGGCTTTCCTCCCCAGGAGCAAAGTGTCTTTTAATTTCTTGGCTACAGTCCCCATCTGCAGTGATCTTGTTGCCCAGGAAAATAAAATCTATCACTACCTCTATTTCTTCCCCATCTATTTCCCAGAAATTGAGAGGGCCTGAATTGTCCCCATGGACAGTACTGTCCCCATGGACAGTACTTTAAGTTGGGTGAACTTCAATTCCCAGAATTCCCCAACCAGCAACCTTTGGGTTTGGTGGACCTCAATTCCCAGAATTCACCAGCCAGCAAGCTTTAAGTTGGGTTGACAACCACTTTGCTTAACAATAGAAATTCTGTTCCCAGTTATGGTCATAAGTGGAGGACCACCTCTACCACAGTGTAGCAGAGTCAAAGGGAAGGAGTTGAGGACAACTCAAGTACCTTCTTCACGGGTCACCCAATACTTGTACGGCCGGTAGGCTGTTGGTTCTATCGAATTCTTGTAGGAATACTCCTGGACTGCCCTTTTCACCATCTTCTCCAGGTGGGCTTGGTCAATCGGATGGTCCACTTTGGGCACGGTCAAGCCCTGCAGAGAGGAAGGAGAGCAGGTCAATTTGTGGAGATGTGGAGGAAGAGTTTGGGTAGCCTTGGATCAGGGGTCTTCAAACTTGGCCCTTTTATGACTCGTGGACTTCAACTCCCAGAATTCCTCAGCCAGCTTGCCTGGCTGAGGAATTCTGGGAGTTGAAGTCCACGAGTCATACAAGGGCCAAGTTTGAAGGCCCCTGCCTTGGATGAATCACTTGTGCGCTGACAACTACTAAAGTGGGAAATGTAGACACGTAGAACTGTTGAGTTGGCAGGACACAAAGTTCTTCTACTCGGGTGTTTCTCAACCTTGCTCAATTTAACATAGGCTTGGGCTTCAACTCCCAGAATTCCCCAGCCACCATGGGTGGATTTCAACTCCCAGAATTCTGCTTGCTCGGTCCCACCCTCTCTGCAAGAAAACCACCCAGCTCAGAGAGCACCAAGGACCTCACGGTGTTCTCCTCCTCCTCCTCTGCAGAAACACCACTTCCTTCTAGTACTGATGATGTCACCTAGTCCTAGTGGAACAGCTAGTGCAGAGGTGATAAACTGGCGGCCTGGCTCCGCAAAGGCAAAAAACGTCACGATCTATCACGTGACACGATCACATTTGACACCCGTGAGCTAGTGGAACAGCTTGCATTAACCAGTGGAACAGCTTGCTTTCAGAAATTGTAGGCGCTCCATCACTGGAGGTTTTTAAGAAGAGACTGGACAGCCACTTGTCTGAGATGGTACAGGTTCTTCTGCTTGAGCAGGGGACTGGACTAGAAGACCTCTAATGTCCTTTCCAGATTCTATTCTATTCTATTCTATTCTATTCTATTCTATTCTATTCTATTCTATTCTATTCTATTCTATTCTATTCTATTCTATTCTATTCTATTCTATTCTATTCTATTCTATTCTATTCTATTCTATTCTTCTATTCATGAAACATCTGCAAGAAAGCAACCCAATTCAGAGAGCTCCAAGGACCTCAGTCTCCTCCTCCTCCTCCTCCTCCTCCTCCTCCTCCTTCTCCTCCTCCTCCTCCTCCTCCTTCTCCTCCTCCTCCTCCTCCTCCTCCTCCTCCTCCTCCTCCTCCTCCTCCTCCTCCTCCTCCTCCTCCTCCTCTCTGCAAACCCCACTTCCTTTGAGAGCTAATGATGTCACGTAGTTGGATCTGCAAGAAAACCACCAAGCTCAGAGGGGCACCAAGGACCCCATGCTTCTCTCTTCACAACCTCTCCAGGACCCCCTGGGAAGGACTCTCAACTCCAGAGGGATCCATAAAGCAAAGCTGTCCTCCATGAAGGAAAGATTGCTAGGAGACTCACAGCTGTGACGCGGCTGTCAACTCTTCGAGGGAGCAAAAATCAGGAAAACCAACTCTACATTTTTGAAAGGAACCGTCTTCTATTGAGATAGCTTGTGGTAGCAGAACTTGAGAAAGCTCCCGACTGTGTTCTCCCCGTGGGTTCCTCTTATATGCCAGGGGGGTAGGGTGGAGCTAAGGCTTGTTTCCTTGGCTTATGTTTGGCTGGGTGTTGTGGTAACCATCTGTGCATGGTTTCTCCCAAGGTCATCTCTGTGCCTCTTTACACTGCCAGATCTTGACATGCATGCATCACACGAGCCAGCAAGAGGGAGAGGTAGGCCTCAGCTGAACGACCATAATCGAGGTTGAAATTTCTAACACTAAGCCACTGTTAAATGAGTTTAACGAACCCTGCCTGATTTTGCAACCTGTTTTGCCATGGTTGTCCAAGTGAATCACTGCAGTCATTAAGTGAGTCGCGTGCTCGTTAAGTGAATCTGACTTTCCCCCATTTGACTTTGCTTGCCAGAAGCCAGGAGGGAAGGCTGCAAAATGGCGATCACTTGACATCAGGATGCCACATCAGGATGTCATAAAAAAATGCCAGCTGCCCCAAACCCAAAGTTTGATCATGTGGGATGCCGAGGCAGTTGTAAGTGTGAGGACCTGACACAAGTCACTTTTTTCAGAGGCACTGTGACTTTGAACGGTCACTAAATGAATAGCTGTATTTGCATTGGATGAGGAAAATATCGTGCAGATGCAAACACTCACCTGGCTAAGATTGGTTAGTAAGTACTTGGCTTTTTGTAGTTTACTGCATGTGTGAATCTAGCACAGTTAGCTGGCTGTGGAATTCTGGGAGTTGAAGTTCAGGCAGCTCAAAGTTGTCAAGGTCGAAAACATTGGTTTAGTCCAGGGGTTGGCAACCTTGGCTCTTTTATTGACTCGTGGACTTCAACTCCCAGAATTCCTGAGTCAGTTATGCTGAGGGGAAATGGAGAGGTTGCCATGATGAGTCAGTTATGCTGACTCAGGAATTTTGGGAGTTGAAGTCCACGAGTCATAAAAGAGCCAAGGTTGCCAAGTCCTGATTTAGTGAATTGTGAGAACCTAGAAAATGGTTTTTAGACTATAGAAAAAGTGCAAAGAGCAACAAAGATGATTAAGGGACTGGAGGCTAAAACATATGAAGAACGGTTACAGGAACTGGGCATGGCTAGTCTAGTGAAGACAAGGACCAGGGGAGACATGATAGCAGTCTTCCAATATTTGAGAGGTGCCACAGAGAGGAGGAGGTCAACCTATTTTCCAAAGCACCTGAAGGCCAGACAAAGATTTTTTTTTAATTTTTATTTTAATAATATTTCTATACCGCCCTTCTCCCGAAGGACTCAGGGCGGTGAACAGGGCAAGAATAAAAATACAAATTACAAAAGTTAAAACTAGATTAAATAAATGCCCACATACTAAAATACATCTTTAAAACCCCGATAAAATAACAATAGCAACCCCCCCCAATCCCCTCATCAGGCCAGGCCAGCTTGTTCAAAAAAGTATGTTTTTAGCTCGCGGCGAAAGGAGCGAAGGTCGGGCGCCGTCCGGAGTTCAACCGGTAGCTGATTCCATAGCTCCGGGGCGCCCACAGAGAAGGATCTCCCCCTGGGGGCCACCAGTCGACATTCTCTGACCGGTGGCACCCTGAGGAGGCCCTCTCTGTGGGAACGCACAGGGCGGAGGGAAGTCCGGAGTACCTGTTCCCTCAGGTACTCCGGACCCCTGCCATGTAGGGCTTTGAATACCATTACTTTGAATACCATTACTAGTACCTTGAATCTCACCCGGAAGGCAACTGGCAACCAATGCAGCTCACGGAGCAGAGGTGTAACGTGGGAGTATCGGGAGACTCCCAACACAACTCTCGCGGCTGCATTCTGTACCAGTTGGAGCTTCCAGGTGGTCCTCAAGGGCAGCCCCATGTAGAGAGCGTTGCAGTAGTCTAGTCGAGAGGTCACGAGCGCATGAGTGACCGTGCATAGATCATCCCGGCTTAGATAGGGCCGCAACTGGCGCACCAGGAGAACCTGGGCAAAAGCCCCCCTAGTCACAGCTCCTATATGGTCTTCCAGGGTGAGCCGTGAATCTAGGAGGCCTCCCAAGTTGCGAGCCCTATCTACGGGGGGTAATAGTTCACCCCCCATAGTGAGAGGTGGAATGTCCGAATAAACTCGGGATGAAGGTATGCAAAGCCACTCGGTCTTGTCGGGGTTGAGTTGAAGTCTGTTCCTCCCCATCCAGACCTGAACCGCCTCCAGGCAACGGGACATCACGTTGAATAACGGATGGAAACCGATCAAGGAGAGATTCAACTTGGAAATAAGGAGCAATTTCCTGACAGTGAGAACAATCAAGCAGTGGAACAGTTTCCCTTCAGAAGTTGTGGGAGCTTCATCACCGGAGGCTTTTAAGAAGAGACTGTCAGAAATGGCCTAGGGTCTCCTGCTTAAGCAGGGGGTTGGACTAGATGACCTACAAGTTCCTTTCCAAGTCTGTTATTATAAATTCCTTCTCTCCACTCATCCCATATAGAGATTCATCGATGGATACCTGGAATGGATTACCTTTGTGATATGCCCATTCGAGCTCCATTGTTGCAGGGAAGGCTCCTGATAGGTGTGTTTCCTAACCACCGGCACCCGATAGGAGTCTGTGTAGGTGCTGAGGGGGGTCTCGGTTTTATGTGCAAAGATGAACATGGTTCCAGAAGGGTCTCATTCAAAGATGGCTGCCTTGGGCGTCAACCTAATTCTCTACGACTGTCTAGTTGTTTATCAAAAGGGATTCCAGCGTGAAAGGGAGCACCTTCACCCCACCTTCGGCCGATAAGAAAATAAAAATGGGGACTCTTTGTACTCTACTAACAAACAACTACTCCTGGCTGCTAATGGCCCACCAAGCTCAGCCTAACACCGGGTCTACCTCAGCTGTGATGTCACAGTCATGGAGAGCAGCCATAATACAGGGGAGCAGAGAAGAGGGCAGGGGGATCATGGGAAGGACAGGGGCTTTTCCTGGGGAATCTGGCTTCTCGATTTGGGTACCCCCCATCCTGGCTCCACCCTGTTGGGTTGCTTCCCTGGACGGGCAGAGGCCCAAAAAGGACGTCATTGCTCCTCAAGTGGTTGCTGAAGAGTGGCTGGAAGAGTTATCAATAGAAGAGAATATCTGTAGCTCAGGGTTGAACCCTGGGGTCTCGATGGTCTCTTGAGCTTGGTTGTTTTCTTGTAGACGTTTCAATACCCAACTAGCGAACGCCATCCGTGCTACCAGTATCCGTAGTACTATTATCAGTAGCACTGATGGTGTTTCCTAGTTGGATGTTAAAATGTCTGCAAGCAGACAACCAAGTTCAGAGACCATCAAAGACCTTGCAACTCCTCCTCCTCCTCCTCTTCTTCACCACAAACCTGCTCCCTTCCAGCACTGAGAATGTTACCTAGTTGGGTCATGAAACGTCTGCAAGAAAACTGCCAAGCTCAGAGACCATCAAAGACCCCAAAGTCCTCCTCTCCACAAACCCTCCTCCCTTCTAGCACGAATGATGTTGCCTAGTTGGGTCATTAAATGTCTGCAAGAAAAACCCCAAGCTCAGAGACCATCAAAGATCCCACAGTCTTCCTCCTCCTCCTCCTCCTCCTCCTCCTCCTCCTCCTCCTCCTCCTCCTCCTCCTCCTCCTCCTCCTCCTCCTCCGTGCTGCAATGGTTGTAAGTGAGAAAAACGGTCATAGGTCACTTTTTTTAGTGCCGTTGTAACTTTGAACGGTCACTAGCCAAACTTATAAGTCAAGGACTACCTGTGAGGGTGAATTAGTAGCTTATATCTTACCGCTTAAAGACAAATAAGAATTTATTGGACCAGAAGGACAGTAAAAAGATATTCCATTTAAATTTTGGACTGAAAAAAATGCTCATTTTTCTATATTTATGGCTCACTGGAAAAACCGTATAGAGTATCAGGGGTAGGCAACCTTGGCCCTTTTATGACTCATGGACTTCAACTCCCAGAATTCCTGAGCCAGCCATGCTGAAGGGAAAAGGAGAGGTTTCCAAGCTGAGCCATGCTGGCTCAGGAATTCTGGGAGTTGAAGTCCACGAGTCATGAAGGAGCCATAGTTCCCCCATGCTGGCTCAGGAATTCTGGGAGTTGAAGTCCACGAGTCATGAAGGAGCCATAGTTCCCCCATGCTGGCTCAGGAATTCTGGGAGTTGAAGTCCACGAGTCATGAAGGAGCCATAGTTCCCCCATGCTGGCTCAGGAATTCTGGGAGTTGAAGTCCACGAGTCATGAAGGAGCCATAGTTCCCCCATGCTGGCTCAGGAATTCTGGGAGTTGAAGTCCACGAGTCATGAAGGAGCCATAGTTCCCCCATGCTGGCTCAGGAATTCTGGGAGTTGAAGTCCACGAGTCATGAAGGAGCCATAGTTCCCCCATGCTGGCTCAGGAATTCTGGGAGTTGAAGTCCACGAGTCATGAAGGAGCCATAGTTCCCCCATGCTGGCTCAGCAATTCTGGGAGTTTAAGTCCACGAGTCCTAAAAGAGACAAGGTGCCCTACCCCTGGTAGAGTATAGACTATTTTGGCATGAAATCTAAAAAAAAAAGGCTTTTGTGGTTTTGATGATCAGGAAAAATTAACGAATAGAAAAAGCTTTGAGCTTTTTTGATGATCACAGAGTAAGAGGTATTTTTTTTAAAATCACGTTTAAATTTGTTGCAGAGAAAATGGGAAGCTTTTTTCCCCCCTATTTCTTTTTATTCTTTCTCACTGGCCTTTTCTGTTTCCCTTATTCCTTCTCTCTCTCTTTCCTTGTTCTCTCTCTTTTGTGCTAGTTGGTGTGAGGTTTTGGGGTTCTTTTTAAAACTTTCAATTAAAAAAAATATTTTTTCCTAAAAAATGGAAATGCATGCTAACTTTTGGCTTTGAATGGACTCATTATTCCTGGATTGGAAAGATTACATGGTGTACTTCTGTATGGATGAGATTTATTTATTTATTTGGATTTGCATTTATAAACTGCTCAACTCCAAGGGACTTTTTAATATTTTAAAACTAAGTTGCTATTTTGCATCTACTGTAATTTTATTTATTTTTTGCATTTATTAAATTTATACGCTGTCCATCTCACTGTCTCACATATTAGGACAGGCTGACAACATACTGTAAGTAAAAATAGAATTATAAACTATGCAAACAGTAAAAGAATACATACAGATAGTTCTCAAACTACAACAGCAATTGGGACTGAAATTTTGGCTGTAAGTTGTGACAGTCATAAGTCAAGACTCCCTGGTGACCATTTTTATGGTGGTCATTAACAAATCCCACGGTTGTAAGTCTCATGTGATTGTAAGTGTGAACCCATTCTCCTGAATGGCTGTTTTTTGCCAATAAAATTGAATTGGTTGTGTCAGGATAAAGACTAAACAGCTTATGTAATGATGTAATGTAATATAAGGTGGATGATGGAATGATGGAATGACTCAGCAGAGTTTGTGTATGTATCCCTTTAAAAGTCTGAGTATAAAAGGGAAGGCTTTGCTGGAGACTCACTCTCTCTCTCATCCGTTTGACTGCTGTAATTGCTGTGCGATGGAGTGTGTTGAATGACCACATGTATGTATTTTGTGCCTAGTGCATGTTCTGACAGGTTGTCTATCTAGCACCCAAAATGTGATCGTGTGACCATGAGGGTAGCACAACATTTCAAATGGCTTTCTGAGGTTGCTGGAAGGCCAAACAATACGTTGAGGACTACCTGTGTTTATTCTGACCTGCATTAGTTCAAAGAGAAAATGTTAGCATGTAAAAATATGGTTGTAGGACCCTCCATCTCATGGCAAAGCCATTGTTGGATGCTGAGATTGCAGGAACCACTTTTTGGTGGTTTTCTTGGAGACATTTAATGACCCAGTTAGGTAACAGCATCAGTGCTAGGAGGAGAACTATGGGATCCTTGGTTCCCTCTGAGCTTGGTGTTCTTGCAGATGTTTCATGACCTAATTAGGTAACAGCATCAGTGCTAGGAGGAGGAGAACTATGGGATCCTTGGTTCCCTCTGAGCTTGGTGTTCTTGCAGATGTTTCATGACCTAATTAGGTAACAGCATCAGTGCTAGAAGGGAGAGGGGGTTGTGGAGAGGAGGAGGAGGACGATGACAACTGTGAAGTGCTTGGGGCTCTCTGAGCTTGATGGTTAGAGTAGAGTAGAGTAGAGTAGAGTAGAGTAGAATAGAATAGAATAGAATAGGCCTTGGAGGTCTTCTAGTCAACCCCCCTGCTCAAGCAGGAAACCCTATACCAGGAATCTGCAATCTTGACAACATTAAGACTTGTTGACTTCAGCTCCCAGAATTCCTCAGCACAGCATAGCTGGCTGAGGAATTCTGGGAGCTGAAGTCCACAAGTTTTAAAGTTTTCAAGGTTGCAGACCCCTGCCCTATATCATTTCAGGCAAATGGTTGTCCAATCTCTTCTTAAAAACCGCCAGTGTTGGAGCATTCACCGCTTCTGGAGGGAAGCCGTTCCACTGGTTAATTGTTCTCACTGTCAGGAAGTTTCTCCTTAGTTCTAGGTTGCTTCTCTCCTTGATTAGTTTCCATCTATTCCTTCTTGTCCTGCCCTCAGGTGCTTTGGAGAATAGCTTGACTCCCTCTTGCAGACGTATCATGACCTAACTAGGTAGCAGCATCAGTATTAGAAGGGAGGAGGAGGGGGGGAGCAGAATATGGGATCCTTGGTGCTCGCTGAGTTTGACTCCTTTCTTGCACACGTTTCATTACCTAACTATGTAACTTCATCAGTGCTACAAGGAAGTATTGTTTGCAGAGAGGAGGAAGAGGAGCAGCAGCAGCAGGAGGAGGAGGAGGACTGTGGGGTCCTTGCTCCTCTCTGAGTTTGTTGGTTTGCTTGCAGACGTTTCATTACCCACCTTTAATCTCTTCCCTCTGAATTAAGGAGTCAACTGCTGGGAGGCAGAGACTACAGACATAACTGCTCTCCATGAAGGGTTTGGCTTCTGCTTGGCCCACATTGTTTGCCTCAGAACTGGCACGCTCTTCTTCTTCTGTCTTCTTCTGTCTTCTTCTCCCTCACCTGTGTGTGTTGCAAGAATGATGTGCAAATCCTACAAAGAGCAAGCGACTGTCTGGAAATAGTTTTTTTTTTCATTCTATAATTTCAGCTTTCCTTTGAATTGATCCAGACAGAACTGGGCCACTTCTGTCCAAATTAATCTTGCTTACAGGCCAGCTTTCACATGGCGAACTGGGCCAGCTAGGTAAAGGTAAAAGTAAAGGTTCCCCCGCACATGCATGCTAGTCGTTTCCGACTCTAGGGGCCGGTGCTCATCTCCGTTTCAAAGCCGAAGAGCCAGCGCTTGTCCGAGGATGACTCCATGGTCATGTGGCCGGCATGACTAGATGCCAAAGGCGCACGGAACGCTGTTACCTTCCCACCGGAGTGGTCCCTATTTTTCTACTTGCATTTTTACGTGCTTTCGAACTGCTAGGTTGGCAGAAGCTGGGACGAGTAACAGGCGCTCACTCTGTTACGTGGCACTCGGGATTCAACCCGCCAAACTGCCGATCTTCTGATCGACAAGCTCAGCATCCTAACCCACTGAGCCACCGCGTCCCTATAAACCCAGTTAGTTCATCCCAATTGGCCTTGTTGTGGGAAGGCTGAGATACCCATCCTGGCCAATAGAGGGTGGTGTTTTCACAAGGATGACTTGGTTGCTTTGAAGCCAATTCACACCTTCCTTCCTTCCTTCCTTCCTTCCTTCCTTCCTTCCTTCCTTCCTTCCTTCCTTCCTTCCTTTCTCTTTCTTTCTTTCTTTCTTTCTTTCTTTCTTTCTTTCTTTCTTTCTCTTTCTTTCTTTCTTTCTTTCTTTCTTTCTTTCTTTCTTTCTTTCTTTCTTTCTTTCTTTCTTTCTTTCTTTCCTGATGCAGTGGGATCCCAGGGGTGGGGGAGTCTGTGAGAGGGTGGAGAGAGGCCTCAAAGTCAAATGGTGGCTGCTTCCACACCAAAAAAGCCTTGCCTCTTTTTGTATACACCGCATGCACAGTACATGCAAAAAAGCATGACTTTAATTGTATGGTTGTGGCTGCCATCTTGACTCTTTTGCCCCCTCCTGACACTAAGTCGGAAAAGGTTTTTAAGAAGAGGTTTTTAAGAAGAGACTGGACAGCCATTTGTCTGGAATGGTCAAGGGTCTCCTGCTCAAGCAGGGGGTTGGACTAGAAGACCTCCAAGGTCCCTTCCAACTCTGATATACACCTGGTGGATTTTCCAACCCATTGTTGTCACATAAAGGATACTTTCCTTCTGATCTTGGGCTTGGATGGCTGTTCCAGAGAAACTGGAGCAGATTCACCAACTAGCCTGAATAGCCTTTCCCAGACAGCACGGTCCATATGTGCTGGACCTCAATACCCATAATCCTGAGCCTATGCCATACTGGGCAGCAGAAATCAACAGCAATATATTTCAAGGTTCAATAGGAGGAGATGCCTTCATAGCTCTGATTTAAATAGAAGAGAATATTTGTAGCTCAGGGTTGGACTGTGGAGTCCTTGGCGCTGAGTTTGACTGTTTCCTTGCAGACGTTTCATGACCCAACTAGGGAACTTCATCAGTGCTACAAGGAAGTGTGGTTTGCAGAGAGGAGGAGGAGGGGACTGTGGGGTTCTGGTGCTCCCTGAGCTTGGTTGTTTTCCTGCAGACGTTTAATTGCCCAACTAAGTTAGAAAAGTGTGGGGTTTAGGAGGAGGAAGAGGAGGAGGAGAAACAACTCTGACCTTGGTTGTTTTCTTGCAGCCATTTCATTACCCAGCTTGGTAATATAACCTTTAGAACTGGTGATTTTACCTAGTTGGGTAATGAAATGTCTGCAAGAAAACAACCAAGCTCAAAGTGCACCAGGAATCCCACCCAACTATCTGTGGGGCTCTCCTTATTGAGTGTTGGCCAGGAAAGACAGCACCACGGAGAGCTGGCTGGACGTCCAAAGCTTGATGGCCTTGAACTGATCCAGAAGACCTTCCCTGCTGGGTCAGGTTGTGTTCCAGTTCAAGGCATCTTATTACCACCTTCTCAACCGCCATGTTCCAGATACGGTGGGCATCTCAGTCTCATATGCACTTTTAGAGTTACCTGGGTCACAAACTTATTCTCGCTCCAGAGAGTCATTGGAGCTTCCTCAAAGGCCTTCTTCATGGTGTTGGGAGGCCTGTAGGAGTCAGCGTAGGTGCTGATGGGCGTCTTGGTTTTGGCAGCAAAGAGGAACATCTCGGATGGATCTGGACGGCTCTTCAGAAATCGTAAATGCAAGGAGAGGGAGTAACGTACACTTCTTCGGCAGAAGAGCTGGAGACCTCAGCCTCATGGAGTCTGGGGCTACTTCCCTACAGATGCTGGGAAAGGGAGAGTTGCTCTTCATGCCAGTGGGGCAAAATTAAGTCTTTTTTTTTCCCCCCTTGAAGATCACAGCCCTTCCCAACAGTCAGCCTTGGCATCATGGGTGATGTCACAGTTGGCAGGCAGAAATAGGCAAGTGGGTCAGGAAAACCCATCCAGCTAGGCCCAAGGCTTGAGAGCAGGGTTTTGCAACCTCAGTAACTTGAAGATGTATGGACTTCAACTCCCAGAAGTCCTCAACCAGCATGAAATTCGTACTTCCCAAAGCTTGCTAACGAGGGAAATTCTGGGAGTTGAAGTCCACAGATCTTTGAAGCTTGCCAGCTAGGGAATTCTGGGAGTTAAGTGCACAAGTCTTCAAGTTGCCAGGTTTGGAGACGCCTGTTCTACATGTACACCCCTGGAAATGCCAGAGAACTTTCTGCCATGTGCAGGAGCTCAGCAAGTTATTGGGTAGAAGATGGACCTAAGGTGAAAATGAAAACTTCAAGCAAAGCCCCTTACCCCAGCAGAGGGAGCAACCACCTTTGGGTGACCCAGTTGATCCCCGAGCACCATCGGTAACTACTGAAGATGTCTATGTCACCTGCAGATTTCATTTTGCATGATTCTGCCTTCCAGGGCTTTGTAGAGGGAGATCCCGCTGAAGGTTTAGTTCCGTTGGGGACATTTGGATGTCCAACCATCTGAATGTTTTAAAGAAATGGAACTGGGATTGAGAGTAGGTTTCTTTCTAGGAATTGAGGATGACCACAGAGACAATGAAGCCGCCTCAAAGCCAGCGAGTCTTCTAACCTTTTCCTCTAAAGTAGTGGTTCTCAACCTCAGCAGCTTGTAGATGTGTGGGTGCCAACTCCCAGAATTCTCCAGTTAGGAAACTTTAAGATCTATGCACTTCAACTCCCCCAACTCCCCCTTCAGCAAGCTTTAAGATGTGTGGACTTCAGCTCCCAGAATTCTCCAGTCAGGAAGCTTTAAGAAGTGTAGACTTCAGCTCCCAGAATTCCCCTGTCAGGAAGCTTTAAGAAGTGTAGACTTCAGCTCCCAGAATTCTCCAGTCAGGAAGCTTTAAGAAGTGTAGACTTCAGCTCCCAGAATTCCCGTCAGGAAGCTTTAAGAAGTGTAGACTTCAGCTCCCAGAATTCCCCTGTCAGGAAGCTTTAAGAAGTGTAGACTTCAGCTCCCAGAATTCCCGTTAGGAAGCTTTAAGAAGTGTAGATTTCAGCTCCCAGAATTCCTGTCAGGAAGCTTTAAGAAGTGTAGATTTCAGCTCCCAGAATTCCCCTGTCAGGAAGCTTTAAGAAGTGTAGACTTCAGCTCCCAGAATTCCCGTTAGGAAGCTTTAAGAAGTGTAGATTTCAGCTCCCAGAATTCCCGTCAGGAAGCTTTAAGAAGTGTAGATTTCAGCTCCCAGAATTCCCCTGTCAGGAAGCTTTAAGAAGTGTAGACTTCAGCTCCCAGAATTCCCCTGTCAGGAAGCTTTAAGAAGTGTAGACTTCAGCTCCCAGAATTCCCGTCAGGAAGCTTTAAGAAGTGTAGACTTCAGCTCCCAGAATTCCCCTGTCAGGAAGCTTTAAGAAGTGTAGACTTCAGCTCCCAGAATTCCCCTGTCAGGAAGCTTTAAGAAGTGTTGACTTCAGCTCCCAGAATTTCTCTGTCAGGAAGTTGCAAGAAGTGTAGATTTCAGCTCCCAGAATTCCCCTGTCAGGAAGCTTTAAAATCTGTGAACTTAAAGGCTGGCTGGGGAATTCTGGGAGTTGAAGTCCACAAGTCTTAAAAGTGATGTAAATACTGTATGTCTATGGGTTTGTGTGACTTCCCTGAAAACCTTTTTGCCTACTTTTCATTTCCCCACCGACAAGCCAGAAGGGCTTCTCAAGTGCTACGGAGAAGCCGTTGAGCACCCCAGCATGAAAAAGACCACCATTTTGAAGGCCCCACCAATCTATTATTCCTGAGTGTGGAAGAACTGTGAACCACCTAGATCTGAAGGATCCCTACCCAGCCCGTCTTCAGCCAGTCTGATTGCAGACTGTGGATTGTTGTGGCTAACAAGTGTGGGATTTGTCTAGGTAGTCCTTGACTTACTACTGTGCATTTTTTTTTAATCTTCGTAGACCCATAGGGCTGGAAGGGACCTTGGAGGTCTTCTAGTCCAACCCCCCCCCTGCCCCCTCTTCAAAGTCCATCTGAAATCATTGCACAGGAACAGGGAAGGTGAGAAAGTGATGGGTGAGTTAGAAGGAATAGCCCCAGAAGTGTAAGAACCTGGATGCCACAAGAAGGCTAGAACAACACAATCTCACACACTTACAGTCTGTCTCTCTCCCCTCCCTCCCTCCCTTCCCTTCTCTCTCATTCTTTTGTCCTTCCTTCCTTCCTCTTTCTTTCTTTCTTTCCCTTTCTCTTCCTTCCTTCCTTCCTTTCTTCCTTTCTTCCTTCCTTCCTTTCTTTCTCTTTCTTTCTTTCTTTCTTTCTTTCTTTCTTTCTTTCTTTCTTTCTTTCTTTCTTTCTTTCTTTCTTTCTTCTTTCTTTCTCTCTCTCTCCCTCCCTCCCTTACACACACACACACACACCCCTTCCACTTTGCTTGTCAATGCCTACAGTATTTCTTTTTCTTTCTTTCTTTCTTTCTTTCTTTCTTTCTTTCTTTCTTTCTTTCTTTCTTTCTTTCTTTCTTTCTTTCTTCTTTCTTTCTTTCTCTCTCTCCCTCCCTCCCTCCCTTACACACACACACCCCTTCCACTTTGCTTGTCAATGCCTACAGTATTTCTTTTTCTTTCTTTTTCTTTCTTTCTTCTTTCTTTCTTTCTCTCTCTCTCCCTCCCTCCCTCCCTTACACACACACACACCTTCCACTTTGCTTGTCAATGCCTACAGTATTTCTTTTTCTTTCTTTCTTTCTTTCTTTCTTTTTCTTTCTTTCTTTCTTTCTTTTTCTTTCTTTCTTTCTTTCTTTCTTTCTTTCTTTCTTTCTTTCTTTCTTTCTTTCTTTCTTTCTTTCTTTCTTTCTCTCTCTCCCTCCCTTACACACACACACACACACACACACACACACCTTCCACTTTACTTGTCAATGCCTACAGTATTTCTTTTTCTTTCTTTCTTTCTTTCTTTCTTTCTTTCTTTCTTTCTTTCTTTCTTTCTTTCTTTCTTTCTTTCTTTCTCTCTCTCTCTCCCTCCCTCCCTCCCTCCCTCCCTCCCTCCCTTACACACACACACACACACACCTTCCACTTTACTTGTCAATGCCTACAGTATTTTGGTTTTTTTTTTTTACCGCTCTGAGAAAACAGAATCCCACCTTTCCTTTTCTGGAGACGGAGGCTTTTCAGACGCAGAGACAGACGGGTTAGGTTTCATATGTATGCCTTTTAATATTAATTCTGTCAACACTACGCACAACCAGTAACAATGATAAATACTGCAATGGAAATGTTAAAAAAAATATTATACACGTAACATGTCTTCCCAAAAACCACACTGTAAAAATAAATTAATGTGTAAACTTGACAGTAAGCTATTATAATAATTATAAGAATAATAAGAATTAAAAAAACAAAAAAAACCCCGACAACCCAACAAGATTGGTTTAAGGCAGTCATCTACATGGTGGGAAAAGGACTGTGCTACGTTGCTCAGACCGGGGAAGCAAAAGTGAAGACTGGGCTTGGCTAGAAAACAAGAGCTGACTTACCGGGAGGGGAGGGGGATTAGCCAGAACAAGGAGACACCCCCCCTTCCCAATTTATAAGTCAGTTTAAGAGGGAAGTGATAGGGCTGGTGTCTCATCAAGGATTCCCGAGCAGGTTGGTTATCCCCAAACCAAAGACGGTTCCTTCTTGGGACTCTTTGACATCTTTCCTTTGCCTGTTTCATGCAGACACCAGTCAGACACGGTAAGAAGTACCAATAGAAGAGAACATTTGCAGCTGAAGGTTCAACTGGGGCAGGGGGGGGGGTTGTTGGGTCCTGCCTGCACTCTGAGCTTTGTAGTTTTCCTGCAGACGTTTCATGACCAAACTAGGTAATATAATCAGTGCTGGAGGCCAGTAGAGTTTCAGGAGCAGCAGGAGGAGGAGGAGAAGGAAGACAATGACGACTGTGGGGTCCTTGGTCCTCTCTGACCTTGGGGGTTTTCTTGAACACATTTCATCACCACACTAGGTATCATCCGTTGTGCAAAGAAGAAGAGGAGAAGGAGGAGGAGGAGGAAGGGGAGAGGACAACTGTGGAATCCTTAGTGCTGTCTGAGCTTGGCGGTTTCCTTGCACACATCTCATTACCAAACTAGATACCCTCATCAGTGCGAGGAGGAGGAGGAGGAGGAGGAGGAGCAGGAGGAGGAAGGGAAGAGGACAATTGGGCAGTCCTGGGTGCTCTCTGAGCTTGTTTCCTTGCAGACATTTCAGTAGCTAAGTACGTAACATCATCAGTGTGAGAAGGGAGCGGGGTTTACTCTCTTTTTATATATTAGTGGCTTGTCCCTTTGGTGGGAGTGCTGTTCTCTTCTTGGTTAGGCTGTTGACCGAATTGATAAGTTCCTTGTTTGGGGTAGAGAACAAAGCCCACTCCCTTCTAGTACTGATGACGTCGGCTAGATGGGTAATGAAACGTCTGCAGGAAAACAACCCAGCTTAAGAAGCACCGAGGGGCCCCAGTTTATACAATAGTCAGTGGCTTGACTTGTTGGTGTGGGTGGGTGTATAGTTTTCTCCTTAAGCAGAACCTTGATTAGGCGATTGTTTTCTGCTTGGCTGTTTGTCTGGAAGTAATCCCTGCTTATCTGGGTGTTGGCTGTTGGACAGGATGTGTCCTGGGATTTATTTATTTATTTATTTATTTATTTTTTTAAAAAAACACAGCACAAAGTTCACACTCGCTAGCACTGATGATGTTTACCCAGTTGGGTCACGAAACATCTGCAAGAAAACAACCGAGCTCAGAGCGCACCAAGAGCTACACGGTCCTCCTCCTCCTCCTCCACTCCACAAACCCCATTCCCTTCTAACACTGGTGATGTTACCTCCTTGGGTCATGAAGAGTCTGCAAGAAAACAACCAAGCTCAAGAGAGCATCCCAGATGGATAAAGGCGGTTTCACTGACCCCTCTCCCAACAGGCAGCTGGTCACAGGACAAGAGGAAGCTGGTGGAGAAGTCTTTGGGTCACCTCAGCTCAGCAGTTCTTCTGCTCTTCGGGACATCCCTTGGGTCTCTGTTTTTGCTCCTGGAGACGAGATGGTTGAGACCTAACATCCTTGATAAACTGACACTTGAAAGAGGAAGAGTGAACAGGCTAACTAAGTTTCTTGAAAAAGTTTTCCTCAGAAGACCCCTTGCTCCCATCCCACCAGGGCACACTTTCAGGAACAGAAGAGTAGGGGGGCAGGTGGGTCACAGGAGAATAGTCGACCTATCCAAGCAAGAAGCAAATTGAAGCAGTGCTGAACCCCCTTATCTAATTAATGAAGCTACTGGAGGGAGGGTGGGACTGATAGGGGAAGGGGCAGTGCAAAATCTAAGGGGGGGGGTCTTCCGCCCCTCCACCGAACAAGAATGAAGACAATATTATTCCCTTGCATTTTTTGGAAGCTGGATCACCCTCTGCTTCCCTCTCGGTGCAAATCTGTAAATTTTAAAAAGAGAGGATGGGACAGAAGTTCATGAATCTCTTGGTTGTTCGTAAGGTGCTCACAAGCAAGAAAACTCGGGACTTTTTGAAGGAATTTGGATGCTCCAAAACTGGAGACTTTCAAGAAGAGATTGGACAACCCTTTGTCTAAAAATGGTCTAGGGTCTCCTGCTTGAGCGGGGGGTGGGTGGGGTTGGACTAGAAGACCTCCAAGGTCTTTTGACTTTTCTTACTATCTCCCTCCCTTCTCCGAGGTGGGTACAATTTGACCAACTCTGCTATTTTGCATTCGGTAATTCCTCACTGAAGGAATTGAAGATGCAATGGCTTTCAAGGGGAGAAAGAGTTGTGTGGCAACGTTCTGCCACTTGGCTCTCTACAAATGAGGGAAGGGGCCGGAAAGATGGGTTGAAGGAATACGAGGGACTCACAAATTATAAGCCAAGAACCCTTGCAGCCATGGAGATCATCTAGACCAAAGCAGAGAAGAACCTCAGCAGATCCTCCAGACGTTGTGGCTGCTCCAGTACTGGAGGTTTTTAAGGAGAGATTGGACAGCCATTTTCTGAAACGGTATAGGCCCAGGTCTCCTGCTCCAGTAGGTGGTTGGGACTAGAAGACCTCCAGGGTCCCTTCCCACTCTTGTTATTCTGTCAAGATGCTTGGTTGCTAAATACGTGCCTGCCTCCATTTTAGCTCCTGAATTTTTGGTAAATACGTACCTTCCTCCGTTTTAGCTCCTGAACTTCCTGCAGACGCACTAGGGGACATTCTTGGGATAAATGTGGGGCAGCTGTTTTATTGTGTGTGTGTGTGTGTTTTGAGCTGCCTCCAAGGGTTAGGAGGAGAATATGCTGAGGACAGAGGAAGAGGAGGTTACCAACGGGTGTGGCCTGAGAAGAAACAACAGAACGTGAAGAAGGAGGGCTGTGTACCATGCAGCAGAGCTTGCAATTCTAGACCAAAGCACTGGACATGGGTGCCAAGATTCCTTCGGACACGTCAGTTCGGCCTTTTGACTTTTCTTGCTATCTCCCTCCCTTCCCCGAGGTGGGTACAATTTGACCGGGTCGCTTGTGCATCTCCGACAAGGAGGGAAGGAGACCCTACCCCAGGGACTTTGGATCTTTCAGAGCAGATGCAGGACCTGGCCACGTGCAGAATGACTTTGGCTCTTTCCACGTTTGCTGCAAATAGGTTCCTTCCCTGGATGGCAAGAAAGCGTGTATGGAGGACCACCAACTCTGTCTAAACTTAACTTGCTTTGGGGCATAAACGCGCTGCAGGAGCAGGAAGGCAGTCCCTCAAGTGACAATGGAAAAGTTCCTTAAGTGCCTAAAGCCCCGCAATGATGACATTTCCATCTGGATTAATGGTCCCTAAAAGGGGGAAAAAATAGCAGATCCATCTTAGTGTCCTGTCAGCAGTTCCAAGAAGGCTCCACACCCTTTTGCACTCTGATGCAGCTGACCCTGAGGGCACAGATAAAGAGAGAGAGAGAGAGAGAGAGAGAGAGGGAGGGAGGGAGGGAGGGAGGGAGGGAGGGAGGGAGGGAGGGAGAGAGAGAGAGAGAGAGAGAGAGAGAGAGAGAGAGAGAGAGAGAGAGAGAGAGAGAGAGAGAGAGAGAGATAACGGACCAGACAACTGCAAGGAATATAAATCCTTCCGTTATCTACCATTATGTCAGAACAGAAGAAGCTCCCTGGATGAGAAGCAAAACATCAAGAAAAACCAAGAACATCTTTTGAAAAAGCCCCTTTGAAAGCCTTGCTAATTTCCCCTCTTCTCTGCTCTGTCTGTTTCTTAAAAAACATGAAGACACCGAGGCAAGGAGGTGCCAAAAAGAACGTTTTTAAAAAAATAATTTTTTTTTAATACCACCGTACTGACTTTACTAAAAGAGCTTTCTCTCTAAGAACCTTTGTGAAGATCGAAAGAGGAAAATTTTATCTTTTCATCAGAGTTTCGACACAAACGCATGTCCAGGTCAAAAGAAGGGGGGCTGAGCGGGCTGTAATTATTTACCCATCTGATTTCTCCGGGGCCCAAATAACGAACAAGGTCAAATTCAAAGCACAGTCCTTTTGCAATCCCCAAAAACCTGGTGGAGGAAAAAAAAATGACAAAGCGTTTGGCTAGAAACACAAAGGTAGGAGGAGGCCATAATCACATTAAGCAGTGCAAAGATTCTTTTTTTCCCCCCAAAAATAAAATAAAATAAATCACTGTTATCCGTTTGAAGGAACCATGTGTGAAAATCAAATACAGATGAGTTAATCTCTAGGTAGAAGCTTTTGAAAGGGACTAAGGATGTCTTTTTTTTTTAAAGGGAAACTTCTCTGGCCTAGATTCATCACTAATAAGGTTATTTTATTTTGTTTTTTTTGGGGGGGAGGGTCAGAGTTTATTCGGTTAAAAGAGTCAGCCTTTGCTATGGTTGTAGTCATCCCATGACGTTTTTTTTGCTGGTCCTTAACTCAAAGATCAACTCAGCAGAAGAAACCTGTCATCTCCTGTATCACGTTTCCAAAATATCTCATTTTCTTTTGCGGCTCACTCTTCTCCAAGAGGACCACCTAAGAAACTCCGCTTCGCAAAACCCAGGATCACTTTATCCATGGGCAATGGGTGGAACGGCTAACCAGGATGGGATATAATATAGTACCCACGTACATAAATACTCTATCAGGAGAAGAAGAGCAGTCCGAATTTGTGCTCACGAGGACAAATCCTAAACCCAGCTTGGAGCAGGGAAGTCCAGGAAAATGAGCAGGCTTTGATAGGGACAATGACACCGCCGTATTGGTTTTGTCTCTAGATACACTCAAATGTTCTCCCTGTTAGGTTGCAAAGCTTGGCACAGTCTGAGTTTAGCAAAGCAGAATGATCATCAATTTTGCTTATTATTATCTTTTTTTTCTCTCCTTTACTACAGGTGGCCGGTAATTTTTATACAAATGCTGCAAAAGCAGCCTATTTACAAGCAATGGCGATGGCCGAACAGGGCACCAATCTGCAAAAGACATGAGCATGCTAGTTGGCATCAAATAACGGGAGAGGATTTGGGCCAAAGAGTCTCTCGGCAAGCCCAACCTGGTCCCTCTTCTGGCTTCAGATGGAACGGGACAACTTGCCTCAGCCAATCCACCGCAGGACAATTTAACAATTCCATTTAAGGATTTAAAATAAATTTAAAAAAACCAAAACAAAACGTTTTAACTGTTATCGTTCGCGTTTCATTTTGTCCTTCCTTTGGCATCCTTCCTTGAATGACTCTATGCCACCATTTCTTTGTTATTAGTATAACTCTCGCCCCGCGGCAAGTTGGCTGTGGTGAGTTGGCCATGGTGAATTGTCATTGACCCAGGTCCAGGACGGAGGCAGGTGCTGGGTCTGGACAGCTGGGCCTTGGGACAAAAAGGCATTGCCTTCTGGACTCAACAGGAGCCTGCGTAAGCAGCCGCAATCCTGTTTTTGAACCCAGCGGGCATTGATATAGGACAGGGGTAGGCAACCGTGGCTCTTTTATGACTCATGGACTTCAACTCCCAGAATTCCTGAGCCAGCATGGCTGGCTCAGGAATTCTGGGAGTTGAAGTCCATGAGTCATAAAAGAGCCACGGTTGCCTACCCCTGATACACGAGAATATTGGTAGCTCAGGGTAGAAATTATTATTATTATTTTATTATTATTAATTTTATTTATTTATATACCGCCCTTGGTGCTCTCTGAGCTTGGTGGTTTCCTTGCAGACGTTTCCTTGCCCAAATTATATAACGTCACTAGTGCTGATGATGTTACCTAGCTGGGTCATGAAACGTCTGCAAGGAAAAAAAAAAACCAACCACAATCAGAGAGCACCAAGGACCCTCACCCCACCCCAGTTGGCACTACAAGCCAAGATCTGCTTAGGGCAGCAGCTTGACCCCTGGTCCTCGGAAAGCTAAAGGACCTCTTGCTTTGCAAATGCAGGAGAAAACCGCCCAGTGCAGATCTCCTCGTCTTGAAGAAATCAAGATTTCCATTGTGAGCAACGCTGAATCTCAAGAGTTGGTAGGCTACGTTAGGGTTTGTGTTTAGTGAGTAGGTAAGTCTATGGACTTTGGAGTGAGGGGAGCCCTGGTTCTACGTTACATTTTTTTTTTAATGTTTTAGTGGCCACCACTGTTTGGCGTTACACTCTTTCTGGTCCCCTGTAATCCACGTTTGGTATGAATTTCATCCTGGCCAATTCCTCTTTAGCAAAAAAATAATATAAAATTAAAAAAATCTCGTATTTCGTTCTTGCTCTCCTCTTCTCCCTCTTTATTCAGCTTCCCCCACTCCCCAAATAAAACCCCCTTAATTTCTGATCAAAGATTGTTCTCCTTCTCCTGCAACTGGAACAAAAGCTGTCAAGTAGAGACACTTTACTACAGCAGAGGTCTCCTAGCTCGGCAACTTTTAAGACTTGTGGAGTCTTAAAGTCTTAAAAGTCTTAAAAGTTGCCGAGCTTGGATAGGCCTGCCCTACAACGTCCTCAGCCAATCCGTCCATCTGTCTCTGGAACTCTGTGCATGATTCTTGAAACCAGCCCTGAATTCCAAAGAGATAAATGGAATTTTTCCTGTACAGAGTTATCTCACATCTCACTTACTGCAGTTTTAACATACACAGAAAAAAAAGAGAGAGAGAAGAGGATCTTAAAATGGTTAATATTATTATTAATTTTTTTTTTGGTTTCTCCTGACTCTATGAACACAAAGAGGTGCACGTCCTACCATAGGAGGAAGCAATGGCTGTTAAGTTTTACAGTTATAATGGAACGCGTTGCTGGTCGCCCTCGGCTTGGCCAGGCGTCCCCCGTTACTGGATGTGACAGGCAGTGGAAGAGGTGGCTTGACAGCACATGCAAGTGGGGTTGACGGACTTGGGTGGGATCAGGTCAAGGTCCTCGTCGTCCGGGATCTCGTCCAACCGATATCCGTCCTTGAGAAGTTGGATATTCAAGTCCTGGTTGA
The DNA here is from genome assembly GCF_947247035.1 of Vipera ursinii. NCBI lineage: Eukaryota > Metazoa > Chordata > Lepidosauria > Squamata > Viperidae > Vipera > Vipera ursinii. The sequence continues at coordinate 291,388,754 of NC_139513.1, forward strand.
TCTGCTGCAGACAAAGAGACAGGATGTCAACCCACCAACGGTCCAACTTGAGAGGCACCTGGCCCAGGATTGTAGGCGCGGACATGGAGATGAGAGAGCAGAGACTTCTTCGTAATTAGAGGGTTAGCTTCCTTAGATATCGAATTACAACATCTATCCCAGGGCAACTCTAGGTTGTCATATTGTGGTGAGTTTATTATGGTGTTATCTTAATTTAATATTTTATCTCCCATTGTATTTTTATCTATCTGTCTGTCTATTATCTATTCATCCATTATCTATCTATCTATCTATCTATCTATCTATCTATCTATCTATCTATCTATC